>NW_027273863.1:26027500-26342500 GCF_046630095.1 Trachinotus anak | reverse complement strand
TGTCTCCTCAGGATTCTGTCTTACATTTATTATCTTTTTCTGGATTAAACCAGATCAGCATCTTTCCCTAACCTCAGCCAGGTGAGAGAGTCTAAACACATCTATAAAACATATCAACATATACATGAATTAACATCTCGTTACGTTGCAGGAAAGAATGATCTGGTCACAGTTATCTTCTCTACAAACCATATTTGCTGTTGCAAATGAGTTTTAAACAAATGCTATTCTAGGAGACTGTGTTGTGTGTGCAGTCACGTTCACTCTGAAAACACCTTGTGCTCCATCATTCTGCTCCAGTCGTGTATTTCACATTTGTTTTCAGGGCAGCACGGCTCTGGCTGCTGCAGTGCTAAGGATATGTAATGTTAGTAATCTTTAATTCAAGGTTTCTACCGGTGTAACCACATGAAGCACCCTGGGTAAAGGCATCAACTCACCAACTAAAGTGTGAATAATATTCTCAGCGATATAACTTTAGCATGAATCTAATCAGAGGCTCGCAGGCCCTTACATGTTAATCACGAACAGTAAACTTCAAATTAATCATGAAAGGAGAGCTCCCCGGAGATGTTTTTACAATCATCCTCCACACACTGTCTTGCCAGGAGGAGGGGGAGGGGCCCTGGTTAAAGCGAGATTAATTCAGATTAATTCAGCATCATGAAAATGCCCAAAATCTAGACAGAATATTGGAGAAAATGTGCACGTTAGAGGATCCACCCCACCCCCCCCCCACCCCCCCCCACTGTGTGCCAGTATCTTGTCCCACTTTTCCTTATCCGAAAGAAGCAGGACTGGGGCCTGTCAGAGCGCGCTGGACTCGGATTAGATTGGGTAAAATTATTCCCTCCTAAACCTTGAGGAGCTGCAAGAGGTCCTTATGAGGAGAAGCAACCCCCATTTTGACTCATGCATGGCTCCAGGCAAGAGGAAAGTTGCCTCATTGCTATTCAGTCTATTTTTACCCTCCTTTCGTCTGCCGTGTCTCTACTGTAGCTTTTTTTTTCTGCTGATGCCCAGGAAAGGAGAATTACTGAAATCCTTCCCCAAACCGAACCTAACTGAACACTATCAAGCACCAGTAAGAGCCAGTTATTATTCCACACGCCCTTTATTTGTCCTTATAAGTAGGGCGCCATAAATGATAGGGAGGGAAAAAATTGAAATGTGAAGCTAAAGCTGTCCCCACATCACAGAAGTCTCTTTCAGAAATAGGAGGCGCAGGGTGCAAATGAAGCTGCACATCAGAGAGACTCAGCAAATTCTACGCTGCATTTCTCCAGTGTCTGTTTCTGACATGTTCAAGCAAGTAAAAACTGTTTGTAGAAAGAATATAATGGAGTTCCACTGCTGAATAATGTATGCACTCGTCAAAAGGTGATATAATTTTCCTTTAAATGAGTCCAACATATAATTAAACCTGTTTATGATAAAATTACTGAGTTGTAAAATCAATTCACAGCATTATCAGCCCTGTTTTCATGGTAGATCTGCACATATCACTGTGAAACTGAGTGGTCTTTATTCACCTTCCTTGATATGCATAAAAACAGAAACCTTGGCAGATTTTTATATATTAGCAATTAAAAAATCCTGCACACCGACTTGTAATAAACTACTTATTTGCAACATCTCGGTGCTAGACCATCATCAGGCAAATGGTTTTCAACATTAAAGAGCCATCTCAAATACACGGAGTGTAACCGCTGCCGCCAGGGGTCTCTCAGAAAATAAAACAGAAGACGGCGTTGGGTGACGTCATGAGATAGCGTGGGATCATGGGAGTTGTAGTCTTCACCACCACTGCTTTAAGCTTCTCCCGGCTTGGATTTTCTCAGTGTCAGTGGTTCAGGAGGTTTTTACCCGGAGCCGAATCATCTACAGAGGTCTCCTCCTCTCCAAAATAAACAGACCCGATGATTATAAAAGTTAAAAGCACTGAAAGCAGTTTCACAGTTAAAGTCTGTGTTTCGACACAGGGGAGGACCGCAGCTTAGACTGCTGGTCTAACTAACTAACCGCTTACTTATGAACCAGACATTCAGGAGGATTTCACCGGCAGCCGAATTATCCGCGGAGGTGTCCCCCCCTCCGTAACAACTGGACCATTTGATTAAAACCAGTAGAAACTACAAATAAAGTAGTGTCACTTTAAAATCTGTGATGACCGGCGCGGTATGGCGGATACAGGACATCAGGGAAGGGTTGGGAGCTAACACTGTTAATCTAACTGCTAATTTATGAACCGGACGTTCGGGAGTTTTTTACCGGCAGCCGAATTATCCGCGGAGGTGTCCTCCCCCCGTGACTTTTTTTTAGTCTTTATTGAAAAACAAACATTCACCACAAAAAATTCCTTGTATGTGAAAACATACTTGGCAATAAAACTGATTCTGATTCTGATTCTGATTCTGATTCTGATTCAGGGCTGATACATGGATGTATTATAAGACCTTATAATTCATATTATATTCTTATAATACATCCATGGGCTGATAGGGGATGTGACATCATTGACAGGCGACCAAATATTTTTCAGTGCCCTTAAAAACAGTTCAAATGACAGTTAGATAAATGATTTCTGAGTGTTTTGTGACCTGCCGCAGGTGCAGTTAAGGTTTGGATAATCTCACAGTCTCTTGCAGCTCTGAAGTGACACCACACAACTTCTGCCTTTGTCTCACAGACACCAGACATCTGTGGTGGAAAAACACAACATCAAGTCAGTTTGAGTCTTCCAGGAAACAGCCTCACTACAGTGACGTTTAGAGGCTGTCCTGGAGCCATCACGAAGCTGTAGGTTTTACTAATTTCACAATTTTCTTATCTAAAGAAATAGATTTTTTTTTATCATCATTGAGATGCAAACATCAGGATTTACAGTGCTCTCTGTGTGGGATGTTGTCATCCTGATATCCTGTCGCTGTGTGTGAAGCAGTATCACATCTTCACATGATTAATACACACCACAACTCAGCATGACACTGATTCATGAACTGGATCAGACTTTATTTTTATTTAAGTATTGAAGAATAAACCTCACATGATTTTTCCTTTTGAGGAGCACATATCATCAGACCTTTTCCCGTGTTCAAGCATCACGATCAAATCAAACGTGTCACCTGCCTCCTTCAGGCATTTTAGAGACCAGAGACAAACTTTCTGTCTTTAACAAATATTTGAAGCTCTTTGTGTTAAAGTAATTCACTTTCTTCACTGGGCCCCCTCAACACAGTTAGATTTAATTGCTTTTTGTTAATTTGTTAATTAAGTCCTAAAAATTAGGTGCTGATTTAAATGTAATACAGAGTGAAACCCTTCATTTACTTTCCCCAGTCACATTAAAGTCTGCATACATAACGTGGGGCGAATCAGTCCGTGCGGCCCCTCGGCCATCAAAATGTCACAGTCCCCTCAGAAATTAAGCTGTTTGCCATTTTGCCCGAACTCGTTCATTTCAGGGTGTCAGCCCTCTGACAGCTCTGCAGGGTCGAGCGTGACAGCTCATCAATTCCGCGGCGCCATAATTTGAGGTTTCAATGACGAGATGACAGGAAATGAGGGACGGCACACCATCCGTTCATATGCACAGGGGGCGACCGCAGGGCAGCAAGGACGAATGTGTCCTTTCCCCGAGCCATCACCTGACTGTGTGTCACGGCTGCAGTGCCGTGGCCCCACAGCTAGCCGCAGAGCTGAAACAGGCCTTACCTTGAATAATGGAGGAAGACATGGGAAGGTTTTTACTCTGCAGCAGGTTTTTATTCTCATCATTTGTCTCCAGTGGAGGACACAACCTGCCTGGAGCAGGATGTCGACTCTACTTCCTTTCTGTTTGTGTTTTGCCTGGTTTTAGATTATCTACAGTTATTTATCAAATGATGTGACTATAAATCACACGTAGGCCCACTGCAGGAAACACTAAAAGAGAACTACAGGATTTAGTTTCCCTCATGGGTAAAAAGGTTGTACCTCAGTTGAAGAAAAGAGGAAGGAGTTAAGGACTGAAGAAAATCAGGTAGCAAGGATGGAAAGAAAGGAAAGAATGAAAATGTTGCTCCTAATGATCCTGAGCACCTCCAGGACTTCTCATGCGTATTGGTTTATAAGTTGAGTTTGACCCTTATGATGCGTTTGAAGACAACAAAGGCTGAGACTGTTATACAACCTGTTGGTCATCAATAAACTGTCAGTGTCAATCTGTAGATCGAAGCCTTAAAATGATGGAGTCCTTGAACTGAAACACAATTTCCAGAGTTGGTTTTTTTTTGATATTTGAAATTTAAGGATTCATCTCCCTCTGAAGGAAAGATCACATTCTGATGGTCAGAAGGACACCAGGTCCTCCAGTTTGAATCCTGTCAGTCTCATGTGTCATGTGATCTTCCTTTATCTCTCCCTCCGTTTCCTGTCTCACTGTTGTCTCCTGTAAAATAGATGCAGAATCAACAGAAATGTCCATTAGTCATCTGTGTTTTTTTTTTTTGTTTTTTTTTTTTCCATATTACTGGACGTCTCAGTTTGACTCTGTCCATCTGAGGAACAGACTGTAGTGATAACGTCCACAAACAAGGAAAAATGAACAACTGCTCTGAGATCAGCCATGGTGATGAGTCACTACTGGAAGCCCTGTACTCAAAACAAACACATTGGCAGGAACCACACGAGTCAGTCACTATTTAATCCATTTATTATTATGACTTTATGTTCAAAATAACAGCGTCAGAGTTTTAGAGTGGATGTCCCCTTTAAAGAGGCTTCAGTCTTATGGCTGGGATCAGATTACGTGATATTTTAGGCCACTGTTTTATTGGGTTATCACACAGCAATAAATCCTTGTTCTGACTTGGCTGAGAGACACACTGTAACAAGACTGACCCCAAACAAATCACTCGTCTTTCACAACCTGCGTGACAACATTGTGAGATACTCCCACACACAATGACTACAACACACCAAACAGCACAAAACATGCAACTGTTGTGGCCGATGCGTGTGGTCATTTCCCGTTGGTTTGGACCATTATCCTGCCGTCAGGATGGATGATGTCCCACCAGAGCTGGAAACTGACCAGAGGATGGGATAATACAAAAACAATACACTAATACAGGCTTTTGTCAGCTGTTTGTGGGGTTTAATACTGTACAACCAATAGATGTCGCCTAGCAACAAAACCTAACTAATGGTCATAATAACCTGCTGACAGACGACCTGTGGTTTTTTTGTTTTTTTTTACAGAACAGTCTCACCAAACCCAATTAAAAAAAACAGAACTGTTTGCACTTGTTGTAAAGACTTAAATCAACGTGAAAATCTGCGTTTGAGTCAATCATAAAAATTACGAGCTGTAATTAGAAGCTGTGACTGTCTGATCACGAGCCTCCATCTCAACTATAATACGATCCAGCTTTATCTCAAATACTAACTGTGGTTAAAGTGCAAAATTCAAATGTACTTTAATGGACATATCTTCAGTATGTGAACCTCTGATCCTGCCAGTTAATACCTCTTCCCTCCCTCAGATCTAAATCTCTCCCTCCCGTCGTCTGCAGACCTGTTTTCTCCCCCTCTCCTCAGTCTGCAGCCGCCTGCCTGCTGTGAAGGTCATTTACCACTTCATTTGTCAAACCGCTGCAGCCACCTACGTTTCACACTTCACCACTTATAATTTCCTCCCTGCATAATGATTTATTCCACGTTACTGATTTGTGTTTGTTCAAATTGCATTGTTGTTTGTGCAGTATGAGTAATAACCTTATTATTTCCTCCGGCAGGCTGGTCTCGGGTCCATTTCCCTCCAACAGAAGACGAGGTCTCTCAGGGCTTCTCTGCCACAAGTTGTGAATCTGAGTCTTAATATGCTTCAGGGCTGAACACGCCACTTAATTACTTATATGAAGCAGGAAAGTATGAAAGGAAACGAAGAGGCTCTTCAACTGTGTAGGTGCCACTGAGTAATGTGATCTGCCATCACAAGACGCCTTTAGTGCGTACTGCTTCTGAGTGGTACAGCATTAACTTTAAGAGTCAGTATATTCAGAGAAATGAAATGCACACTGAGGAAATGAGGTCTGTTATTCAAGTTAAAATCTCTGATGTCAGATGTCCCTGAACGCACCACTAAGAAGAGATAGACGGCGAGATGACAGGACAGGTTCACCTTTTAGAAAGACCTGTAGTCAGGTGCCCTGGTGGACGAACGGAACTTGATTGTTGCTTGTCAGACAAACATGAACACACAGCTCAGTTTGAGAGTCTGCCATTTTTTTCTGGTGACTGTCAGGACAAGCATCGACCTCTGGGTCTGAAACATGAAGCCAAGAGTCTGGCTCCAGCAGTGAGTCAGTCCCCACAGACTCCCATGTTCAAATGTCCAACTTTACAGCAGAAACAAACATGTTTACAGCCTGGTACAGAAACTGTTCTGCTCTCTAGAGATCATTTCCTCCTTCATGACAACTGTACGGCTGAATTTATAGAACTCACCTGTTTACATTTTATTAAAGTTGCATGCACTGACCATATTTTGATTAGCTAGGAGTTAGGGGCGGAGTCAGGCACTGCCAAGATGGGAATTCTGTAGGAAAACTAAACAAAACATTAATCACAACAGAGTAATTATGCATAATTTGAAACATGAGGTGTCAGATCAGAAAACGCTCCCATGCTACATATTTTGCTTGATATCTAAGCTTGGTGGACTTGTCTGTCTCCATAGGGACGGTCTCTTCAGTAAAAAGTACTTGAACTCTAAAGGAAGCTTTTCAGTATTATTAAGAGTGACTTAGACACTGTTTCTGGAAAGCCACATTGTTTTTCAATGCTTTGAGCAGCATGAACTAAACTGACCTTCATGATACTGGGGTGGAGCAGAGACAAATGATCTGGATGTCTACACAGCAGGACTCTGTGCATACACAGAATGTTTTGAAATATTCTGCGGTTGCATAATGAATACAGTTTGTACAGACTGGTCCTGTTTAGGACACATTAACCCTGATTTGAGTTTTTTCCTTTTTTAAGGTCACTTTTTCCTTTCCATAATTGCTCATTCTGACTACTTTTCATGGCTTTTCTGTGCTTAAAGAGATTTGTAAATCAATTTTTCCGAACCTCTCCAGCTCATACACTCTAATTCAGCTCCAATAAGGACAAACTGTGATTGTACTGGCCCGGTGCCAGGTGTTAATGTAGGACCAAGGAAGGTAGTGGGTGGAAAAAAGAGTGCAAAAGCTCAGTCACCTTTCTCTAGTTAAATAAAGGTTAATTATTACACAGATAAATGCTTCTCTCTGCTCTGGACCCACCAGGGTTAAAACTGAGGCTCTGCAAAAAAAAAAAGCTTTTATTGAGGCAAATAATCAAGTATGTGGAAACTCAGTCTGTCAGAGGAACTGCAGACAGACTCCTTTCATTCCCCGTAGGATTACCGCTCATCAGTGGATGGAACAAAGAGACACAGCTGAAGGATAGAGGTCTTGTTTTATTTTGTCTCTGTGCAGTGTTGAGTTTGAATCTGGGTCAAACATGATCCAAGAGTAAGACTCCATATTATCCTGACAGGGAACCTTGGGTTTATAAAAGTAGGCAATAAAAACCTAAATATGAGGACGGAAACTCAAACCTCAGTTTATTGGATCAGACGGAGAATCAACAGGGATGATGCAGCGCCACGAACCTGAATTGAGTTCCTGTTTGTAACGTTGTTAGCCAGGTCCAGACCTCTGAAACAACCAAGTTCATCATAGCATCTGTGGACTGGACTACATGCTGCTGACGTAATCAACCTGCATCACAGACAGACACATTTCTTAAAGATAGTTGTAGCAACAGTCAAATGTGAAATTAGTCTGCAAATGTACGACAAACACAACTTTTCCAAACTTAATTCCCAGAAAAAAGCATCACTACAGTACGATATAAAAGCTGTTTTATGGTTTTATTGGTAGTCAGTCTGTTTATTATTGTAACCAACTTCTCCATCGCTACAGAGAAACAGGAACAGCAACCTCCGAGCTGCAGCCTACACTCTGAACACGGCAGGGTTTGCTGAAGATTTGGATCATGCAGTCACACAGTCCACACACATCTTTGCTATTTATTGTGATGTTTTCTCAGCTATTGTTTGCAGGAGCACCGCTGCTTTCTGACCTCAGACCACTGTGATTGGTTTAAAGAAATGCAAACAAGCCAGAACATTTTTTTTCCTGTAGCAGACACACCATTCCTCTGGAGCTGGGTCTGGCTGTGTGAGACTACCCTCCACCCTACTCTGCAGTCGACTGCATGTTGTCCTTAAAGCACTTGGTGTCCTCTTCACGCTTGTTTACACCTGTGAGCTTCACCTGGAGGGTTTAATATGAGGAGGGATAAAAACCCTCACCGGCTTCCCACCCATAAACAAGGCCATTAGTGCTTCACCTCACAGCAAACTCAACTACAGCAAGATGGAAAAGCTTCTTACACCTACATAGAAAGCGCTCTAACAAGCTGCAAATGACTGAGAGCAGCTTCTTTCATGACTGGGATAAAATTATCAAAGCAAAAGTTTGATAAATAACAGCGGCTCGGACTGTGTGAGGAGTCCTGGTCAGCCTGACCTCAGATCTGCGTCAGCGTCCTCTCTGTCATGACAGGATGCAGATTCTCTGGATGTTGAACAGGTTTTAACTCAGCTCCAGTTTATCTGACCCATCAGAGGAAGGAGGAGGCAGGCTGGGAAATGACAGAGGCTGCTGGAGCCTTATCACCACACACACACACACACACACACACACACTGCACCCTTCCCCCCTCCTCCTCCTGTCACACTCACCTGCACTTCACATGCCAACATGGATGAGTTACAAGTGTGTGTCTGTGCGTGTTTATACATATGCACATGAGCTCAGCTCGTGTGTGTGAGTTCGCTGACAGCTGCGTGGGAATATGTCTGTGTGGAGGTTACACATGACCTGTCTGCGCAGTGAAGAATCAGGGAGATCATTACATGAAGGAAACACACCAGGTTACATGCTTGTGTGTGTGTGTGTGTGAGTGTGTACTTGTATGACTATAGCCTACATTGTGAGGACCGGTTTGAGTAGTGAGGGCATTTTGGTGCGTCCTCAGAAACACCTTCAAAGGGCTGTTTGAGTGTTATGATGTGGTTTTAAGGTTCAGGTTAGAATAAGGTTCAGTTTAGCATTTAGTTGTGATGGGTTAGGGTTAGCTATGCTAGCTGCATGGCTGTGTGGATAGCAAACTCTGCTAGGTAGTCCAACACTTGACTAAACAGAAATATTTTTGTACCACAACAGGTCTTTGTTTTCTCTTATCCATTGAAATATCTCAACCTTTATTGGTCGGATTGGCACAAAATTTGGTTCAGACTGTCACGGTTCCCAGAAGATGAGTTTCTGATCCTCTGACTTTTCCTCAAGCGCCACCATGAGCTTCACATATGGGGTTTGAGTGAAATATCTCGACAACTATTGGATGGATTCCTGAACTAAGACGATTAACATGGTAAACATTATACCAGCTAAACATCAGCATGTTAGCATTGTCGTGAGCATGCTAGAGATCTGATGTTAGCATCCCCCTAGCATAGCGGTAGGTTGTTATTTTATTATGGCTTTTTGGGAAATAAGTGCAACATCTATCCATCTGTTTTCTTCCACTTATCTGGGGTCAGGTCGCAGTGGCAGTAAGCTAAGCAGGGTATTCCAGACGTCTCTCTCCCCAGCAACACTTTCCAGCTCCTCCTGTGGGATCCTGAGGCATTTCCAGGCCAGAGGGGATATGTAATCCCTTCTGGTCTCTCCAGGACCAGGATGCATCCTAATCAGATGCCCCGACTACCTCAACTGGCTCCTTTTGATGTGAAGGAGCAGCAGCTCCACTCTGAGCTCCCTCCGGATGCTCTTCACCCTAATCTCTGAGGCTGAGCTCAGACACCCTGCTGAGGAAATCCCCTGAAGTAAGTGTAACATGAAGTATCAGTTCATGTGTTACACCTCTGATTTTATTTTCATTACACAACCTTGGTTCCACAGGTGCCAAAGACCATTCTGAGACTGTTCCAACAGGTCCTCATAATGTAATTGGTCATTTTCTTCCACCAAATCCATGTTAATATGAATATTTCATCCACCTCTATGGAAAACAGATGTTTAGAAGAAACTGACACTGACTGTTGGTAGGAAATTACTCATTTTTTCTTTGAGGCCAGATTGAAGGTTAATCCAGCCCTGCTTCTGGTTCTGGATAAATGGAGTCTTGTTTAAAGGCTCTTTACTGAATGAATTTGTACTGTGGGTCCTCACACTGCTGCGCTGTGATTGGCCGACAGCAGTACCTACTTTAATTCAAAGCTGCTGAGTCAAGTTTTCCAGAGCCTCTGCAGCCAAAATGCAATTAGATTTAATTAAAGTGGAGGAACCAAAATCAAACTTCAGCGAAACATCTCAGATCATATATGGATCTTCATACAGGAAAATCTGACTTTGTTGAACAGAGTTTCTCAGGAGCCAGTCCTTTCACAGATGCAGTGCAGTCAGTGTTCACTTCTCATTTTCACATTACTGTTATTGAAAATGATGCAGAAAAAATACTCACCGAAAATCTAATTTTGAAGGCTGAGTGTTTCCCGCTTTCCTCAGTGTACCTGAGAAAAAGTCCTCCCACCTCCCAAACAGCTGCTTTAAAGGTCCCATATTTTACACTTTTCCTGTGTTTTATTTGAAGTGTTGATATGATATATAGTATATTTGTGGTTTTAAGAACCAAAAACCATCTCAGTGTTTTACATCTCCTAGATCTGAGCCTCTCTTCTGATTGGCTGACTGTTTTCTGATCGATCAAATAAAAATATAGCAGATTTCAGGTAAACACTCCGCCCCACCCACCAGGACCCACCATCCAACCTTGCAGGATTTGGTTTCTCTGAGTGTTTACCTGAAAATATGTTTTTATTGGATTACTCAGAAAAGAAGATGTAAAACTACACTGAGATGGTTTTTGGTCCTTAAAACCACAAATATGTCTTCTTAACACTTCAGATAAAACACAGAAGAAGAGTAAAATATGGGACCTTTAAACAAAATGAGTTTAAAAATCACCCTCAAGTTCTGAAACTATAGATTCTCATCCCCCCTTTTTTGATAAAACCTCCAAATCTCCCCTAAAAATACAGAGGACAAGACTTCAGTGTCCTCAGTCGTGGCTGTGGTCCTGCATGTAAAACTGGTCCTTTAAATAAAGATGAAACTAACTATGCCGTCATTTTACGTCATCACCAAAACTGTATCTCTGCTGAGCAGGACAGCAGCAGTTTGGAAGTGTGAGCAGCATAAAATAGGCTCCCCAGTAATCCTGCTCTTGTATGAAAAATTACATAACCTATAAAAAGAAGTCGTGAAACCCTCATGTGTTCCAAGTGATATAAGTTTTTAATCCTCTGTACAAGATTAAACAACTTGTTGAGATTTTCTTGCTCTCTGATGATGTCGGGAAGACACGGAGGTCTCGCGGCGGTTTGAGCCTCCTGCAAATAAACCGACTGTGTTGGCATCACATCTGAGAGGCAGCCTGAGGGAATGAGTCATCCAGAGGACGTCTTTCTCTTTTTTCCCCTCCTCTTCCTCCCCCTCATTCCTCCAGTCCCTCACTTGTAATCTGCTGTGCTCAGCTCATCGTCCATTTGGCTGCTGGTTGTGGTTGTTTGGCTTTGAGCTGCAGCATTAATCAAATGTAATCATGTCGGTAATCAGAGAACACTGGAACCTGATCAATACAGAAACATTTCTCTAACACTGGATGTCCCCTTGAGCTGAGGACAGTCAGGATGCTGATGCACGGGAAACTAAAATTGCATTGTGATTGTGCTCACTCAGAGCCTGAAGGTGGAGTTTCATTTGTCTTCAGTTTCTCTTCTCAGTTCGACTTTTCATTCATTTTCTTTGCTGTTTGCTGTTGATTAAATGGTTCACTTCAAAATCATCGTTTGATCCTTCAGCAACAGATTTTTATTGTTTGTGCTGAAGAGTGAAATGTGAGCTGCTTGAACACGACAACCTGAGCAACCACACAGGTCGTTTCCTTCAACCCCCTGATACAAACCACAGGGGTGTCTCCTGAAACAGCAGGGGTAGGGGTACCAGAGCTTGGTTGCCATGGTTACAATGATAAACATGCAGACCTTTGTCTCCATGGTTACTATAATAACAGTCATGGCTTGGTTAGGTTTAGGAAAAGATGGTGATCTGGGTTAAAATAAGTTCTTCCTCAACATTAGATGATCTTTGTTGTCATGGTTACAATAATAACAGTGAACAGTCATGGACAATAGAAACAACATAAACTGCTCCTGTCACATGGGAATCGAACACCACTCTCCTGGGTCATATTCATCCATCCACCCCAACCTCCTCCTGACGTGGACTTTGTCGCTCTATAAACTACGTCACCGCACTTTTCCCTTTGCTCCTGTCATCATCACTACGACCACTAGATGTTGCCTAGCAACAAAACCTAACTACAGATTTGTTTGTTTCTGGTATCTTAAGCTGTTCTCTATTTGGAAAAAGAAACCAGATGTTACCACCTTCACTTCACAAAAATGGAGCCAGATGTTTTTTGTTTGGTAGCCATTTTTCATTCAGGCCTTCAGGAGATTCCTCCTTCAGTTGGAGGTTGGACAACATCCAGGGTGTCACTCTGGTTGTCTCTGTGGATAAGGACCCAGAGGAGTCACTGCTGTGTGATTTATTAAAACAAGATTGTTGCTGGTCTTTATAATGATGTCGATCGACACCACCTTCACCTCGCTTTCCCATGGGTCACTGCTTTTTACAGGTAACTACAAATTACTTCGACACCAAGCCCATCAGCCTTAATACCTGTCGGGCCTGTGGTGGTGTTTTATCTGCTGTTCAAACAACAGGACAGCGCCTCTGCAATCGTTTAGTTCAATTCAGCTCAGAGACTCAGTTCAAATTAAATTAAGGGCTTTTTGTTCTGGTATTAAATGGACCTTGAGTTGGGTTTGTTTTGTCAAGATGCCAAGCTCAAGAAAAAACATTGATGTTTAATCTACTGTATGTTTTCAACAGTTATCATCTCAGCAGCTAATTTTCCTTCTTTAAATGTGTGTTGGGGGGTGAAGACAGTATGAGGTTTAAAGACGGGTCTGTTCAGGTAACTTGTAAAACTCACCTGTGGCAGTTTGCAGGCATTTTAACTGCAAATCGGATCTTTTCAAATCAGATACTTCAGTCAGTACACTCACATGTAGTACTCTGTGTACACAGTATACTAACTGGCAGAGTGGGTGAACTTATTATGCACTTCATGTTGTCGTACTTGTCAATGTCTGGACGTCTGGACGTACGTCACTGGAGACTTCAATTCAATTCAATTCAATTTTATTTGTATAGCGCCAAATCATAATATACATTATCTCAAGGCACTTTACAGGGTAAGGTCAAGACCTTACTTTGTTACAGAGAAAAACCCAACAGTTCCCACAACGAGCAAGCGCTTGACGCAGCACTCGTCTCTCTACACCGTGGCATCGTGCTCAAAGCAACATATAAGAGGAACAGGCCAAAACAACTTGAAAGACTAGAAGGGCAGGGCCACTGTCCAACAACATACACTAGACTTCAGAGGGAAAAAAATCTAATTAATTGAAAATAAAGTGGATCTGCCCCAAAATGTAACGTGTTCTTCCCTGATCCAGGCTCCATCCCTCCTCCAAACTCGGTGCAAATCGGTTCCGTACTTTCTGCGAAATCCTGCTGACAAATGAACACACAGAGATGGAAACCTAACCTCCTTGAGGTCTGCGTGTCGCTACATATAATTCAGAAGACAGCAGCAGTCATGGCCGTCACATACTCATAAATACTGTCAGAATTCCCTCTACTGCGCTGTTCAACACTGGCCTTCACTTCCAGCAGAGAATAACTTCTGTGCAGCTCATTTACAGTGAGTAGAGCCAAACAAGTTGTGTGTTTCTAATGTTTAGAGAGGAGATTAATTCAGATCCAGGGTGAGTTTAGTAGTGAATTTTGGTGAGAAAAAGAAAACTGTGAATTTTTCTTTATAGTTTCTGAATTGCTACACATGACCAACAACACAATGATTACCTGGTCGATGCAGTAACACACTGGTTTATATCTCTGCACAGCACAGCTTATTATCTTTTATGTCTTTATCCTGTTGTTAGTTCTTTTATGTCTTCATGATATATTTTAACATTTTTAATCACTGTGTTGTTTACATGAGCACTATAACATTTTGAATCATTGTGTGACCTGTCTTTTCTGTGCGAACACAGTGGCGGGATGCTGTCAGGATGATGTATGGAGTCACTGAGTGCTCACACACTGTGTCACATGTCGTGTGTCTGGAGCGTCGCCACACACTGACACTGCCGAAGCTTCTTCCCCTCTGACCGCCACAGCTGACAAAACATGTCGCCTCCCAGAATGACACGGCCTGTCGCCGGTCTGCAGCTTCCTGGTTCAGCCCAAAATAAACAACTCAACTCTGACACAACAGGAGATTCACGGTCATCAGGGTCTTGGTGCTTAAAGATATGAAATCTGGATTTTTTTATTTTTTTTAATCAACAGAACCACACTAATGACTCTGACTGGCTATAAAGCAGCACGACCTCAGGTCCAAAACCAAAACACGAATCCAGGAGTGAAAACTACCTGAGTGTGTTTGTTTACACTCAAGTTGTTGACAAGTCAAGATTCTCCACTGGTGAATGATGAGTCATGTGTGTGTGTGTGTGTGTGTGTGTGTTCACAGATTCATGTGCATGTGTGTGTAGATAATAAAACATGTGAGTCTGGAAGTGTATGAATATGTGGCTTTAACTCATATGTGTGTGAGTGTGTGTGTGTGTGTGTGTGTGTGTGTGTGTGTGTGTGTGTGTGTGTGTGTGTGTGTGTGTGTGTGGAGGCGAAGCCAGTTAATGAGCAGCTATTCTCGACCCTCTCCAGGACAGGATGTTGGATTTGCTGTCACTACACTGCAGCAGGTGACACACATCAAATCAACACAGGCGGGAATGGACCATTAATGAGCCTTCGAGATTCAGGCAGCTATTCTGATGTGTCACTGTGTGTGTGTGTGTGTGTGTGTAAGAAAGCCTCTGTGTAAAACCGTCCAGGAACAGCGAGCAGTCTTTGAACACAACAGCAATTTACAAAAGCAAACAGGATTTGCTGCAAATTAAGAGCCACAGTCTGAATTCACACGATGTTCTCAGTTTATTTTAGTATCTTCAGTATCTCACGTCTCGGCCTCGAGTGGCAGCTGCACGAGCTGCAGGAGACGAGAGACACTTAACATGCTTTCCTGTCACAAGTTCAGAGAAAACGCTTGTACTGTGCACTATAATTCCTCTTTGTTACAACGGTTGTCATCATTTCAATAAAGTGGTTTAGAAAATCAGGACATGGAATTAAAATACATGTTGTGTGAGGGGATTGTGATCAGATCGTGCTTGACAACATGAAAGTCCAAGACACAGTGAGACGTGAGCATCCAAACCACCGCCACAGCTGATCCAGGACGCACTGTGACCACGCTGAGCAAAGGTGTAAATGCAACTGTGTTGTCAAACCACAACCTCAACCTCAACAACCACACAGGTTGTTTTTTTCACCCCTCTGATACGAGGTGGTGTACTGGACCTCGGTTGTCATGGTTACAATAATAACAACATACTATATGCTATAGTAACAGTCACGGCTTGGTTAGGTTCAGGAAAAGATGATGATTTGGGTTAAAATGAGTACTTCCTCAACATTAGATGATCTCTGTTGTCATGGTTACAGTAATAACATCATGGATAATAGGAACAATGAGCAAACTGTATGAAATCAGGAATTTTCCTTTATATAAAGAATTAATGAAAAAAAAAGTTTGCTTTAGCTCACGTTGAGTCTTTAACACTTTAAAATGTGCTTTTCACCTAGTTTCAAGTTTATTGAGTAGCTTATCACTAAAACTGATCATAAAGCTTTTCATTGATCACGTATCATTGTGTCATTTGCTGCAGGACATTTGACGCCCAACCGTGGCGCTCTGCTTGCAGCGTACAGACAGAGGAAGTGTCGACGTGTGTTTCCAGTCATGGTGCACGGCGGAGCTCACATGTCCAAGTCAGGTAACAATAAACAAGATGTACTATTGAATGAAGTGGTTGTAAAGTTTTCAGGAAGTTTAGTCTGGTGGACTGTAGCCTATGTCCATCTCTAGGGCTAATGTAAGCTGACTACAAACTGTTCTCTGCTTCCCACTGATATATAGTCAGGTAGATGATGTACAATCACTGATATGTAACTCAAACATCCATAAAACTTTCTCTTTTCATCCAGTTTCAGCTCAGTTTGAACCTGGACGTGCACATTGTTCATCTTTTTGATATGCAAATCAAACCATCATCTGAAAACATCACCAAGCAGCTGTAGCCGTTAATGATGTGATCTGAAATGAGTGAAGCTCCATCATTTCTGCCTGTTCAGAGTCTGCTGGCACTAAGTCACGCTGCACTTGACGTCGCGCTGTAACAGGGATGTGTGTTTGTTTTTGGAAACCACGAACACCACCGGATGAAATGACTTGTCGGCTCCAGGGCTAGTCATCCTCCACGCTGCAAGAAAAGTCTGATTCCACGAGGATCTAAAATCATCTTCACAAGGCTGAGTTCCTTTCAGTGTTACTGTAAGAAAGACTTCCTCATCAAGCCTTTGTCTGAAATTGAGTCCCTAAAGTTTTATTTACCTAAATCAAGTGATAAAGATTCAATATGTGAGGTTGTTTAACCTGTTTCGATGGCCCAACATATGCCTGGGTCTTATATTTCCTTATATTTCCAAATCTGGGCAGATTCTGGCCGTTATCCACTGGTATTGACTGACAGCTGGAAGATTTTCTGTGTGTGCACCAGAATTGGTCCAGATGTGGAAGTTGCATCTGACAGTCATGTTGTATATGGGTCAGATTCGGGCCATGGACCCGGGTGTATACAGGACCAGAAGAAAATAAGCATGTGGCCCAAGTGTGGGCCAGATTTACTTGATTCTTGTGTAGAGATTTACTCTCTCTTGTCTCAAAGGAAGATTCTGAAAACCAGTTGATTTTTTTTTTTTACATTTCAGGCAGAGATGACTTAATAAAATGGAAATTTTTATATAGCAGAACATAATATAATAACAGGCCTAATCTGTGAAACTGTGAGTGGAATACATTAAGCAACAGCAGGTGCGGTGACTTTTCGCTGTGGATATTTTTTGCAGCGTGGGACAAGGCGAGGCAGAGCCAGCCCGGCGCGGTCGCTGTCGTCGACCCTGCTCTATGATTAAACTGACAGTTGGGATGTCGCAGAGCGCCAAAGCACTGCTATCGAAGCTGTGAACTGGCTGCCATAATTAACGGCTTGGGCTGCACGAGGAACAAAGTGCCAGAGCAGCTGAGAGAGAATCAGACGCAGTCAGCAGCCTGATGCCTGTGAGAAGTAAACTGTGAGGACACACTGTTTTTGGCTCACTGTGGAGTTAACTCTGTTATTTGCATTAGGAAAATATGTTTCAGAGTAAATGTGCAGTTATGCCACCTGGAGGTTGTTTCTCTTCAACATATTATCCAGAACTGTCACTGAGCATTTCTGTGAAATGTTCATTGATAATGTTTTACTGTTAGACTGTGCTGCCGACCCCCACTGAAGGAGAAGTAGATGGAAAACTTTAAAGGGGACGTTCAACAAATCAAATCAAAGTTCTCCAGTGTTTTATCTGAAGTGTTGATCTCCATCAGATATATTTGTGGTTTTAAGAACCAAAAAACATCTCAGTGTAGTTTTACATCTCCTCTCTCAGGCTTCTCTCTGGAGCTCTAGTAACAACAGGTCAGTCAGCCAATCAGAGGAGAGGATCTGAGCCTCTTTTCTGATTGAGTGATCTAATAAAATAAAGCAGATTTCAGGTAAACACTCAGAGAAACCAAATCCTGTAAGTTTGGATGGTGGGTCCAGGTGGGCGGGGCTTGGGGCGGGGCTGAGGGTGGTGACTGCTTTGTTGTGACATCACAAAGTTCCAGAAGTCCTGACGGCTGGTTTTAAGGCTCAGTGTCTGAATACAGGCTGTGTGCATTTCTCTGTGGACTGAGGCTTTGATACTTTCACAGTATTAATATAGAACCTAGACCTGCTTTATAATCACAAACACATGGACATCTGCCTTTAGACTGTGTGGAGCTTTAAAAATGAAGATACTCACTAGTGAAGCACCAGCCTGGAGGCATTTGGCCTTGGTGCACTGTTTACTAACTGCCACGTAAACCTTTTTACATGTCAACATGAGTGAGAAATGTAAAATTTAAAAAGTTATATAATTTACATTTTATGAGATACACTTTAAAACAAATACAGTTTGGAGCTATTTCTTTTTTCCAAACAATTTGTCAACAATTCAGCGTCAACTATAATTAAATGTAGAGGAAATATTAAGTAATTCATTTAATAGTTGAAGTGTCTTCTTCAATTTAAGTCATTAACCATGTTTCTGTGATGTTAACATGAGAGGTTGTTAAACAGTAAATAGAGAAAAGTAAACTCAGATGGAAATAAGCCCAAAACAGCCACTGTGTAAAATCTAATTTACTGCAGATCAGCTTCATCTTCCGTCCACTGCTCAGCGAATCACAGCTCAGAGGCCTAATGATGCAAACCTGTTTCCACTGTCTCTGATTGAGCGGACGATCCCTCACTGAACAACAGAAAAACGTCAACAGTTAAGGTGAGTGACCCCTTTATCAGATCCTAACCACACTGTTAGCATCACACAGACTCACACAACAAATAAACATGAAGCCACTGACACTGTGTCAGCCACTGCCAGTTACAAGCTAACAAACAACATAAACAGATAAAAGATGCTAACTACGCTAACTGTTCACTAGTCTCTGAATCATTCAAACATGAGGCTGAGTCTCTCTGATGTTTCCTCCTCTAACCATCTTCATCCTCTCTGCTCTTTCACCTGGACACCTGGAGCCAGCAGGTGGTGGGCGGGGCCAAGGCCTGATCCAGGTCTCTCAGTCAGGAAGTCAGAGCAGATGAGCTTCAGACCAGATTTTTATTTTTTATGTGTGAAGCATGTTTAAGAAAATATTAATCATGTCGGAGGATGTTTTTAAAAACATGTCTGGAGGAACTTTGGAGGAACTATGTTGTGTTTCTTTAAACTTTCTTTTTGATTAAACCTTTCCTCCAGTGTTTGTGCCATCGATCCACACACACACACACACACACACACATTGCTGTGTGGATGAGTTGTGTCTTGCAGCACAGTGACTCCGTCCTCTGCTGAATAAATCTACACACACCAAGGTCACACCTGTAAATACTGTGTCTGGTGCCGGACAGTTTTCCCAGCCAGCTGTCACTGCAGAATTTTAATCACTGCTTCACTTCAGGACGAAGAAAAAAACACACACACACGTTGCTGAGAGCCAGGGTACACCTCAAATGTTTGTGATCACACACAGGTGCTGCTGGGGGGGTCGCCGACTGAAGTCGCATCACAGGATATTTGTGAGTTAAAGTGGAGCATCCGACTGTGTCCTAATACAGCTTTAATCATCAGTTTAATAAATTAAAATCTGATGCCTCACTGCTTCATCACCTGCCTTCATTTCCTGTATGGAGTCAATGTTAAAAATACTCTGTTTGCCACAGTCTGTCCCCAGAATTAGTTTTAAATTCCCACATGTTGCTATTTGAAGCTCACTCTACCCGTCTGACCTGAAGCTAAAAAAAAAAAGTTAAGTTTCCAAAAATCACAACCTGAATATCCTCGTTAACATATTCTCTCCACGCTGGTGTCTGCACTGTTACATTCACTACATACATCATTTTCAGACAGCTAACAGGTAGCAAGTAGCAGGTAACTGTAGCTGTTGAGCATAAATGACTGACAGTCTGCAGATACTGAGCATCTCCCAGTCCCAGATCTGGATCAGGACTTCAGGGATGAGTCCTGAAGCCAACATTAACTCCAGCATCACTGGGGTTTTTCACTCAGGTATCAAAACAGCTACTGATCATTATTACGTCACCGTCACACGGTTGTTATTTTCCTATTGATTAAGTGCAATAAAACATGAGATAAAATCATTTTAAGTCCAGTCATGATCCTTAAAACCAATGATGAAAATAAATGAAATAAATGTGTAGTTAATAAATCTGACCGTGTTTAAAGACAAAATAAACACATTTTGGGGAGAGGCAGGTCTTAACAGGAGCCTGTCTGAGGAAAACACGACAACTAAGACAAGTGTTTGCTGTCACCCCTGAAGAAGCTTCTGTCAATAAATAGAACGATACTTTTAAAGACTATAAATATGTTTAAAACAAGTCTGTAGGTCTGTCACTGTGTAAAGTCCTATAAGGTTTGGCTGCAATCATGTGTTTATGAAATCAGCATCTATCAATGTACGGTGGCCATCAAGTGCAAATCACAACAACAAATCAGAAAACACACACAACACATGGCATATAGGAAATGACAGACACAACTGCAAATAACAAAATAAAACAACAAATCAGACACAAAGCACGACAACAAATCACAAAATATGAATTTCTCCTGGAGTTGACAACGTATCAAATTTCAGCTCATATGTGACCTGCATGAAAATAATCTGATAATCACAAACACTGAATTTTGAAAGCAGCTTTTACTTCCTGTTAAAAAGACCAATCAGCAACGATCCTCGTCCAGAGCAGGTACTCACCTTTTCCAGTGGAAGCTCATGTTGTGTTTCCTACTGTGGTTGTGTTTCTGTTTTGTCTTTGTGATTTGCACAATTGTAATTACATATTTTGTTCAGCACTTAAAGGCCATTTGTTTTTAGCTATTAAACAATAAACCTATAAAAAATGCTTTTACTTAAAATGTACAAAAGACAGTTGAAATGTCATAAATATGTCGAACAGCAACTTTCCTTCCAAACTTTTTCTTTCCTTCATTTTTATGTCACGATTTTGTAATTCTGCAGAAGTGAAGATGTCTAATGGGCAATTTCTCCATTTGAATCTTGAGGGAAAAAAAAGTTATATTAAATAAAGAAAAGTGCTGGAGGGTAAAGGGTTTTACTCGTCTCTAATGCACCTCAGCTTATTTTTATTCAAGGTCACAAATCATTTCTTCAAACATTTCTTGGGAGCTGGTTTTAGAAACAAGTAAAAGAGAAAAGTGTTGGTCTTTTAGTGAGGATTCAGACAGGCAGTGGAGGTATTATTTTAGTTTGGCCCTGAGAGCGAAGGAGCAGGGGGAGCTGGGTCAGTGGACTGTCTAGACGCTCAGCTCTGCTGCTGGGTACAGAAATAGACAGTGACCTGGTAGATCTCTGTCCAGATATCACACAGACTGCAGCATCGGGGATTTGGTTCATTCACTCTGCAAAACAGTCACAGGCTCAGTGCGGGACATTTGTGGTGAGGAAAAGTCTCTGACTTATGGTCATTGCTGAGCTTTACAAAATATTTCAATATTTGAATAAAGGACATTTTTTAGAAACTTTTGCATAAAGATAAGGGCTTTTATTTTCTTTAACTGAGGAGAGAATCGGGTATATATTTAAGATAATTAAAAATATTGAAAATGAATAATGTTTACATATGTGTTTATGTTTGCAATAAGTCACTTAAGATACAACAATCTTTTTTGTAGTTATTCTAATTTTGAATGCACCTCTTTGACCTTAAATGACCTTAAAATAAAAAAGAACATATTGTGTTATTTCTTGCCTTTTTTCATTTCCCTGCTTTGCTTCCTGTACATTGTACCTTGGTATGTGACGAATTAAAACAAGAGAGGCAAACCAGGCAAGTGATTGGGCCCCCAAGGGGGAAAGGGCCCCCCATGGCCCCTCATATTGGTATTTTTTGCAGTGACATAAACCCCCTTAAACCTCCAATAAAGACAGTACACAGTGCACTGCTGTTTCCCCAAATCCCCCCTAAGTGGGGCCCCTGATGATGTGTGCTGTAGCTAATGTCGACCAATTATTTGCATGTGAGGTGTTTAGGGAACATCTGTAAATTCCTTCAATGGGCTTTTTTGCCTTGAATCTAGAATCACTATTGCTTTAGAGATGTTTCAGAACTTGCCTGACAATCATCACATTTTTAGGTTTTCTTCAGTAGCCCAGTGATCCAGTGAGAGTTGTCTGTACATCTATTGGTACATTGCAAACTGCAACTTACAATGGACTAATACTTTTAATGATGGTGCTGATTTTCTGTATTGTAAACAAATGAAGGGTAAAAATGTGTCTCAAAGGAGGAAACCTGCAGCTGAGATTAGAACAGTCAGAGCTCTGTGAGGTCTTGGTGATTTTACTTTTTTCTGTCTTCTTTTAGGTTCTCAAACAGGCCTATATGTTGGTGTTAGCATGTTTCCACATTAGCAGAAACCTTTTTTACTTCCTCCATTTTCACAAAATAATCAAATGTCACACTGAGATAATAAAATAAAATAAAACTGAAGCACAAGAAGCTCTTTGCACTGGAAATAATTAGAAATCCACATTTAAACACAAGGATGTTGCTTCAAACAGGTTTTAAATCACAACAGGAGCAGCACAATCACAGGGAAACAGTGGGCAATTGCAGCTGTAATTATTACTGGGTGGGGGTGAAAAATTACCCCAGTGCTCCCTGACCAGCACAGGTAATGTTGCCACAGTTGCTTGATGGAGTTTGAGGAGGAGAAATGACTGTGGAGAAAAATAAACACACCTTATTTACTGCGTAGTGATGTTTCCTGAGAGGTTTTATTTCCCTTCACAAACAATAAAACATTTTCATTCATCACCTGTGAACTTGTTGACAAACCTGAACTGTGCGTCAGACTCATTTATTCTGATTGAGGCATTAGCAGAACTGATCCTGTAATTCTCTTTCACACCCCAGTTACTTTTCAGGGCCTGATGGAAACAGACCTCCTCTCCCAGCCTCCACCTCCACCACCTCCACCTCCACCCACTTACCCAGAATAAACTCCTCACCCATCCTCATCGTCACCTCCTCGACACCTTCATTATCAGACGTGTCTGTGTTAAAGCGTGTTAAACATCAACATAAAAATCTCAAACATTAGAATCACACCAGATATTTTATTTGACAGGAAACCAAGAGTGCAGCAGCGCCAAAATAAAAGCCAACATTCTGTTAAAACAGCAAAACAGAATGAACAGTAAAACACAGCAAAGAATAACACAACATATGAACAAACTCACAGACACCAACATAAAGTGAAAACTCCTCATTTTCCTCCACGTATCACTGAATATTATACACAACATACAGCACAGTAGCACTGGTGCAGTATTCTGTGTATAGAAGCCACTATACTGCAGTACTGGGTTTGGTGTAGTAGTATTATCACTGTATTCATATTTACCAGCTCAGCAGAGGCAGCAAGAAAGAAAAGACAAACTACCTCTGACAGACTGCATTAAACTGTGTAACGTATCCCAGCATGCTCAGCTCCTATTCAACGTACAACCCTGTTGTGTTTGATTGATTCTGATGGATAGATAGATAGATAGATAGATAGATAGATAGATAGATAGATAGATAGATAGGTTCCCAGGTCACTTTTCTAAAGGAAAATTTGAGCTTGATGAGATTTCCTGATTAAATGCAGCTTAAAAACTTAAACAACATCCTGTTCTTTTTTTATACATAATCAGGGATTTGCAGGCAGAAATGTTGAAGGCAGTCTTCGCTGTTGTGTTACTGGGTTGTGTAGCTGGGGTCAGTCACTGTCGTATATTCTGTCTGGTTGTTATGTGTCTTGATTTGTATTGAGTGTTTTGAATCTTCACATCTGTCATATCTTTGTACTTTTCAAAAAACAGTCCCTCTGATTGGTCGACAGAGGTGTGATGTGTTTTTTTTCTTCTTCTTCCTGATGGAACCAAAAGGTTTTGACTTGACTCTTGGGCCTTTCTGTTCTCCCGTCTGTAAGACTTTTGTCTCCGTGTCACCGGCAGCAGAGTCGGCCGAAGCTGATGAAGACTGTACCGACCTGAGCGAGGTGACGGCGAGGCTGATTGAGGATGATGTGTTTACTGACACAGGCCACGGGTCAGTGGCCACACTGGGCTGACATCCGAACGCCTCCCAGCCCCCACTGGCTTTTATCCATCCAAGGATGGAAGACAAAAAAATGCTCAGCAAAGAAGAGACGTTGATCTGTTTGACTCTAAGTAAACAGGTTTATGAACGTACTGTGTAGCATGCAGAAATAAACAGACGTGTCTCTGAACTCACCATCAGAGAAGCTGTGGTCATTTTATGAACACTTTTAAAACTGATGTCGCCCGTTCAGCCGTTTACTGACGCAGCTCAGAGTCGAGCTACAGTCATGTCTCTCATGACGACACACGACAGAAAGGTCAACCTCGGTGCGTTCATTCTCGCGGAGAACGAACTAACTTCTGCGTTGATAAGAAGGTTATGTGGCGAGAAGATCGACACGGAGCTCGTTTATCAGCCAGAGCGAAGTGCTAATATTTCCTGCTGCAGATTTTTCAACTTGATGCTCTGTTGTGGAGCTGAGTGTCGGGTCCTGCTGGGAGACGACATCGATCAGCCACATCTCACCCAGGCACCAATCCTGGATGAGAAATAGAACCAATAAAATTTAAATGTCTGCCAGACCGTCGCACCTTAAAAGTCAACCCTCAAAGACTCAATGTCCTTGTGTACTTTTGTTTTCTGCCCTAATTATTATTTTATTTCTTTCCTGCTCCTCCTCTCCTTCTTTTATGTCTTTATTTTGCAGAAATGTTCTTGTAGAAATTCATTTACTGCACAACAAGAGTAAAATGGATAAAAAGGCATCAAATTACATCCTTGTCCACCAATGTAAATCTCTAAGTAACAAAATCGACCTGAAAAATGTGTAATTTTTATGTATAAACTTTTAGTTTTTAGCTTCAAAGACAAATAAACCTTTGTCTTAATACTCTGACCTGAAGTTAAGATGCATTATCATTTAATTATTACATAATATAACAAGTTAAAGTGAACTTGGGATCAAATATTTACTATATTTAAATCATATTCTTTTCAGCTTCTTCCACTTTTGCCCTGTTGTATATACATTAGTGTGTGTGTGTGTGTGTGTGTGTGTGTGTGTGTGTGTGTGCTGCACGAACACAAATACATGAAGCCACCCAGTGAGTCACTGACAGGAGTGTGTTGGCGGAGCAGGATGTTTCCCTGCAGCTGACTGCTGCTCCGTACGTTGACTTTCATAATGTGTGGATGGAGCGAGACACACGGTGCAGCAGTGGGCTCGAAAAACACTTAGCTGGATGAAAACGTGGAGCAAAGTTGAAGCTGCAGTAACTTCCTCTTCCTCTTTTTGGTTAGATACCTTCAGACAGAGCAGGCAGTCTCACACTGTGACGGCAAACGGCTGAACGGTCCGGCTGTAGCTTCATTTTACCTGTAGCACACGTGGGCTGCACCACATACACACAGGAGCAGTGGACTCAACAAAGTGCCTCCACTGTGTTTAGCTATGTAACAGTGATGAATGAATTATCCACTTTTTTTAATTAATTTTTTTTCTTCAAAATTTTACTGTTAGTCAGCTAGCCTCCTAACATGTTAGCATTATGAAGCCTGGGCATCTTTAGTTATTTAGATGTAAGCAAGAGTTCAGTTTTGTATTTGGTAGTTCATTATTGTAACATTTTTCCGACCTTTCAGATAACGTGTGAATCAGCGTCAGTCATGACTGAAAATCAGACGTTTATTCAATGTAAAACATAACGAGCTCTTTCAATCTCAGGCATCGATGGAGACTCAACACGTCAGCCTGACAAAACTTCACTGTTGATTCAGCCGTGTTCAAACCTCCTGACGCTCATTTCACTAAATCACCCTCAGACCGAGAGAACAGGGAGCGTCACAGCCGTCAGTGGGACAATGTCGCGTTTGGTATGCATCCCAGAGGCTGTGAAGGCTTTACAAACAGCGAGGGGCGTCGACGCCCGGCTCAACAGCAACCAACAACAACCCCCTCGGCTCCTCATACGAGCCATCAGTCACACAATCAATGATACATTATCCTTCCAGTGACCCAAGATCATCGGGGAGGCGCGTACACATCGACTGGCACAATAACAACTCATTACCAGACCATCTGACATTCACCGTCCAGAGACCCAGGGGAAGACCAGAGGCCGGGGCCAGTGATTGATACACACCGTGGGTAACAGCAGCCACATGGAGAGAGACAGGCCAGTGAAGCCAGGGAGGAGATAGAGTCGCGGAGTCCGAGTTCTCCAGCAACCCGAGGCTTCGTTTCAAATGTCACTTCTTTAATTAGAGACGCCAAAACAATGAAGTCAGGAAGCAGAGTGGGAAGTGTCTGATCTAATTAGGACAGCTGCTATCTGCACGCTGCTATCTGTCTTTTCCTTCGCCACCAGGATTCTCAGAAGCAGTTTGACTTCACAGATTTAAGGTGGTGGAAACAACTGACGATGAATTGATAATGAAAAACAAGATGTTTAGCAACTCGAGCCCCTCATCTCCTTAAAGGAACAGCTCCACATCTGAAACCTATTTGCTAGTTAGAAAACATCCAAACATGTAATTTGCTCAAATGATTTTGAAGCAGCAGATTAATGCTGAGCTCCACTGTGGAAGAGACGCTTCGGCAGCATCAAAGTCAGGAAGCATCTTCAGCTTTGTTTCTAATCTCTCCATCTGTGGCGGTGAATGCAAACTGCTTCCTTCCTGTTTGTTGTCAGGATGGTCCGTACAGCGCGGCTGGTTAGCTTCCTCCAGTTAGCATTAGCAAAGGGAGCAGAACACTCTACTGAGAGGGCGACAGGACGAGGAGCCAGGCTGTATTTTATAAGTAAATATGTCACACGTTGAAACTGTTTTGTTCTCGGTCTTTGGAACCAAATCTCCCCTCAGTGTGACAAGCTGCACAGAGCCACTGAAAGAAGAAGTCCCAGCATGTAACTACCCAGAAAACCACAATGTACGTGCTGAACGTACCACACGTGTCAGTTACAGAGGTCTACAGGTGCTGGTACTCCGTACAGAATGCTAGCAGTTTCCCCTTATTTCCAGTCTTTATGCTAAGCTAGGCTAATCAAGTCCAACACTGTACCTGACGAACAGACATGAGAGAGGTGTCAATCTTTGTATCTCACTCACGTAAAGAACATACATTTGAACTTTTAAGGTAATTTAGAAAGAACAAACAGGAAATGTATCATTTTTACTTACAAATGCTGAGGAAAAAACACGATTCATTGGTTCATTTGTGAGCAGAAAATGACTTAATAATTTTGATAAATTTGTTATTGAATTCTGACAGTAGTTTGCTTTTAATTATTTGATTATCATTTAGAAAATATTTTTATATATTATTTTCACTTCTGACCAAATTTGGGATCTAATATTTTATTGTCTGAACAATTCATGTATTTTTAAGTCAAAATTCCTGCTTTTATGAAAATGTAATTGTCTTATTTTAACATAGTTTGTTGTTTACGTTAATATTCTCAATCTGGTGTTTTATAATTAACCAACCAATCGTATGTGTATGGACTATATCCTCCATGTCCAATGTGGAAATGTAATTCCACTGTGTAATTTTCTGCCTTCAGTTAACAGTCCTTCACACGTCTTTTAACCATTACATTCACACTGAGTGATTCAGCTGCTCTCTGTGATTGTACAAAGCTCTCCGTCACGCATGTTGCCACTGACCTTGTTAGTGAAGCTGAAGAATGAATACATTGCGAGGAACAAGATTCTTGATTGGCACGCATATGATGAATGAATTATCCACTGAGGCAGCTCTCCAGAGTGACTGATTGTTTTTTCAGCTGGTGAAATGATGAACAATCTCTGAAGCTGAAACACTGAGAGGAGACTGAGTACTGAAGCATGTTAACGGTGCGGACGCTGTTTTCACCGGTGGTGTATGGGTCTGGTAGGAAGCCCTGAGTGCAGGGAAACACAAATAAATCCCTTTGTTCACAACCTGACCCAACAAAGCTGTTGGTTATAAGGAGCAGCTGCAGCAGAGACGGCTATTAGGATTGGTCCTGTCCACATCAGAGTCCTTGAGAGGACACAGCTTTACATACATGAGTGTGTATGTGGTGAAAAAGTTGGCCACCAAATGCACACAGCTAAACAGTTCATCATGCACAAACATTAATAGATAATATTTGATGATTTGATCATCAGAAAATATGCAGACAGATGTGTTGGCAAATCTGATTATGAATTAAAAAAAAAACCTTTGGTGACCATTTTTCCTGTGTTTCCAAATACCACAGATTTAAATGAATGTAAAGAAACAATTGATGGAATTAGAAAACTTTATATAGATTGTCCTATTTAGTGTTAGTCTCTGTATTAAAGACCTGTCACACAAAGTATTTCAGCTGTGTAAAAACATGTTTGGATCATTTGAAGTGTGGCTTGAAATTAACTAAACCATCCAAGATATGTCTGGTTTTACTTTCAAATGTCATAAGTACATGTCTGACTCCCTACAGCAGTGAGTGACTGTGCACAGGTGCAGAGGTGAAAGCTCAGGGAATCGGTCTGCTGGATAACAGTACGTCCTCCTTTCATCAGACCCAGCAGCTCTCTTTAATGAGGCAGCAGTGGCAGCGGTGATGGTGGTGCGCTCCGCTGTCTCCAATGGATACGAGTGGCTCCAAATCAGCAGAATGAAAAAGTCTGTCACAGCAGGACGGTTTTAAAATCCAGCCTCTCGTCCTCCCAGACAGCTGAACTGAACCGCAGAGAAAAATTTCAAACGCGGACATCTCGAGGAGTTTTGAGAGGAAGTTGATTTGTGCTGTAATTAATGAGCCTCGAGCAGATACGAGCCGTTGGTGGTTCATATACTCTTCTTTGTGGACTGAGCCTCAGCGTTACAGACACTCTCTGTAACATGAACATTTTCTTCGCTAACAAAATGCTAATAAATGAGAGACACACATCAGAATCAGAATCAGAATCAGAATCAGTTTTATTGCCAAGTATGTTTTCACATACAAGGAATTTTTTCTGGTGATTGGTGCAATTGATCAGCAACAGTGGGGCTCTCTAGCCTTGTTGATAAGGCTGATAGCAGATGGGAAGAAGCTATTTTTGTGGCGAGAGGTTTTGGTCCTGAAGGACCGCAGCCTCCTGCCAGAGGGGAGTGTCACAAAGAGTTTGTGTCCAGGGTGGGAGTAGTCAGCTACAATCTTCCCTGCACGCCTCAGAGTCCTTGAGGCGTACAGGTCCTGGAGGGATGGTAGATTGCAGCCAATCACCTTCTCAGCAGAGTGGATGATACGCTGCAGTCTGTTATTGTCCCTCTCTGTGGCAGCAGCGTACCAGATGGTGATGGAGGAGGTGAGGATGGACTCAATGATGGAGGTGTAGAAGTTCACCATCATAGTCCTTGGCAGGTTGAACTTCTTCAACTGCCTCAGGAAATACATCCTCTGCTGAGCTTTTTTGATGAGGGAGCTGATGTTCAGCTCCCACTTGAGATCCTGTGTGATGGTGGTTCCCAAGAAGCGAAAATGCTCCACGGTAGCCACGGGGGAGTCGCACAGGGAGATGGGGGTGGGTGGGGCTGGGCTCTTCCTGAAGTCCACTATCATTTCCACTGTCTTCAGAGCGTTTAGCTCTAGGTTGTTCTGCCTGCACCAGGACACCAGACGCTCAGTCTCCCACCTGTAGGCAGACTCATCGCCATCAGAGATGAGTCCAATGAGAGTGGTGTCGTCTGCAAACTTCAGGAGCTTGACAGACTGATGGCTGGAGGTGCAGGTGTTGGTGTACAGGGAGAAGAGCAGAGGAGAAAGAACGCAGCCTTGTGGGGATCCAGTGCTGATGGTCTGGGAGTCAGACACGTGCTTTCCTAGCTTCACGTGCTGCCTCCTGTCAGACAGGAAGTCGGTGATCCACCTGCAGGTGGAGTCAGGCACGCTCAGCTGGGAGAGCTTGTCCTGCAGCAGAGCCGGGATGATGGTGCTGAAGGCAGAGCTCCTGGACCTCCTGCGAACTGCAGGGGGTCCAGGAGTGGGTCAGTGATGGATTTGAGATGGGACAGGGCAAGGCGCTCAAATGATTTCATGACCACAGAGGTCAGGGCAATGGGTCTGTAGTCATTTAGTCCTGTGGGCCTTGGTTTTTTGGGGACAGGGATGATGGTGGAGGATTTGAAGCAGGCTGGCACGTGGCAGGTCTCCAGTGAGGTGTTGAAGATGTCTGTGAACACTGGAGACAGCTGATCAGCACAGTGCTTCAGGGATGATGGAGAGACAGAGTCAGGAGCGGCTGCTTTGCGGGGGTTCTGCTTCTTAAAAAGCCTGTTGACATCTCTCTCCAGGATAGAGAGAGACGTTCCTTTGGTAGGGGAGGAGGAGGGTTCTGATGTGGCTCTGATGTGGAGGTTAGTGTCAGGCTTGTCCCACTGTCTTTCAAAGCGGCAGTAGAACTCATTCAGATCGTTGGCCAGACGGAAGTCATTAATGGAGTGGGGGGGTTTAGGTTTGTAGTTAGTGATCTGTCTGAGCCCTTTCCAGACAGAAGCAGAGTCATTGGCTGAGAACTGGAGCTGAAGTTTCTCAGAGTACAGTCATTTAGCTTCTCTCACCGCTTTGCTAAACCTGTACTTGGACTCTTTAAACCTGTCCCTGTCCCCACTCCTGAAAGCTTCCTCCTTTTGCCTCCTGAGCTGACTGAGCTTAGCTGTGAACCAGGGTTTGTCATTGTTATAACTCACCCTGGTGCGTGATGGGATACAGCAGTCCTCACAGAAGCTGATGTATGACGTCACAGCCTCTGTGAACTCATCCAGACTGTTGGAAGCAGTCCTGAACACCTCCCAGTCAGTGCAGTCCAAACATGCCGCAGATCCTCTATGGCTTCACTGCTCCACTGCTTCCATGTCCTCGCAACAGGTTTACACAGTTTTAGTTTCTGCCTGTATGTGGGAATCAGGTGGACCATGACATGGTCAGAGTGGCCCAGTGCAGCCCGGGGGACGGCGTGATAAGCACCACTGATTGTGGTGTAACAGTGGTCCAGAGTGTTCCCCTCTCTGGTCGGGCAATTAACAAACTGTCTGTATTTGGGCAGTTCATGACTGAGGTCACCTTTGTTAAAGTCACCAAGGACAATAACTACGGAGTCCGGGTTGGTCCGCTCCACACACAGTATCTGCTGTGGCCTGTGGTGGGATGGAAACACCGACCAGGATGAATGAGGTGAACTCACGGGGGGAGTAGAAGGGCCTGCAGTTTATGATGAAAGTCTCCAGGTCAGGAGAACAGTGCTGCAGGATCACTGTCACGTCTTTGCACCAGCCACTGTTTGCATAAAAGCAGATTCCTCCACCTTTGGTTTTGCCGGACAGCTCTGTGTCGCGATCCGCTCTGAAGAGTTGGAAGCCGGCCAGCTCCAGCGCAGAGTCCGGATCGATCCACACAGCCACGTCTCCGTGAAGCACAGGACGGCAGATGAAGAAAAGTCTCTGTTCTTCTGCACCAGTAGCTGAAGTTCATCCAGTTTGTTGGGCAGTGAACGCACCTTGGAGAGAAAGATACCTGGGAGAGGTGTGCGGAGTGCGCGCCGGCGGAGACGCGCAGGCGCACCGGCGCGTTTTCCTCTCCTCCGGCGTTTCACTGCGAGAGCATCAGTCAGTGACCTCTGACCAAAATGTCCAATAATCCCACAGGTGAGTCGAGAAAAGTAGGAAAAAAATCCACTGGAGCTGTTTCTCTGATGTTAATGAGCTCTTCTCTGGTGAAAGAGCTCCGGAAACCAAGGCAGAAAACTGGATTTATAAAGAAAATAAGGCAAAAAAATGCGCACCAAAACACCGAGGCAGCATCCGCGGCGCCATGGCAACAGAATTATACAGTTATAATTATACAATGATACAGTTAAATGAAATAAAGCAGAGACTGACACAGCTGTGGAGCAGAGACTGTTTCCATTGAGTAAATGCTGCTTCACAGTGTTGAGCAGAGTGCAACCTGTAATTTGCTGTGATAGAGATTGAATCCAAAACAGAAAAAAAAGAGTGTCACTTCATGTTCAGACTGATTGGTTGTTAACATGCACCTTCATTCAGGCAGGAAGCACAATGTAATGACTGTGTAAGGAAGGCACTCAGGCTTTGCACTGCCTTTATTTAGTTAGTGCTTTCACAACACAATTTAAAACCCACAATCTGTAACTTTCCTCCCTGAGGTTTTTGAAATGTATTTATTCTGAGCTGTGACGACCTTCTTCTCAGTTTTGCAGAGGTGGAGCTGGGACCTGGTCGGTCTCTCTCTCTCTCTTCTGGCGCCCAGACCACTTGAACACATGCCTGACTCAAACAAACACATCACCCCACTGACTTACTGTAAAACAAAGTGGTGGGATCATGGCGGACTTGTGCGGACCCCTTCTCTTTGTTGCTAGCCTGAGCCACTTGCAAGAAATGGGGGCACATGTTTTGATTTGAAGATGTCGGTGCCAAGTTTAAAGCACATTTTCAAGAGAGCTCCACATATTGGTAGTTTGGTTTTGGGAGAGGCCTCTGGGTTGAATTGCTGAATTGGTTGATAGGCTAGCAGAAGTTTTATTATTGAGATGTCAATGGTCTGGAAAACTTTATCCTGGTGTTGGGTGCAAAGGTTGTTACCTGTCCTTTAAACCTGCTTTAAATATGTGAAACTGAGATATAATCATTTAAAACACAACACAAATCCAACCAATACCACAAAATTAAAGCGACAGCCAGAGGCATATTGTTTTCAATCTGTCCATCCCATTCTCATAGACGTCTAAGTAACACCTTGATGAAAACTGATTAGATTTTGGTGGTCAAAGGTCAAGGTCGTAGTGACCTTACAAGACACTTTTAAGTCATTACTCAAGACTTCACACAGCCACTTTGCCAAAATCTCACATAAATGGTTAATATTTCATATGACTCTGGATAAACAGGGATGTGATCTGAAACTAGTCTGAGTGAGCGAGTGACACTCGGCCTCTACTCGGTTTGGAGATATGTAGAAAAAGTAGTTGGTGGCGGTGGTGCCATGGTACGATCACCCAGCTTGTGCTTGAGCAAGAAATTAGCTTAAAGGAGCTATTTGTAAGTTTTTGCTATTGCCACATAGCTAATGTTAGCATTAACAGCTGCTAACTTGCCAGTCTAGAAGAAATGTTGCAAGTTCAACATCAAACTTCATTCCTTTACTCACCAACAGCTGTATCCAGAGGTGCAAAGAAACGTCTCCATCACTTCTTTTCTTCTACTTAAGTTAGCATGCTAACCAGCTGGCATACAAGCCGGTCTGCTCACTTTTCGAAGCCATTCACAGTTAACTGCTGAGAGGACGTATTATAACCTTTAGTATTAAAAAGACAGCTATGACTGAAACTCTTGTGAAGCAACAATCACCACCACCCAGAGAAACCAGAGTTCGGCGGTAGAGAAAAGTTACAAAAAACCCCTTTAAATATCCGATCATTGACATACAACTGCTCCATGTTCTGGCTGCAGAAGCGGGACATGTTTTATGTGCTAAAGTTAATCAAGGAATCGATGCTTTTTCACTCTGCAGACGCCAAACAACAGGAGTGAATTTGATACGTTGAGAAAATGAACTGTCTCATTGAGTTTTTAGGGATATTACAAAGTAAACTTGAGGAACATTTCTCCCAAAATAGAGATATTATGTGTTATGAAATGAACCTCTTCCATTTCTAGCCACAAAAACAATCAGAGAAGAGCTCAAAGCTTTGCTAATGATGGAAGGATTTTGAGGCTTTTAACAGAATTGCGGCAGCACAAGGTCATGAAGAGCAGGAAGAGCTTCAGTTTGCTCCAGTGGTCTTCATCACCCTGAAATCAGGTCAGGACCAAACTGATGAAGCATCAAACACACAGCCAATGGCAACTTGGTCAGTCATTATGGAGGCAAAAAACATCAACCCGAACCCTGACTGTAAGTACGAACCAGAGAGGCTCTGATCCTCTCTTCTGATTGGCTGACTGACCTGTTGTTACTAGAGCTCCAGAGAGAAGCCTGAGAGAGGAGATGTGAAACTACACTGAGAAGAAGAAGAGTAAAATATGGGACCTTTTATAGGAAAATACTTCACTCAGTGGACTCAGTTGTTGGCAGGAAGGAGATGACATTTACACAGTAGCTGTATTAAAGACCGTCCTACCCATCTTCTTGTATTGGAACTGGTTTGGTCGTCCCATGAGCCAAACAGGTCAGGGAGCCCTTCCTCCCTGCATTAGAAGGCCCTGTAGGAGCTGACCTGTATTTCAACCTGCACAGCTCCTCAGCCTTACCCTGTGCAGCCGTCCACATCTTTTGTTCACTGACATTTCTTTGAGAGCAGATTTATTGGTGCACATAATTAAAACGGCCGGTGTCACATGCTGCGGCCCCGCTACCTGCTGCCCCATAAACGCTGTCAGAAATGTGACAGATGGGACACTAGAACGTGACTGTGGGGCCGAAAACAAAAACATCTCCTCCGTAAATCTCTGAAACGGCGACGGAGAGTCAGCGGCCGCCCGAGCACGCATCACGTGGCTGATCTGCATCGATGAATGAGAGCGAGACTATAACACACGGGGCAGATTTACTGCAGGGAAACAGATATAGTTTGTCAGCCACAACATTAATCTCATTTTGCAGAGCGTACATGATTTTAATCTCACTTTGCAGATAGCATGTGTGTCTTTAATCCATCTTTAATACTCGAGGCGGGTGGAAACAGGCGTACAGTAGCCAGGATCAAATTTTCCTGAAGCTCAGGATTTAATGTGACTTTCCTGTAATGTGAACAGACATAGTCTTACCACTGAGGAAGCGTGTTATGTGCCTTCACTGGGTCTGGATAACCTTTTGGTTTAATGTTAACTGTCTTTAAACCCTTTCCTTGGCACGTGCACGATAACCATAGCAACAGCTGAGGAATGGTTTAAACACAGAACGGCTTTATTTTTGCATTCAATTTAAAATGCATGAGATTTCTCCAAGTTTTTGTGTCTGCTTCGTGTTTATATCAACTGAGAATAAGAAAAAAGGTCAGAGCAGATTTTATTCGTACCTACTCTAGAAGTACAGCTCAGCAGACAGGAGAAAGAATGGTGTCTCTAAAACATTGATCAGTGTAGTTTATTAAAGGATGCAGCATGACATCAATCCCAGTCTATGGCATCAGACTCATATTAGAGACCAGAAATCAGCGCTGATAGATTGAATGCATCTTGGGTTAGGTTGGAAAAGAAAGCCGCATTTGAAGGAGCTTTCAAAATGGATCGGTCTTCAAATGCAGCCTCTGAAGGATGACAGACAAACTGGGGAGGAGGAGACACAAGGGAGAACAGGAAAGAAACACAAGGGAAGGGAGGAAAAAATTCCTATCAAACTCTTTATATTTAAAAAATTAAAAATCTGGTTTGTATTTCAGGTTCAGTTTGTGTTTCCAACAATCTTCAGTACAGGAACTCCTCACTGGGCTGCAGTGGTTCCAGCTGTAGTAGATCAACATCACACTGAGTTGTTTTTAGGGCCTAAAGCTGCACAAATCACAAACGTAATGAGTGGAAAAAGTTCATTATCTCAAGTGGGATCTCTGCCTGTTAGCTGAGAGCAGAATGAGCCCGTGACAGCTGATGGAGCAGCAGATTGATGCTTCAAACTGAAAATGTGTCACGTTGTTGTGCTTGTAACTTACAGACAAACAGTGAACAGAGTCTCTTTGATCAAGTCCTGCGTTGTCGCCGTCTTCTCTAAGATGAGTTTTGCATCAGTGAAGCACATCAGGTAGATGCAGTGTCTCCGATATACAGAGTCTCTTTTAGCATTATCACTGCTGCCGGCTGCTGTTTCCCACCGGGGGATGTTGTGTTTGCTGCCGGAGCTGTCAGATGTCTGTCAAAGGTGGCGTACGGTTAAAATAAGGTTTGGACGTAAGAACGAGAGTCACCTTTAAGTCATTTCACAGGTTCCCAGCAGCTGCTTTAATTGGTAATAGTGAAAATGTTATCATCTGTTCAGCCTTTGCAGAGTTTATAAACCCATCTACCCCCCAGGCGGCCCAATGAGTGTTTGTCCATTTCCAATCAATGTGGAGTCGAATGTTCTTAGATGGTGGTTCCCTAACGCTTTGGTTCATGATTCCTAAAACAGGGTCTGCTTGTTAAACCCCTGCATACGTCTACAGGCTGAGACCAGTTCAACCCCGGTGTGAAATTTCATCCTCAGATTGTTTCGGTTGATTAATTGGCCCACATCCAACCCTGAAACAAGATGGACACCAAATAAAACCTTAACGTTTTATTTCAAAGATAAAACACTCGAACATTCAGACTGCGATAGGAAGCAAGTACATGATGGTCCGGTTCCTGTCGCTGACGTGTCACAGTGACAGGCCCTGATACAAGAGAAACAAACAATGAAAGGACTTTTTAAACATTTTTATTGTTTTTAAAGACAGTTTTATTTTTAACACATTATTCATATTTTTCATATATACATATATACATTTTATTTTTTCAACAAAATTGTGCTGTTTTGCAAATGATTTGTCGGCCCACATGCAATACTTCTGCGGCCCACCACTGGGCCCCCGGCACACACGTTGAGAACCACTGATCTATAAAAAGCAGTAATTTACAGTAACGACTTCACATGACAGAAATAATAGTTTGTGTTAATTAGTAGAAATAGATAGATAGATAGATAGATAGATAGATAGATAGATAGATAGATAGATAGATAGATAGATAGATAGATAGATGACTTTATTCATCCCCGAAGGATAATTAGTTTGTTACAGCTGTCCGGTGTATTATAATACAAAATATACAATAGAATAAAATACAGAGGTAGACAGAAAGAAATAAAAATACAGAAATGTTTGAACAGCAGCTCAGCAGGAGAGACGCTCTGCATTAAGCTTTCATGTTCCAGATGATAAAAGACATGAAGACGTGAGTTCTAGTTTTTTTTTCTTATTTATATGTAGTTGTCATATATGATAGTATAAGGACATATTTTTACATTTTATGTTGATATTTTATCTTTCTATCTTTATAATATTGTTTCTTATTCTCTATTCTAACATTTCTGATCTTGAGGGAACAACTGTGATATAATCTAATGACCTGGGGATCAAGGAAGTATTCTGATTCTGATTCTGATTCTGATGATCTACTCTCATGATTTAGTAAAATATGGGAGTGAAATATCCAGACTGGATGCATCAGTTAAAACTGCCTTGCTGACCTTGTGTCTTGTTCCTGACCAACATGTTGGAACCACCTCACTGTGGATTTCCAGCCTCCTCAGATCTTCAGTTTCTCTCTGATGCACAAACATTCGTCTCTTTCTTGTTCTGGGTTTTCTTCCACATCCATCTGGTCCAGATTGGACTGACACAATAACGTGCGGAGGTTTTTCCTGTTTACACAAATCTGCATCTTGTTAAAAAAAATACCATTGGACTCTATCAACTGCATCATTCAGGATTAAAAAAAAATGACCATATTAATATTTCTATTTAAAATCACTGCCTCAGCTCTCCAACTCTTTTCTTTCCTCCCACCATTCTTGCTTTTATTTCCATCCACAGAAACACGGAGACGCTGCCACTGGTGCAGCCTGGAGGGGATTTGCAGAGGATTGATGCCTCGGCAGAATTTAAACACCAGTGTTTGCCTTTTTTTATGTGCACGCCGAGCCCTTAATTATTTGCTCCAGAAGCCCTTCTTCCCACTTCATTGCGATGCAGCCTGTCGTCTTCATCTGTTTGACAATCAGCCACCTGCTCGCTGGCTCAGAGGCGCAGTTTGACTCCAACCAGAACAAAATGTATGTGGACAGATTCGCAGAGATTCGCGGGGTTTGCCGGAGACGGCGGCAAAAAACGAGGGCTGCATTTTATATCACTGTCAACAGCAAAAAGAAACAAAAAGGGACCATTTTTAAACTGAGCACATTTTGTTGTCATGTTTTCCAGAGTAACAGAAAAAGTGTGAGGAGTGAACTCGTGACCTCGCGGCTGCAGCTCTGTCCATCCATCAGCAGGAAACACAGCAGTAAATGAACTTAAACCGTATTGATTTTTACTTAAAGGCCCTTTTATTATCTTTCTGCTGCTTTCAGTCAATCAGCAACAGATCGATCAGGGATTTCTTCTGCCGCTGACCGATCATGGACATCAGAGAATCAATTAGCTGCAATGAGCTCTGGGAAAAATAATGGGGTGATATTCAAGTCAACTGTTCTCAGCAGAAAACGATCACAACTACACCTGTGCAAAAATCTAATAACTTAAACTATGTTGTTTTTCTGTTTTGTTATTGTGTGTTTCTCCTGCCATAAATCTCCATTTTGTGATTGATTTAAAAAAAAAATTTGGTTTGTTTCTTTTTGTTGTTTTAATGTATATTGAAAACCTTTGGTTGACAGTTCCATGTAATGTAACACCCATAATGCAGACGCATTATATGTGTCAGTGATATTCATCATTTATCCTTGAGATTTGAAGATTCCCAAGTGTTGTTATGAAATATATGCAAATTGCCTCAAGAATGCAGAGGAAACCACATCACATCCATGACGTCCTGATGATGCACTGCTGCCTGAGTCCAATTAGATTAGTGTGAGATTTAATTATTAATTATAACCTTTCATTTAGTCAGTGTTTGTCAGCATCATAACGGATTCACCCCTGTGTTACCTGAGAAAACTGGACAGCTCCTGCAGACTCGAGTCCACTTCAGTACTTTGCCCAGTTCATTAACAAAAGTCAAACCCAGTTACAAACCAGAGGAGTGTTTCTGAAACCAGTCCACAAGAGATGAAGGTCCACATGGCCTCCCCAGGCTATCACAGTCACAATGTCTTAGACAAGAAAAAAATGAAATGTACAAAGACAAACTAGAACTAATGTCTAATGTTTTTTTTAATTGTTTGAAATTGATGAAATAAAACAAAGCACTTGGATGCAGCACGTGTGAAGGAGTATTTCTGCCTCAGGGCTGGAGACTCAGTAACACCAGGAAACTGTTTTTAAATTTGGCAGAAACATTCATTTGGATTAAGGGATGAACTGATTTGCATTTGGTGGACAAAGGTGAAAGGTCAAGGTCTCAACTCACAAATTTATACACTGATTATGACACAATTTAACTCAAATGTCTATAAATATAAAATGAAGTGATGATATTTTATATCCAAAAGGTCAAAGGTCAACTTCACTGTGACATCATAATGATCTGCAAAAACACGTCTGGCCATTATTCAATGCTGTAACTCAGGAAGAGGAGGTTGTGACCATATTTGCTGAGACTTTGCTGGTCGGTGGAGACAGTGATACTAGTTTTACATTGTTTAGTAACATCTTGTTGCTAGGCAACCTCCCAAATTCCATGACGTACTGAAACAGCAACATGGACATCTGAAAAAGGTAAGTTTCATATTATATAGCTATGATCAACAAAACGTATTAATGCTATGTTCTGTTATTTTATTAAATTAATATGATTAAAACATTTACATCATTAATAATTAATTCATGGAACCTGGCAGATCCTGTAATGGAGTAAACAAGCAGCAAACTTTATTTATGAAGCACCTCTGTTAAAGCGCTTTTTAAAAAAATACAAACTGTGAAGTCATTAAATCAAGAAAAAAAAAAGTGAGGGTTTTTTTTTTATAACCAGTCTACAATATAAAATACCATATGTTCTGTGTGACATTAAATTAAGCAGTTGTTACGAAAAATGATCAGTAAAGTTTCAGGGATAAAGTTAAAGTTCTTTAGTTTTTCTTCATGTGTCTGTGTCATCGTCGAAGCTGAGATGTGGATCTGTTTCCTCTGGAGTTTGTTTTCCACCACGTACTGGATTGAGTACACTTAAAAAAAACCCTGAACTCTGGGTTGAAATCCAAGTTTAGAAAGCGAGACAAAGAGGACATGAATTTATCATCTCCCTGTTCCCAAAAACAGAGAAAGAAGAACTCGACTCAGCAGAGACGAGGCCCCGGGCCCCCCAGTCTGAACGCCGTGATGTGTGGGTGTTGTTTGTGTCTCCGGTGAGGCTGAGGATGTGTCAGCGTCTCCTCCGAGCTCGCAATTTAAGTCAAGCAGCAGGACGTGCTGCAGGAAAATGAAAAAAGCACTAACCTCTGATTCTATTTCTGTGAAGCAATTTGGAAACCCAACACTCTCCCTGCACTTTGTCTTCCATCCACTTAACACTGAACAGCCATTATCAAGCTTTTAAAGTTCCCAACATCTAAAAGCTCTTCCTGCTTCAACCTACTTTCTTTTCCCCCTCTTTTTTTTCTCTGCTGGTGTCCTGCTGCTGTGATTGACGTGTCATGAGTCCAGTCGTTCAGGGCGTCTGCAGCCTGCCAATTAAACCAAAGGGGAGCAGTTAAGTCTATGATTGGAAGCTTTTACGTCATTGAGGTGACTTAGAAAGAACCTTAACTGTCAAATCACAAACTCTCATTTCAGTCAAAAAGCCAGAGGTCGAGATGGAAATTAAAGTCTGCACGTCGGTCTGAAGCGTCTCACCTCTGAAGCCTTTTGTCAGGAGTCATTTCAGCCCTGAGAGCTCAGCACACTGCAGCTTAATGCATACAACACAACCACACACACAAATGCTCTGCAAATATGACAGAAGTGTTTCCAGGGGACACAAAAGACAGATGAACTCTGCTGGGATGAGTTCATACCTGTCAGCATCTTCCTCCTCTTCTTCTTCTTCTTCACCATCTTCCTCCATCACAGGTTCGAACTCATCCTCATCTCTCTCATCTGTCTGTCTCCTGCAGCAGCGTGGAGCCATGAAGCACATTCAGCATGTTAAGGTGGTCTTGGTGTTAAGGTGGTCTTGGTGTCCACTATAATGGACATTCATGAAATATAAATATAGATTTCCTGACATTTTAATAAACAAGAACATATATGATCATCAGAGTAAAAAAAAAACAAGAAATCAAACATAAACCTTTCCTAAAATGTGCTCGCTCCTATGGCGGCCATCTTGGATTGAAAGGGAGAGGAAGATCCCCAGCATCCCAGCCAATCACGTGACATATGACAACAAAGTCCTCTTTACACAATCCAGCCGGGACTGACGGAGCAGCTCTAAAGAGTAAACAGATACATGTGAACCAAGTGTCCACGACAGACGACACAAGTCAGCGAGCTGTGTCTCAGGAGCTTCATCACTGCCTTTTGTACTCATGAAAAACTAAGAAAAAACACCTGATAATCCCCCGCTGTCAGAGTCAAGACCCTCATCTTTCCCTATCACAACATTTCCCATCTGAGAAATCGGAGGTCAGACGTCCTCCACTTACAGTCTGGATCCCAGCAGGAGCACGGCAGGCAGCTGTGTAGAGACCCACTGAGTCTTTTCCTTTTTTTCCCCTTTACCCCAAGACACTCTTTCATTTCCATCTTAAAAATAACTTGTCCCTCATCGGAAGACTGCTAAGTAATTTGAAAGCTAATGAGAGAAAATTAAAATGACAGTGTTTCATTGGCGAGACGTCCCTCTTTGATCGAGTGGCCCAATTAAACGTAAGAAAGATAAAGGGACCTGAGGGGCGCTCGCTCTTCGTTCTCGTTTGTCAGGTGAATTAAGGTGCAGCTCAGTTTGAACTGGAGACCGGAACATCACGCTGCCGTTCAGATTGGATCCAGTAGTCAAAGGAGAAGGAATACTGATTACTGAGAGGTGACAGTGCATGCAGCTGCAGTGGAATAAAACTGACTGACTGCTGAGTGATGCATGGCTCCGTTTCCTTCTGTTGTTTTAAAGGCCCCATATTTTCACTTCTCCAGTGTTTTATTTGCAGTGTTGGTCTCCACATCTCCTCATTCTGGAGCTTGACTGTTTTCTGAGGGATCTTATAAAAGGTTGGGTCCAGGTGGGCGGGGCTTGAGGCATGGCTGATTGCTTTGTTGTGACATCACAAAGTTCCAGAAGTCCTGACGGCTGGTTTTAAGGCTCAGTGTCTGAATACAGGCTGTGTGCATTTCTCTGTGGACTGAGGCTTTGATACTTTCACAGTATTAATATAGAACCTAGACCTGCTTTATAATCACAAACACATGGACATCTACCTTTAGACTGGATGGATCTTTAACAGAACAATAACTATCAGGACTTTTTCCTTTACAACTATGCAGTGACATATTCTGCATTTTGAGGTCATGCTTTGCAAACAGGGATCTCGGTTAAGAAGCTTAACTACAGCCCAAGTATCATTCTCTGGAGTTTTATTAAGCAAACGGATCATCAGCTTATATAGAGGAGACTTAGAAATGCAGCGATGGGGGGGGGGGTCATCAGGATGGTATATATAGTTTATATATATATTTGTGCCTGAGGAAATGCTGGACCTACAAGTTAAACTAGAGACTGGCTTGTCCTGGGAAGCTCTGGGCAGAATCTACTGCTGCTGTAAATGTCAAAATGTTGGAAACACGCACGATAAAAAAAACCAAAGTGAAAGACCAACTGGAGAAGTATTCACTGAAAGAAATGACATCAAATCAGCCCCGGTGCACAAAGGCTTATAGGCAGCGGAGGCTGGTGGTAATACCCATCCTCAGTCCTGCAGGGAGAGCAGCAGGACTGTCATGGCCTGCCCTGACGGACTCTTTGTGTTTGGACACTTTATGTTTGAGCGTTTTAGTTTTCATTTATTTCCTGTTTTATTTTGAAACCACTTCCCTTGTGTGTTTACTTCCTGCGCTTCCCTCCTTGTTAATTGCCCCGCTCTGATATGTTCCACCTGTCTTCAGTTACCCTCACCTCCCTTGTGTATGTAAGTCTCCACCTCTGTCGTATGTTCTTCTGTGGATCTCCAGTTTCTCCCGTTTGTCTTCATGTTTTCTGTTTTCTTGTTTCCGTCTGGTTTGTTTCGGATTCTTGTTTTTTGTAACTTTCTGATATTAAATACATCTTTTTCCCATCTACCCCTTTTTTATTTTCTGTATTTGGGTTCATCATTCTGACCAAACGTTACAATCACATCCAAGATACAAGTTGCACTGTACAACCTGATCCAGCTGTATTCACTGCCAGTAGATACTGCAACTGTTTTTACCACAGAAAACTAAAGAGTCATCTTGTCCTTTGTCTTTTTGTGTTATTTGAGCATCGATGAGACGATTTGTCCCCTGATCCACCTCATCCATGCTACACCTGCCACAGTCACTCGCTTCTCCCATCTGTACATCCGCTGTCATGGGTCGAAGGTCAGTGACCTGTGGGCTGAAGGAGAAAATATAGGAAAGAATAATAGATAATAATCCCATTTAGACATAAAACAATCTGATCTTTTAACAACGATTCTCAAACATATCGATAGCATAGCCCGTTAGCTCGCTTCATAGCAGGCGTCCCTGTTTACAGGTACAAGGAGACACTGACTCCAACGTGTGTGGTCACACACCGTGAGAAACAGGATGTTCTGAGTCTTTTCTTTCACATCCCTCTTTGATTGAGAGTCGCTGCAGTCGTCTCCTTCTCTCTTCACTCACATGTGAAACATTTGGACCGAGGACATAATAAGGTGATAAATAATATGTAACGTATAGTGTGTAGGGTGAGATACTTTCCCTCACTGCAAAGCTGATTATAGCAGCTATTGATCTGCTAACTGGAGGCCAAAGAGTTTAGTGATGAATAATTGAGTCAGATGCTCTTGTGTGTCTGGCTGTTCATCGATGTTGCAGCAGATCATTGGCTGATCTCAAGGCAAGACAGAGCCGTAACCTTGGCGCTGTATGCCTACATAGTGATTTTGTTTAATATTTCTTTCTGTAAAAACAGACTTTGGTTTTGTTATATACACACAGAGTGTAGGTTTAACTACTAGACTACTGTGAATGACGAATCAGCTCCACATCAAACCACATAAAAGAAGTAACAATTCAGACATTTCACTCCAATACATTTATTAAATAACTTCAGTCACTGGTTGGTTTTAATACATAATCTAGTGGTTGCAGGTTAAGATGAGATCACACTTCATTGATCCTCAGGGGTAAATTCCAAGCCTCAAAACCTGCAGAATTGTAGCTGTGGCCTGTTTGAGCATATTCTTGTCTCGGCTCCACATAGGCCCCACCTGGGAGTTAGGGGCGGAGTCAGGCACTGCCAAGACGGTGATGGTGGAGCAGCTCACTCTGAGCTTCAGAAACCGCTCGTCAGGAACCTGTGGGCGACGTCACAGACGCTTCGGCCATCTTTATTCACAGTATTTATAGCTCCGCCCACCAGCTGCAACATTAAAATGATGCCTACACAATAACTAGAATCCAGGAATATCATTTAAAAGTATTCTGAACTTCTGCTTTTAGGTACTTTCAGAATATTTTTACACTAATACTTGAATAACATTTTGAATGCAGGGACAGTATTTCTACACAGTGGTACTACTTCTTTCATTTACCACCACTGCATTAGAGTCACACCTTCAACTTCTTGTTATATCATCCCGTCGTTTTGGAAAAAGGTGTAGCAAGGGCAGGACGTCTTGGTGTCCACATACTTCAGCGTGGAGAAGAAAAGTGTGTAATAACACCAAGATGAAAAAAATAATCTCAGTGAAAACTTCAGGGACAGTGCAGACTGTCCTCAGACTGTAACCCAGAAATGCCATGTTTATGGGACTCAAAGAGAGAGACAGCAGCAGAGTGTGGCTCCAGAGGAAGGTTCTTATCTGCAGCACAATAAGAGCCATGATGCTCTTGGTGGTGTTTTGTGGGTGTAAAATCACCGTGAGTCATTTCAGAAGCTGTAACAAAACTGTTGGAAAATAAAAAGCTGCTACATTGAGAACCATAATTCACATTACACACACACCACAAGCAGAGACGTCTGCAACACAAACACACACACACGCACACACACACACACTAAGCGTTCACACAATGGGAGGTTAAATGAAGCTCCACAAAGCCGCTGATCTTCCTCAGAGAATATCTGATGACCCGTGGTTTTTATTTAGCCCACACAAGGACGAGGCTAAAAACAGCCGAATGTGAACCGTTTACTGCTGAGGGAGGGGGGGGGGGGGGGGGGGGTAAACCCACTATAAAGACATAGGTCAGACGCAGATGCGGAGGCGTGATATTGTGGAAGTCCAGCGTTGTGCAGCTGCAGATCATGTCCCAGAGATAAACAGGTGAACAGAGTGGAACTGACACCACGACATTGAACTGACGGTTTCAGCTCCTGGTTAATTTGTAGATTCATTTTAACAGAACAAAATATAATCAACCAATAAGTGATGTTGTCATGTTATAGATGAAGACACCAAACAGGGCATAGAGTGGAACAGATGACACATTAAAGCAGCCATAACTGTAATCCACTGATTTACCCTGAAATGAATCGTTCTGCATTTACCGCCTTTAGGTTGATACTTTCAGGAGTTTTACTTGTAGTATTACTACACTGTGGTACTGGTACCTTTATTAAAACATCTGAGTAATTCATCAACCACTGCTGAGTGTAATAATGTGTGATCTCACTGAACTGAGACCTGAACTACCTGCGCTGTCATAATTAAAATGAGCGTTGACAGAGCTACTTATCCTCCTTTTAAAATACTTTATTTATTTAATTTCCTTCATCCAGCTGAAATTTTTGCTTTGTATCATTATTTTTCTATTATTAAAGGAATAAAAAAACAAGGAATAGATGTTTTTAACATCACAAACATCCTGATATTCCTTTTTTATCATCACAATTTGATCCATTCGATCCAATAAACCTTCACCGTGGTCTGGATCAAGACCGAGACTGTGTCCCATCCGGACCTGGACCTAGAACCCTTAAGTTATTGAGAATTTTTACATTCTGATGAAGTGTTTCTATTTTAACTGGCGCAGCTTTTCTAACCTTTATGGTACAGGTCACATGATCCTACTCAGCCAATCACTGGGGCCCTTGAACCAGCGTTCTGGACCTCTGCTTGAGGACATTTTGTGGAACTGAATTTAAATTGAATGCCCCTGTAATAAATGTCCAAAATTAGTGGACTGTATTTTTCATGCCAGTCAGGCCTGAAAACAGAGGAGCCGGAGGAAGTGTGAGACAGGTTCTCGCCACAACAAGCGAATGAGGCTCCAGCTCAGAACTGTGTCCAGGTCCAGCATCCAAGGAAAGCTGAGGGAAAAAACATGCAATTTAATTATTAATAAGCATTCTTTGATGCCTGATGTGAAATTAATCACTGAGATAGTCACAATGACCTTTGACCTCTTGTGTGTGTTAGTTGCTCATGTCAGACGTCAGAATCATTTTCTCTGCAGCCACGTTGAACAAAGGAGCGATGTGGCATTTGTGACTGAGTGAAATGTTGATGAACACGTCGCAGAATAACAGGATTTATGCTTCAATGCAACAATTTGTATTAATTCAAACTGAGCACAAGGACTGAATGGAGTGAATTACCTGAGAGGACGGACATCTTCGAGCAGGAGGAGCCAAACAGCACAGCCGGACAGGCTCTCGAGGTTTTTGACAGGATGACCTCCTCTGCCGCTTTGTTCTGTGAAAATGACAGATTTCACTGAGCAGCTGTGAAATCTGTGGATCGTTTCTGTGCAGCACAAACACAGACAGAGAGATGCTGGCTTTTTTTTTTTCATTTCTCTTTTTGTCTCCTGTTGACAATAGAGCAGGACGAGCTGCTGCTGCTGCTGCTGGAGAGCTGCCACGGTTCAGCTCGCACCGTGTCAGCCTTTCGTGCCATCACACACACACACACACACACACACACACACACACACACACACACACACACACAGTGGCTTATGCTCACTAATCGTCTTTCTCATTCATTCTCTCACTAACTTGAAAAAAATATGGAGGGGATTTGCTCAGCACTGGGCCAGATGTGATAATACTGATCCAGGAGGGTTGACCTGAGGGTGTGTGTGTGTGTGTGTGTGTGTGTGTGTGTGGGAGTGAATGTCACAGTGTGTGATTGTCTGCCTCTCGTCTCTGTAAACAGAAGCAGAGGAGGCGATCTGCTCCTCTCTGTGTGTTATTTTCTCTTTGTCGAGGCTCCAGCAGAGTCGCAGACAGACGAGCAGCAGCATCAACATCTGGCAGCAAAGAGGTCAAAGCTCAAAGAGACTCTGACCGTTCAGGAGCTAACGTCCTCAAAGGAGACGAGTCAAAGAAACACACAAGAGAAAGCTGATTGGTCGACTGGAAACAAAATAACTCAGGTGTTTCCACCGCTACATGCTACGTTGCTATAAGTTTAAATCAAGTACCGTATTTTCCGCACTATAGGGCGCACTGGATTATAACGCGCACTGTCAATGAATGGTCTATTTTCAAACTTTTTTCATATATAAGGTGCACCGGACTATAAGGCGCATTAAGTGAAACAAAACAGTCAGATAAGTCAGTCAGACTTTATTAAACGCGTTCACAATAACTCCCAACCTTGTTCAGTCATAACACGTAAAAAAAACACAGTCTGATACCGCTAAATCAAACGTTAGCGTATTCACAATAACTCCTTATAGGTCCTTATACACACACACTGTAATATTATGGTGAAGCACAGTATGTATTACTCCGCGACGCTCCTGACTACGATAGCCGTAATGCTGCAAGCGGTGCGGCTTTGTAGTTTACCAAAGTCGTACTAAAACATTTTGACAGAGCGCCGTGAGCGCCGTGTACCACACAAAATCGCTTCGAGGTCAGTAAGCACAACCAGAATTAATCCATATATAAGGCGCTCCGGATTATAAGGCGTTTTTTGAGAAAATTAAAGGCTTTTAAGTGCACCTTATAGTCCAGAAAATACAGTAATACCACAGCTCTATCAAAATGAGCTCAAGTCCGAATCCTGTAAGGTTGGATGGTGGGTCCAGGTGGGTGGGACTTGGGGCGTGGCTGAGAGCAGTGACTGCTTTGTTGTGACATCACAAAGTTCCAGAAGTCCTGACGGCTGGTTTTAAGGCTCAGTTTCTGAATACAGGCTGTGTGCATTTCTCTGTGGACTGAGGCTTTGATCCTTTCACAGTATTAATATAGAACCTAGACCTGCTTTATAATCACAAACACATGGACATCTACCTTTAGACTGGGTGGAGTTTAAATCACAGTTTTTTTTACAACAGCAGGAAAAATGAAAATAACTTAAAGACAGTGAATAAATCGTCATGTGACATAGACGCAGCGAAACCTCACGCGCCACAGATAATATTTGTTATTTTGCCTGAAACAAAGCAGCGTTTTGTCTTTCACCAGATTCTTGGATATGAATAATCATATTAATTATCAAGGCTTTGGTGGAGCCGACATGCAGAAGTGTGATCTAAATGTGTAAAATGTTCCCGCCTGCTGTAAACGGCTGCACGTTTCTCATTAGCACGGGTTCCCCCAGCATGTGGAGCGTGCAGGGAAGTCATGAGGTGTCAAAACAACCATCGGCAGCCGTGTTATCGGAGGGACGACGAGGAGCATCCGGGCTGTGATGTCTTCACTGAGACGAACGGAGAAACAATTCCCCCTTAAAAATGACAGGCGGCAGTTTGGAGGCAGTCAATCTGAGAAAGGTTAAACACTTGAGCCTGTGAGATCTGTTCGAGCCCGGGACATCTGTTAGCGTGTGATAAGACGCCCGCTTCGAAAATAACACGATTCATATACAGAGCTTGTTGAAATGCTGCGGCGATGTGAAGTATTTATAGTCATAATACGGGTGTAACATAACATATACTGGCTCTTCACAGACAACTTGAGCAGCCAAGGCAGCACTGACATGTTTGACAACAGGGCTGATGTGTTCAAGGACACTTCAAAATGAGAGATTTAGGAGTCGGCTGCTGAGAAGCAGTTTTATTAACACACAAAATGACACTCTGTCCTCTTCACAATGTCCTCCTCCTGCTCATTATTTGTCTTTTTGGTTTCATTTTCAGTTGACATCATACATGAATCACAGATAACGAGATAATGAAATCTCTTCAGATGTCACTGTGTCTTTGAAGGCACCTTAAGGATGTAACAAAGACGTGACCTTGACAAAATAAATAAAAGTTGCTCTTATGAACCAATGATCTGAAGAGACGAACAGACACAACAGATCTGCTGTGTGTGAGATTAGAGGGAGAAAGGTTCATTTATTATTTAGTTGATGTTCTGACAGCACATTTATCATGTTTAGTGAGGTAACTGTTTACATTTACATTTGTTATCAGTCGGGATGGTGGTTTTATCACACATTTACCTGCTATCGTTTTCCAAGTCCCTGGTTGGTTTCATTAGTCACATGTTCACATTATTTTTTCTTCTCTTCTTTTTATTTACCTAAAAAACTGAATAAAAACTAAATAAAATAACTAAATCAACTCAAAACAGAAAACATGGAGAAACTGTGGATTTGATTTTGTCCAATCTGATGAAAAAGTAAAGGAGAAATTTACAATTATAGCCACAGCTGAGGACTTCAGAGGTACACTACACGGCCATAAGTATGTGGACACCGCCCCTGCCACTATCTTTAAGGTTGTCCTGGCCAACATCAGCAGGTGATTGGTTAACACTGAGAGTCACCAGCTGATGCAGTTCACCTGGGCCTTCCAGACTATGAAAGCTGACCCATGTGCTCACTTCTCCCTCCCAGCTGCTGACGTTCATTATTCTAGTTTCACATTTTGCTTCTGCACATACAGCACCTACACCACACATAAGCCACTCCTCCACACACTGCTTCCAAGGCTAAACTTGCTGATTGTCTTACCTTTAAGTTATAATGACGTGTTTGTCTTGTTTGTATGAGTACAGAGTTGAGTTGTGTGAGGTTTGTAATGCTGACATAACATAACGCTGTATGAGTTAAATTCTATCTAATCAGATTAAATAAGATTTATGTAAGTTTGGTCTATTTTAAAGTCAGAAACTCCTGATGCTCGAGGTCTGGCTCTGTGCAGACCTGCCGAGTTCTTCCACACCAAACAGTTTCTTCTCTGTAGACCTGGCTTTGTGGACGGGGACACTGTCAGGAAACTGGAAAGAGACAAACTCAAACTGTTAACACAAAGTTGGTAGAACTGGATTTCCTTTCATCGGGGTTAAGGAGCTCCAGATTGACCCCAGACCAAAGGTGCACGAGTAAGCAGTGTGTCCACACACTTTTGGCCATGTAGTTTAAATCAAATGTAACATATGTACAGTTGTCTAATAATCTACTAAACTAATGTATATGCACCTTTATGTTTGACACTAGTTAATAGAAACTGTCCTTGATTTGCAGTTAATGGTGCAGCGGTTTGGTCCTTTAAGCAGCTGCTGCGTAGTGTGTGTGTTACTCCCTGCTGACCGTATCTGTTGTGGAATAGCTCGGGGACAACACTGCGGCTTGACAAATACATGTAACATCTAATTCATGCCTTTGCAGCGCCGCTCCTCAGACTCATTTCCCATGTATAGGACGAGTGCTCGGCCTTGAGGGCTCTCCATTGTGCCTGGCTAATGGTGTGCATGTGCTACAAAAAGGGCTTCTCATCTTCAAAAAGGGCATATGTTCCCTTTTCAAAGGCCCTCAGAGCCATTTATGTCCATCTTCCTTTCCAACAAACGGACGTCACAAAGTGGTGTTTGCCCAGAACACTGCTCGTGGTTCAAATGGGGAATGCATGAATCTGACAGGACGCCCAATTCATCCATATGTGCCCCTGCAGGGTCATTAGCACTGATTAGATAACAAAACAAGGTTAGAGAGAGAGAAAAGCTAATTGACAATCCAGGCAACATTACAGAGATTTGATTCATCTTCATGTTTACTGGTTGTGCCATTCTTCCTAAAGACTTTCTAAAATTAAAGTCCAGGAAAGAAAGAGGAAGAGAGGGAAGACAACATGAAGTCTGCTAAGCTTTTACTGAAATACACAGTGGTGCCTGTTTGTCTACAAGCCACTAACTCTCCAGTTGTTCCACATCCTGTCCTACTCCATCTGACCAGCAGGAGCCCTCAGTGTGTTCGCACCAGCTGCAGCTAGTTCTCCACCCTCCTGAGGTGGCAGCCCGTTTACTCGCCACATCGTCTGTTGAGCCGGAGGGTTTTGATTGTTACCTTTTACCAACCTGTATCTGTACCAGAAAGCAACACTGTCCAGTTAGAGGTCTTCTTTATGGTTTCAGTCTGAACTGGGTCCAAGCAGCGACCTCCAGGGCTGCAAAACTGAAGCCAACACTGAAGATCTAAACCCTGCAGTTCCTCTAATGACCACTAGAGTCTGGCTCCAGCAGTGAGTCAGTCCCACAGACTCCCATGTTCAAATGTCCAACTTTACAGCAGAAAGAAACATGTTTACAGCCTGGTACAAAAACTGTTCTGCTCTCTAGAGATCATTTCCTCCTTCATGACACCTGTACAGCTGAATTTTATCGAACTAATCTTACTTTTGGATTAGTTGGGAGTTGGTGGAGTCAGGCAATGTGGAGATGGCATCGCGGCAGCTACGTCCATGTTTATTCACAGTCTGTGGTCGGGTCAGGTAGATGAGTTCTCGGTGTTGGTTTAAAATATCTAATACCAGCACTGATCTGCCTGGACTCCGTCAGATACACTGATTCATAAAACAACTAGTGCTGATTACTGACTCCCTCCCTTTGTCTGGGTCTGTGTATTTTTAGGGGACAACTGTTCTTGGGTCTCCTTCACCTCGGGTCTCTAGTGTGCTTTGGATCAAAGCCAGGACCCCGGTGCTGTGACGAATGAGAAACAGCAGCAAACGTCACCAGGACTGTCTCATTTTCCTACAAACAACAATTTCTATCATTGGAAGAGTTTTAAAGCTGCAATCATCACATAAAGATTCTACATGTTTTGGCTTTAATCTGGTTATTCAGCCTCTCAGAAGCCTCCAACATGCAGGAAACTGACGTCCTCACTGGTAATGAGTGTGTATGTGTGTTGTTTGGAGGGTGGGGGGGGCACCTTCACTCATGTCCCCCTGCCACCTTTCAGATTAAAAGTTCATCAATTTACCTATCAGCAATGGCTTTGAAAAATCCACATCACTCATTTCATCCTCATTTCAGCTGTGGAAAAATCGATCTGAAAAAAGGACAAATGGGTGAAAAGAGCAGGTGCTGTGTTTGTTAAATTTCTGGAGATTAACGTTTCCACAGGTTTAGGGCTCAGTGACGCTGAAAAACACTCGCTGCACTTTCCTCATTTACTCCAGAGCAATAACTCTTTTGCTTCTGCACCTTGTCCATGCTAATTCACCTCTAACTTTGTTTCCATTCACCCGGTGGAAAAGTATTCTTCTGCAGTTTTTTACCCGTTTGTGCTAATTATACGCCACCGTGAACAATCTATTGTCCCTCACAAAGGTTCATTCACCGTCCAGTTATTTCAACCATGCATTTTAATATCACCCACATTAAAAACTATCCGCTGTCATACCCCGTCAATCACGGCATTGTGGGGCTTTTTATTTCCTTCACACTTGGTGAAACCTGTAATTAAAAGTCTCTTGAGGAAAATAGAAACAGACACATCACCAGAGATAAGATTTGATTGTTGAACGTGTTTGAATCTGATGTGTTTATAAAAACACCTTTAATCTGATTCCCAGTTGAGGACAATGTAAATGTGTCAGGTGATGCGTGTTTTATTTAAATCTCTAAAGAAGCTGTTGTGATGTTAACGTTACCGCCCAGTAATTTCAGTTTCCTCCCTGGGTATTAATTAGTGAGGTATTAAGTTATTAATTAATTACAGATCCAAATACATCCCAGAGGGTCGTATTTCATTACCCCTCTGCACTGTCGCAGCCTGTGTTTCCATCCAAATGTAGAGCAAATTTTCGCCAAACTTCCAGAGGCTCTGCGAGCTCGACACACTGCAGCAAGTACTCACAACACAAGCAAATACAGAAATGTGCTGCAAGTAGAACAGATGACTGTGCAGTTCTGTTAGTGACTTGGAGACGGTCATTCATGCTTTTATTTTTTTCCCCAGACTCGACTGTTGTAACTCTCTGTGCTCCTGCCTCAGTCAGAACCGAGTCACGCCTCCAGCCCAGCTGCCAGGTTTTTAATGGGTATGAAGAGACCACATTAAACCTGTTTTAGCATCGTTGAACTGGCTCCTTTACATTTTAGAGCTGATTCTAAAATTTTATGACTCACTTTCAAAAGCTCCACTTGTACTGGCCCCAGAATATTTAATAGACCTCTCAACACTCAGAGCCACAAAATGATCTTAGGGTCGTCTCTTCAGTTTCTCCACGCTGTTCCCAGATCCAGTTCTGGGACCTGGAGGGGGGCTTATTACTGCATTTTATTGTTGTCTAATATGTTTTAATTTTATTTGTCCTCCTTTTGTTTTTGTAATACATTGATTTTAATTTTTCTTGATCCGTCATAACAGTTCTTCGTACTGTCTCTACTAGAGACAGTCACAATGAGGCACATTTGTGCTGTAAGCTACAAATATAAAGATTTATTATTATTATTATTATTATTATAGCAAAGATGAGGCACATGTCTTTCACTACAACCAATCTGCTGACTCACCTGCTGGCTTTCCACCCAAGTGAGGCAGTGGAGGCACCAGAGATGAGAGGAGTCAATTTCATTTGAACGAATGATGTGTCACTTCAAATCTGTTCAAACTTGATTTTTGTAAAAAGTGACGGCTCTATCTGATGTTAACTGGCAGCTCTAAACTTTCTGAAGGTATGAAAAAGAGTTAGTGGTGGTTTAAAGCTCCACACAGTCTAAAGGTAGATGTCCATGTGTTTGTGATTATAAAGCAGGTCTAGGTTCTATATTAATACTGTGAAAGTATCAAAGCCTCAGTCCACAGAGAAATGCACAAAGCCTGTATTCAGACACTGAGCCTTAAAACCAGCCGTCAGGACTTCTGGAACTTTGTGATGTCACAACAAAGCAGTCACTGCTCTCAAGCCCTGCCCACCTTGACCCACCATCCAACCTTACAGGATTTGGTTTCTCTGAGTGTTTACCTGAAATCTGCTATATTTTTATTGGATCACTCAGAAAACAGAGGCTCAGAGGATCAGATCCTCTCTTCTGATTGGCTGACTGACCTGTTGTTACTAGAGCTCCAGAGAGAAGCCTGAGAGAGGAGATGTAAAACTACACTGAGATGGTTTTTAGTTTTTAAAACCACAGATATATCTGACGGATATCAACACTTCAGATAAAACACCAGGAAAGTGTAAAATACAGGAACTTCAAACTGAACGCTTCAGTTCAGTGTGTCGTATTTTTCCACTTGTATTGTGTTCCTCTGTTCCCCTGAGTGTGTTTTGCATCAGAAAGTGTCATTGTGCACTTCCACTGAGTGTGGTTTAACACAGGTTCATACAGCACAATGAGGCCACCGAGAGGTAAAGTGGCTGTGCAGCTGCTCGTGAAAAGGAGGAGGAGATCGTGTTAGTCTCTAGTCCGGATGATGAGATGAAATCACGGAGGGAAGAACAAACAACCCTGGCGGCTGCCTCCAAAGCCACAATCTGAGCCCGAGGCAGGTCAGCCCTTCATCTGCATCTCAATGAGGAATTTGATCACAGCTCAGCATTCAGAGGCGACGGCACAATGTGAGAGCTACCAGACGGAGGAGGGAAGAAAGACCTGGGAAGCTCAAAACCAGGAGGTCCACTGTGTTTGATTCCTACTTTGGAGCGTTTCCTCTGCACTGGTTTGTTTTTCCTGATGATAATGATGAAAAATGTCTAGAAAGTTTTAGAAAGTAATGCATAAATGACCAGTAGTTCATGTAGCTTCAAGGAATTGTCTGATTTTTTTCCTGCAATTCTGCCCAGCAGGTTATATTTCAGGGTTCTGATGATGCTTTAAGCCTTGCACAGGAGAGCTCTGGTTGGACAGTCTCTCTGTATGCCAACAGCCATTATTTCATTGATAGGGAATGTCGATGCCAAATGAGTAAATGTAAATGGAACTAAGTACTTTTGGTGCACTTCCTTATACAATCTCCTTGCACTTATTAAAGAGATGTAGTACTTAACACTTACACAGAGGTTTCCCACTGCACTGAAGCTGTACTGGTGTCTTTCACTTGTAAGTTGCTTTGTGTAAAAGCATCTGCCAAATGACTGAATGTAAATGTGAATGTGGAGGTTTCCACTGGCGGACCACCGTCCTTTCAGCTGCAGCGAGGAGAGCGAGGAGGAGACGTCTGATGATGCAGGAAACCGAAGCCTCAACTAAGAGAAGAGAAGACACTTTTTTCCCAAAAACTATTGACCTCTGAGTTGTTCCAAACCGTGTGAATAAATGTGCCAGTGGAGTCATCTGTTCTAAAGGAACAGTAGGGGTCTGCTCTGGTTCTCATTTGGTAAAGTCTGCAGGGAGAGAGACTCGGCACATTTATCACATATCATCTGGTGCTTTGGGTTTCTTGAGGACAAGGATACATATAAGCTTGCACTTCAGGAATTGGGATAAAGTCCTTGATGTCTCTATCAGGAAGCTGTCGTCATGGGGACATGTTTGTGTCAGCAGGTGTGACTGACCTGTTCACATGACACGTCCTCACTCGACTGAACTATTCATCAGTGAAATATCTCAGCTTTTCACCGCCAGCGTGTTTTGATGCCGTCGTTCAGCATGTTTGGCGAGCAGATGAAAAGTCTGTAAAACTGTTACTGTTGATTTAACTCCCTCCGCAGATCGCTCACCTGAGGCATCGGCTCCATCAGCTGGACAAGTGATCGATGAGTAGCTGATCAAAAAGTTGGGGCTGTACAAGATTATGTTGGTAGAGAAGCAGAGAACTGAGATACGGAGGAGAGGTGATGTATTTCTTAAACAACACACACAGACACACACACACACTTTCTCACTGCACCAGCCATCTCGGCAGGGAGTCGATGAGTCATCGCTGTAGCTTTTATACAGGCGGTGCATCAATCACCCTCTCCTGATGGGAGCAGATGGCGTGTGGCGGCTCAACCAGTGTGGAGAAGTGTTGTATGTGTGTGTGTGTGTGTGTGTCAGGGAGAAAGGGGGGAGGGGTTGGAGCTGAGAGTGCCAACCAGCGAGGGAGAGCGGCTGGATGAAGCCTGATGCAAACAGCAGCGCCGGAGAGCAGCCGCCCACGGACGGAGCGCTCGCCACAGAACCAGCTGTGCTGCAGGTGCAACAACAGAAGAAGAAGGACAAGAGGAGGAAGAAGAAGAGGAAGTGTGGGAGGGTGGAGCTGTGAACGGAGGATTGTTGGACCGGTCAGTCGAGCAGGGAAAGAGGATGGTGAAGCAGAGGGGCATCAGGTCACTGTGTGACCCAGGTGTCACAGCAGGGGGGGGGCTGGTTGTTTATGGTGGGATTAGTGACGAGCCGGTACACAGTGTGTGTGTGTTTGAGTGTGTGTGTGAGTGTGTGAGTGTGTGTGTGTGTGTGAGTGTGTGTGTGAGTGTGTGAGTGTGTGTGTGTGTGTGTGTGTGTGTGTGAGTGTGGGTGTGTGTGTGTGTGTGTGAGAGTGTGGGTGTGTGTGTGTGTGTGTGTGTGTGTGAGAGTGTGTGTGTGTGTGTGTGTGTGTGTGTGGGTGTGTGTGTGTGTGTGTGTGGGCACAGTTGGATCTCTGAACATGGGAAATGATGGAAGAACATTTATTCAAATACTGCACTTCAATGCAGTTTTGAGGTATTTGTACTTTACTTGAGTCATTGCCTTTTCATACAGTTTTAGTTCATAGCTACTCTACGAATACAGATACAGAACATAACCAAGAAATAAAAAATCTAGGAACGATGTATTGATACAGTTCAAACTACACAGCAGTGTGTAAAGTAGGTAAATTGATTAATTAATTAGTTTAATGCATCAATTATAATTTTGTTAATCCAGGCTTTTGCATTTGTATTTGTGTTGTTGCTTTTGTATTTGTGTTTGTGGCTTTTGCATTTGTGTTTGTGGCTTTTGCATTTGTATTTGTGTCGTTGGTTTTGCATTTGCATTTGTGTTGTTGCTTTTGTATTTGTGTTTGTGGCTTTTGCATTTGTGTTGACCACCAATACCACCTTTGTGTGAATCCAGTAACATGATTTTCTCAAACAGGTCATTCTGCACAGTGAGTTCTTTAACTTTTGGTACTTAGAGTACATTTTGATTGTAATACTTTTATACTTATTTATGTAGAACTACTCATTTCATGCAAACTCTTCATCCACCACTGCTCAAGGGGAAAGATAAATACTGTTGTTATTTCATCTTTTTATTCTCACCAGTCTCCTGACGAGACCAGAACCAACGAAGAAATAACAAAACCAACCTGATAACAGTTCATGCCTCCACGCCACAGCGCTCCACTGTTTCCAGTTTAAAAACATGTTACACATGTAAACCTGGAAGCAGTAACATGTGCCCAGTGTGGAACAGCTCCCAGAGATCAGAGTAGTTTAAGAATAAATTACACTCACCACATTGATGGAAACAAAGGAACATGTGACCCAGTGCAACAGTGAGGCTCACTAATGTGTTTCTAACACTTTCTGGAAACAGTTGAGCTCAGTGGCTCGGAGACAGATCAGACTGTGACACACACACTATTCTTAGTAGATATATTCATTGTTTGTTTTGTGTGCTCTAAATGATTTTCTGTTTATCAATATGGGTAATAAACTGGGATTTCACCCTCCCCAGCTTTAAGTGTTGTGATTGAGTTTTATGAGCGTCCTTTGAATGTTTAGTTTTGTCTATTGTTCAATCAATATTGATCGTTAGTTGCAGCCTTAATTAAGACAATTCAAAGAGCAGCTCCTCACATGATAATGAGCTACAACCGCCTCAGGTGCTCCGGTGCGTGACCTCACATTCAGTGCAAACACGAACGTACAGAAAGAGGTGTCCTCTTGGTTTTTACCCCTCCAGCTCTCAACTTCATCTTTTTCTCTGACATAATCCAAGATGCCATTTTTTCCTAGCTGCGGATCCACTCTCAGCTCGAGACAGATATCAGAGCTCTCTGGGCCCGGGGTGTGCGTGCCACAGCAGTTAGAAAAAACACAGGACGTAGCTCCAGGTTGGAGTCAGCGGGGGTGGATGTCGGTGGTCACAGGCTGATTGAAGCTGTGAGGGGAGGGAAACCCAGTGCTTCCGAGAGGCAGCGTGTTACTGTGAGTTGTTGGTCTGTTTTGTCCTGAGGGTTAACTTTCACTGTGATGCTTTGATGATATCAAAGTGATAATATAATCATGCAGCCATACCACTGAGGCTATTGCATTTTTCCTCATGCTGGTTAACAGATAACATCAGTGATGCTAAGAGGAGGAATATAGATGTTCTTCCTGGTGGGAACAGGATGGGAGAACACACTGCAGTTACTGCGATTTCTTCACAAGATGCTATTAAACTAGTCTCTGACATTACTGTATAATAAAGCAGGACATGTCTTAGATATAAATACATCCAGGTTCCAAACAAACACACTTTTCTAACCTGACAGAATTAAATGAAGGAGACAACAGGCAGAAGTTTGTAGCGGTGGATTGAGACTGAGGTTTCCTTTGTGTAGACGCACATTTCATTCACCAAATATAAAATGTCTACCTGTAATTCTGAGGAGATTATGAATCATAATACAGAGACTGGCGCCTTTGGTGAATGTAATTTGCTTCCACAACAGTGTGAGTGGAATTTTTAAAATTTTCATCTTCAGGTTGTTTATTTTTGTCAGTGGAGTGATATCTTTACAAATATCAAATAAATTTCCATTAAATTTGGTACAACTCTCGTATTATATCTTGTTATCAACTTACACTTCCCTAACAAGCATGGTCAGCACATTATACCTCTAAAAATAACTGTCAGCCCTGGTCTTGACATGTCCAAAAATACATCAAGTATAAAGAAATTATCCCCTGAAGTCACTGCTTTTTATTTTGAAGTGCACAAAATTACATCCTAAAAACAGATTCAGACAGTCAGGGATTCATGCATCATAGAACCTGATTAACCAATCCTGTCAACTTGTGGTGACAGGGGGCGGGGTTAAATAAACCTGACACCTTGTCAGTACACAGAGCCAGAGTTAGCATTAGCACAACCACTAACACTGTGTCAGCCACTGCCAGTTACAAGCTAACAAACAACATAAACAAATAAAAGATGCTAACTACGCTAACGGTTCTGATCCGTCTGCTAGTCTCTGATTCTGGTCTCAACAGACTCCTCATCTGAGTCTGGGTCTGACTGAGGCTCAGACATGAGGCTGTCAGACTTTGAAACATGCCTGTAGGACCTTTAACTGTGGGTGACCAGGCGTCCCTGTTTTCAGGCCCCACAGAAAAAACAGACTTGAGAGAAACAGCGACAACCATTTCTTATTTCATAGATAAAAACATTGGATATTTTGATGCTATAATGAACATTGAACTTTTTGAATTGTGCCCAGTTTTCATTTCAGAGACCTGGTCACCTTGAACTAAGCGAGTACAGTTTAGACTGATGAAGTCTGACACTGGTACACACCGTGGTGTGTGTACAGGAAAAGCTGTTTTGATGTAGCTAACAACATGACCTTTCCTTTGTGCCTCAGTAGTTACATGAGGTGAGAGGGTGCAGATGTTGTAGCTCAGTTCACAAACAGGCCTGCACAGACACCTTTTCATCAACATGACTACAACCACAAACACAACTTTATAAACAGAGTTGTCAGCAATTTTGTGTTTGTTTTTTTTTTTTGAAGCATCATTCTGCATTCTGGGTACACTCTTACCAAACCTCCCAGGGACTGTGCTTTTGCCCGTCTCTGCTATCGACTTACAAAATGTCTGATCTTGTTAATGCAGGCATCACTTCAAATGCAATTTATCAAACTCTCAGAGCTTTCAAGAGCACAGACCACGCAGCACTCCAAGCATCGCAATGCCCTTCCTGCAGAAGTAGCGGCGTCTGCTGCAACATGAAATTCAATGAGGGGTTTCAGGTCTGCCGTTTCCTCTCAGAGGGTACTCCGTGTTGAAATAGATAAAAAAAAGAGGAGCTGCCTGACCACCACGATCAGTGGCTGAAATCTGAGGTCACCACGGTGCACAAAGTCAGTTCCATTAAGAAATGATTTCTCAGTTTGGTGTGGAGCAACTTGACTGGTCTTGACTGGTCCCACGCAGCAACCTCTGGGATGAGCTGGACCACGGACTGTGATCCAGGCTTCACTGATGCTGTAGCTGAGTGGAAACAAACCCCTGCAGCTGGAGGAAGAACTGAAACCAGAAGAGTCGAGGATGTTACACATCAGTGCCCATGGTGTGGGAATCCTACGTTCAGATATATTTACATGCACCACACTTCATGTGTATTCCTACTTGTGTATATTTCATTTAAACATTAGATTATTAGATTATTATTAGATATATTTTTGAGTACTTGCTGCCTGCATTATTTTCAGATGCAGTGTCATACAGCAGATATATTATTGCAAGTTGTGTGTTTATTTTATTGCTTGCTATTTATTTTTGCTGTGATCAGTATTTTTATCGGGCGTTCGGTCATTTGTGATTTACGTTTCTGTGCACGTCGCCTGTACTGAATAACTTTCTATTATTTTTATTATTCTTGTGTTAAATTAGTTTCAATTGACCATAATTTGTGAATTCAAACACTAATTATGACACAATTTATCTCAAATGTTTATAAGGAAAAAAGGGGAGTGATGAAATTTTATATCCAAAAGGTTAAAGGTCAACTTCACTGTGACATCATAACGTTCTGTAAAAACACCTCTGGTTATTTTTCAACGCTGTCACTCAGGAAGGAGACTGTGACCATATTTCCTGTAACTTGACTGGTCAGTGGAGGAAACAACCGCGAGGTGGTGAATCTAGTATGATTGAAAATGAATTTTCATCGCAGTTTTGCAGTGTTTGTCAGACAAAAACTGTCGCATACAGCTCTGTGAAATTCTGTTGCACATTTTATAGCCCAGACAATTAAAAATAAAAAATAAAATAAATGAGAGCTACATGTTAAAGGTGTGGACACATTCATGCATGTTGTCTGCTGTGCTGCTGCACAATGAATTCCCCTCAGTGTGCAAATGCTTTCACTGAGTGTTGTCCTCTTTTGAAATTTAGCTTGTTTTATTTTTGTGTATCTCAACATCACTGCAAATGAGAGAAACCTCAATGATTTTTGTGGCTTAAATAAATAAACTCACCCAGCTGAACATCAGTAGAGTCACCTTGTATCCTCCAGCTCACAGTAGGATCCTGACGGTGTCTTATTTTGGAAATCCTGACCCTGTTAAGACCCAGCTCAGGTGTCACCGTCTGGATTCCTGGATTCAGCGTCTGAGGTTAACCACGAATGACAACACGTGCTAACACGCTAACACCTCGGCAAGTGTTACCTTCTCCTCGATGCTTCGCTGCCTTTGTGAAGTGATTTCAGTCTATTCCTGCTTCAGCAGCCAGTGTTTCTTTATTAGAAACAGAGTGAACATTATTGAAGCCACAGTGACCAGAACCAACCACAGTTTGCCTGTCTGCTCTTTTTCATTAAATGAATGTGCCATAACCTAATCTGTACAGTTTGTCTTGGAGGTGATGTGTGTTGTACCCTTTTAGTTAAATCCAGTCATGTCAGTTGTTGTATTTACACCTCTTTTCACTTCTTCATGCTCAGAAACTACAGATACAACATTTCTAAAGTGTTTGGTTTAGCTTTTATTTATCATAATTCCTGTAAATAAGAATAATAAGAGCCGACGTGCTCCGATGGCGATGGAAAGAATAACACGCATGCAAAGTCAATTAGAGATGAATCACCCTCACGCATGAATCATACATCAGTAACAGCCTAATTTTCCACATGATCAATGATGATGAAGATACAGAAAAATATATATTTTAGAGAAATTATATTTTAGAGACCACAGCTAAATTTCACGGCTCCCCTGTAGTTTGGTTTGGACCCTGGTCTGCAGGACTCGCTCATCCACACACATCTGAACTGATCACATCAGAGGTCGAGCAGCTCAGTGCTGTTTGTGTTTGATGTCTGAAGAACAACAGCTCGTTTCAGCAAAGCTTCAGCTTTTTGTCATCACAGGGACCGAGGAGACGGACCAGGAAGATCAGCCAGTCAGTGGATCTCCTCCGACTGCTCACTGACACAGACCGTGGGATGAGGACAGATTACATATGTGTCCTGGAGAGATGGATGTGTTTACACCAAACAACATCAGATTACAATCTGTCAATAAAACCTGCTGGATGCATTAAACACTTTTTTTTAGACTAGACAGATATCTGATCCCAAGACACTTGAAACATAAAAAAAAAATCATCTCATTTAGTTTTTTCTGGCTGTGCATAGGTGAAGGTTCTTAATGTGCTCAGAATAAATGTTAAAGATCATCATAAACGTACTTCTCAATAAGCATTTTTGTGAGGGAAATAAAATCAAATCACATCCTTAATAGTAACTTAATGACTTAATTAAAGTGTCTAAAAACGACCAGACCTCTGTTCTACATGTTGTTGACTTGTGTATGAGTCTGAGGTGTGTGTTTCAACCTTTAACTGAAAGAAACTAAACTCCTCTAAACTGGATCAAGAGTCTGTGACAAATGTCTCTGTTTGTCGCTGCCTTGGTCAAAATTGATCAGAGTGTATTGATTTATTGCCGACTTCAGACGGACAGTTTGCTTTCAGCACAAAGTTGAGTCGATTTCAGTCCAAACTGAGTCCGGCTGTCCAGCTGCTCTGTACAAAGGCTGCTAATGGCACAGGGCTGTGTGTGTGTGTGTGTGAGGACAGGGGGTTACAAGTGTGCACACACAGTGCTCACACAGGGAGCCCATTTCCAAATGTCAAGTGTTTGTGAAATAAATGTCAACTAGCTCAGGGATGAGAAATCAAATGGCTCCTTAGCGCCGGCTGCAGCTGATGCGACACGAATAAGAAACCACCGGGCTGACAGAGAGTTGAAAAGAAAAAGGAGGAAAATATACCTCATCAATTTGTGTTTCCCCAACTCCAGCATGTCTAAAAAAAAAGAAGCTAAAATCCATGAGGCATGTAAGGAGAGCAGACAGCGCTGTCCTCCCTCGGTGAGGAGTCTTTGGAAAGCAGCTGGAGGAGAATCTGTGGTATTGACGGGCTGTCAGACGCTGCCTCACTCATAATGTCAGCACATTCAGTGGGAGACGCTGGGAGACCATCACGACAGTTATGTGGTGGCAGTCATCTCGAGAATTTCTGCCTTTGTTCAGTGTTCAGACAGAGAATCTCACGCCTGCAGCACCTGCTTTTTAAAGGTCCATCTGTCTGACCAGGTGAGAACAAAACACTTTGTGTTGACATCAAATAACCCTGAAAATATATGATTCTTCCCATTGATAAAAAAGAAAATATAATATTTCTTTCTTTTTTTTCTGAAAAGATGAAACATGTTTGTGGTGTTTTCTGGACACATCTGATGGATGAATGATGCAGAGCGTTATCACCATCGATACCAAGATAAAACAACACTTTGTTTAGCTTTCAACAACAACATATCCCACAAGTCTTATCCATATAAGCACTTTCAAAGCCTCATGGGAGTTGTAGTTGTTGGGTTATACCAAACCAAGAACACAGAAGCCAACAGTGATGTGATTAAACCCTGCAGTTCCTCTAATGACCACTAGAGTCTGGCTCCAGCAGTGAGTCAGTCCCCACAGACTCCCATGTTCAAATGTCCAACTTTACAGCAGAAAGAAACATGTTTACAGCCTGGTACAGAAACTGTTCTGCTCTCTAGAGATCATTTCCTCCTTCATGACAACTGTACGGCTGAATTTTATAGAACTCACCTGTTTTATTTTATTAAGGCTTAAAGTTATGTAGATTTTGGGGTGTGGCTGCTTTGAGTGACAGGTGGATGACTGTAAATACCTACGTGCACAACGTCTCGGCGCCACACGTCCCACCTCTGCCTCTCTGTACCCTTCCTCTGGATGCTCGTGTTACCCAGTGCACAGCTTTGATCAGTGGCTCACTTAGCACCAAATAATGATACGATAATGGAGCGAATACATGTTGTTTCCTAAAGACTTGAAATAGCTCCAGTGTTCGTACACGAGATGGCAGTAAAGGCTTCAAACATGGCACCGCAGACTCACAGTGTTGCCGGGTCACCCAGAAAAGATGGTGATTTAGGTTAAAATAAGTACTTCCTCAACATCAGACAATCTTTGTTGTCACGGTTACAATAATAACAACAAACGGTCATGGATAATAGAAACAACATAAACTGCTCCCGTCACATAGGAATCGAACACCGCTCTCCTGGGTCATATTCATCCATCCACCCCAACCTCCTCCTGACGTGGACTTTGTCGCTCTATAAACTACGTCACCGCACTTTTCCCTTTGCTCCTGTCATCATCACTACAACCACTAGATGTCGCCTAGCAACAGAACCTGACTATGGGTCATAGTGACCTGCTGACAGACGACCTGTGGGCCGGTTTCTTCCAGCAGGACAGTACAAACAGTCTCTACCAGGTTTGGCAGCTCCCTCTGGTGAAGGATATTTGTTATTTAAAATATTACATATATTGAATACACTAAACTTATAAACATACAAGTTGTTCTTTACATATAACTGCCGGGTTTTTACATTAAATGAATAATAACCTTTTTTTTCTGCCATCAAAAAGCAGGTAGATGTCTCACTAGACTCGAGTTACATCATGTACATTTTATTAAAGAACATATGGAGTAAAGATTGTATTTCTAATGGATTCATTTTAGGCTTTTGCAGGTTTTCTCATGTAGTCAATCAAAAATAACTTGTAATGTGTCGCTCTGTTGTATTGATGCGCTCAGTATATTTGTTTTTGTCTTTCTGGAGAGCAGCAGATTCTCCTCTCTCCAGTAAAACCTGCCCCTTCTGCCCTACTTTCAGTCTATTCCCACCACAGTGGCAACTTGTTAGATGTGTGTGATGTGATTTATGTGTGTGTGTGTGTGTGTGTGTGTGAGTGTGTGTGTGAGAGAGAGAGAGAGAGAGAGAGAGAGAGAGAGAGAGCAGCTCCCAGCAGGACAGCGGCTCAACTCTGCCCTCTAAGGTGAGAAATGGTCACTGTCGGTCTGTTTATCTTTGTCCATCCAGACGCCTGAGGCTTTTAAATCTGCCTCAGGATCTGACATCTGACGAAATCTCTGTGATTTCTCCTCACTTCCTCTCCGTCTGTTGGTCTGCAGCCGCCCGTCACTGGATAAATGTCACATCTTTTACTGAGAGTCCACCTCAGTGCAAACTCCAGATAAGAGATATCTGCTGGACCATGTGGCCACTTTCTTTAAAGACTGGAGAAAATACAGTTTGTATATTCACATTAAAAGAAATCTATATTATTTCACATAGAGTCGACCAGATAATGGTTTATGTTATGGTCCCCAGTTTAAATTACTTCAGCTTTGAATCTGAATCACATTCTGTCATTTTGTTATGGTGGATCAAAATACAGCAGAGCAGTCAGAGCTGTGAGTTAGAGAGGAGCGCTTCGTTGGTGGGAAAAAAACAAAAAAAAACATGGGGCCATAGTTTCTGAACAACTAATCAAATCAAAGAAGTAAAGCTAATAACAGGCTGACAGAGTCTAGTGCCTGACTCTGGTTCATGAAGGAGCCAGCCGACGCACAGAGCTCCTGCTCAGGCCGGGGACGGCGAGGCGAGGGCAGTGTTCAGCTGCAGCAGCTCTGAGCTCTGTGAGCAGGTGGGAGACGGTGAAGACTTGTGTCAGAATCAGACTCACAGCGTGGCTATTTCCTGGAGGCAGCACGTACCAGTGTAAACTAGATTCACATTCAACTCACAAAAATACCAGCAGGAGAAATTCAGCTGACCTTTTTTGGTCAGGTCAGTGGGAGAGTACAGAGAGAAGCAGGTAAATGAGTTTTAAAAGAACTTTTTATTGCAGATTACATGGTAAGTTAAGAGCACACTGTGTTACTGAATATGTCATTAAAATAGAAATCATTAAAATCCTGCCCGACTCGGTGTGGATGCAAACCTCGTGTCCCTGCCAGTGTCGGGACGAGCTTCTTCTGTTGTCAAACTCCTCCATCCTCTCCTCCTCAGGCTGAAGTCTTTGAATCTCTAGCCATGCTAACAGCTACGTCAGGCACAGGGGTCTTTTTAGCTAAACATTATGGTGCTGGATCAAAGTTAGTACAATTCATCCTGAATGGGGACAACTGCATAACTTCAGTATTTCAGTCTGACCCACAATGTAAAAAACAAAAAAGAAATAATCATAATTATTTATCTTCACTTTGTTCTTCTGATCTATTTATATTGTTAACAGTAAATGGGAAAAATCATCAGTTAGTTTAATGATTTAAACCGATAAAAATATAGTAGAGGTCTCAGGTAAACACTGAGAGAAACAAATTTAGTTTGGATAGTGGGTCCAGGGGCTTGGGGCGTGGCTGAGAGTGGTGATGGCTTTGTTGTGACATCACAAAGTTCCAGAAGTCCTGACGGCTGGTTTTAAGGCTCAGTGTCTGAATACAGGCTGTGTGCATTTCTCTGTGGACTGAGGCTTTGATACTTTCACAGTATTAATATAGAACCTAGACCTGCTTTATAATCACAAACACATGGACATCTACCTTTAGACTGTGTGGAGCTTTTGAGGCACCAAAATGGAGGCAGAGTAACCTGTAGTTACTTCAGTTTTAATTAAGAGAAAAAACAGCTTTGTTTATGATAGTCATACCAAGGTATCGTGGGTAATTTCACAGTGACATACAACAACAATATTGTAAAATAAAAATATTTGTGAATCCTCCAGGGTAGACATGGGAAATGTAGTCCACATCATGAAAAGAACGACTTCAAACTGCTGAAAATCACATTACACTACGAAATAAAGGTCATATAATAACAGTGCAGGTTGTACTGCAGGACTCAGATTTCCATTCACGCTGCTCTCACTGAATCTTACCCTTTATTATCCGAGTCACACTCCCCAGTCATTACACTGTTTCTGAAACTTTCCTCTCTGCAGAATCTCTGATCTCAGTCACAGGTACACTTGCTCTTCATTTTCATTCCTCCAAACCTCCTGTTTCACCTTGATCTGAATGCTGCTATTCTCAGCCGTCTGATGGGGAACAGGGAGCTCAGCAGAGGGAGACAGGTGCTGTGACACCTTGCACATCTGACAGACATGAACAGGCAGCTTGAAAACCCGGGTGCAGTTTCCTGTCATTAATTTTCTACTGCTGAAACTTCTCGCTTGGTGTTCAAAGTTAAAGAAGAAGAATCCACCACACACGGCCTTTAATGTATTCTACTTTACAAAATGAAACGCACTGCAAAATCATTTCAAGCTGACAAAGCTGACAGAGAGCAAGTTTAGATGGAAAAGGATGTTTTTCTGTCTTTTGCCAAGTTTTAAATACAATGTGCTCATGCAGCTGAAATCAGTGAGAAATCTGTGCAGCTCTGCAGAGATTCAGAGTTTCAGAGTTTTGGTTTTCAGTTCAGTATCTGTGTTTCCAGCAGCTGTGGAACGTCATGGTTTTCATTTCAGTGCCCACGTTCACAGGTTACAGCAGATAAGAGGTGATTTGCCCCTTTTTGTTGTAATAATTCAATTTCTTGATAGTTATTAAACTATGTGAATGATCAATAATGAAAATACTGTTAGTTGCAGCACTGATGTACAAGTTTTACATCTTAGTCATGCAGTAAAAAGAGACTCAGGAGGCAGCGTCATTGTTATAAGACTCATCACCTGTTGAAAGAAACATTCCCATTATGCTCTGCCTTTTCACCTGCTCCTCACACCCATGTCTCTCCTGTTTATTCCAACTGGGCGCAACTCACACTCCTTAAAGTGTTGACACAGGATTGTTCATGATCATTCATAGAGTTGTTCTGCTGGTTTTCCAGCTCAAGTCCAGACAGAACTCAGCCGTCACGTCTGACGCCCGGAGGCTGAAGGTGCAACCGTGAAAGGCCAACTGAGAGCGTCCGGACAAAGGAAGCAGCAGCAAGAAATAGTCTTACAGTTTAACAAGTGCCATTAAAATGTGTTGTGTGATCAAAAAAAATGTTTTTAGCAGTCTCAGATAAGTAAGTATGGTGTTGTACTTTCCAACGTTTGGGGCACCAACCTGCAAACTTTTTAAATGAATGAAAGTTCTTCTGATCCCCTCAGATCTGCTGCCAATTTGAAAATGTCCTCCAGGCTATCCATAAATGATCAGAGGAACCCAGTAAGAGTTAAGGAACCTGGTATCCACGAGGTACCAGTAAGATTATTTCTCTTTGGCAGTTTTGAGTGAGTAGCTGCAGCTGAGCTTGTTGAAACATCTTCATTCATTCATTCATTCAAGTTTCAGATTTAACCACAGGAAATGTATCACACTTCATCTTTTGGTTGTTTATCCTAAACACGAGTTTGTTTGTATATGTTGGGACCAATCACAGTACATGAAGATGACAGCTCCCTGTGAGGCCAGAACGTCTCGATCGCCCCTGGAGGCTGGTTCATGGTGACCACACAAAACACTTTTTAGCCATTACTCAAGACTTCACATGGCAATTATGAGAAAAACTCACACCAGTGGTTAATATTTTACATGACCCTGGATAAACAGGGATGTAACCTGAAACTCACGAGCACGAGGCGGTAATTGATAAGTTTAGTTTTAACCAGTGATTTGATGGAGTGTGACGTGATGATTGACAGCTGATTGACTCACGACTGGGACCTCGATGCTGTGGCTCCACTTCCTGATCACTTCTGCTCCAAATGACACCACCAGCACAAGATGGCAGGGCTCATTTAGGCTTCCCTTTTGTACATTGGGGAGAATTGGAGACATGTCGTCCATCTTTGTATACAGTCGTTGGTTAGGACGTATCCTGATCAGCCCTCCTATTGAAATGGGTTTGCATGTTTACATGTAAAAACAGTTTGTGTTCACACAAGCGTTTGAAACTCTCCATCTATTAGAAACCCCTACAAGAGCAGCTCAGTCACTAATGCATCCTGTGGTGCTCCTGTGAGGTTCTCTTACACCTCGGCTCTGCATTAAACCTCCCTGTGTAAACATAAAAAGGTCAGAAAACATATTGACCATAACTCTGGGCTCATTGACCTGTCCATCAGAACCGATCATCTCCCCTGGGCTCCTTGGCGAACAGCTGTCAGAGTTGATCTGATGTTTGTCGGACGCCGAGCGTGTTTCAGTGGAGGTTAAACTCCAGCAGTCGCTCCTTTCATGACTGCCGCAGCTCTCCGCAGGCGCCTGCCTTCCACCCACACAGCCCTTTGAAGTGCAAACCGAGGCTTTCGACAGCACTTTTCACCTCCACCTCTGGGTGCTGCAGCGAGGAGTGTGTGAAAGTGTGTGTGTGTGGAGAGAGATGTGTAAAATGTGAGACAGATTGATTGCATCTTATGTGTGTGTTTGCTATAAAATACACACTCCTCTCTTCCCTTTGTATGTGATGGATGTTTCACAAAATCACACTGCAGCCGGAGCAGTGTGATTCTGAGCTCTGGCTGTGTAAAGTGTTTTATTTAAAAGAGTGAATTGCTGCTCATAGAGTCAGTCTCTCTTTCATGGTAGCGTAAACCCCTCTTTTTATTTATTTTCTGTCACTGAGCTTTTCGCCAGAATGAGTGGGCTGATAATACGATGCACATTTAACAGTACTGAACTCAGTAACAGGTCTCTCATTGAAAAAAATATGACGCATCCTTCAGTTCAAAGGGATAATTCAGTTTGGACTCTCTTCTTTTCCAGGAATCAGTTAGAATCAATGAACTCATGAACTGTTCCAGCTTCATTACTGGATGTGTGTTTGTGGTTTTCCATTTACAGGAGCTTAAAAAGTTCTTATCATTGTATTTTCCAACTCCTCGTTTTGAAATTACAAACCATTATCTATCCTGTTCTGGTTTTATTCTCTTCCCTCTGTGCTGCTTCAACAGCTGGTTTACCCCCAGTTCTTCCAGAGGCTGTGCTGATATCTTCTGATGCATCTTTTCATTTCTCACTACTGATTTCTTCTTCCCTGTTCATTATTTGTGCTTGGCAACAACTAAGGTTGACTTCCAGAACCATCTGGCACTAATATCATCAGACACAGGCATCGCTGTGCGCTCCACAGCCATTACATACTACATCTGATTCACATATCAGTGTCTTCTGCCCTGCTGTTGCTGGGTTTGCTTCAGTTTAGACACAGGAGGGCAGGTTCACAATTTTTCAACAACTGTAACAACAGTTAGGTTCCCATATGGACACTGGAACAGTTTTTCATTCTTCCTGCTCATTCTGGTCATTGAGAGACCCATTCCTATCTCAGTGGAAGTGATGAAGGACAAAATCCACAGCCCTCATTTTGTGGCTTCAAAACTTTCTATGAAGCTGACAGGTTCTAGCCGTCTCAGTTCCCTCGTTCCCTCCTTTAGTTTTTCTGACTGTTCTTTTAGAAGAGACTGTCCTGTAAAAACGAGCCCACAGGTCGTCTGTCAGCAGGTCACTATGACCCGTCGTCAGGTTCTGTTGCTAGGCGACATCTAGTGGTCGTAGTGATGACGACAGGAGCAAAGGGAAAAGTGCAGTGACGTAGTTTATAGAGCGACAGAGTCCACGTCAGGAGGAGGTTGGGGTGGATGGATGAATATGACCCAGGAGAGCGGTGTTCGATTCCCATGTGACAGGAGCAGTTCATGTTGTTTCTATCATCCATGACCGTTTGTTGTTGTTACTGTTACCATGACAACAAAGATTGTCTAATGTTGAGGACGTACTCATTTTAACCCAAATCACCATCTTTTCCTAAACCTGACCAAGCCATGACCATTATAAGAGTAACCAGTCTGCATGTTTACTATTGTAACCAAGACAACCAGGGTATGTCTGCCACCATATGGGCGCTATTTGAGGAGTAACTCCTATGGTTTGTATCAGAGGGTTAAAGAAAACGACCTGTGTGGTTGGAGGTTGGAGGACTGGTCGTTTTAAGATACTCAGCTACAGTATGATCCTCAGATAAGACAGGAGTCTCTTAACGTTCAGTACAAACCTACATTTTAAGGTTTGGGAAAGATCGTGGTTGGGCTAAGTTTTTAGTTTTTAGAGTTTTTTAGAGAGGCTGTGATGGAAACAGTCGTCTCCGTGTGACGAACCATCCACTCCAGCTTCCTCCCCAAGAGGTTTCTGCACCATCGATCTACTGTTGGCAGTTTTGATCCATAAATGCATGAAATGCAGTTCACCCTCTGAAGCCTGTACTGATCAACAGTCTGTCTGTTCTCGTCAGCATATAAACTGGTTCTGACTTAGTGCACCACAACATCCCAAAGCAGCCAGACAATCAGCAGCCCTCACCCAGCTAATGAGAAAACTGTGACAGTTTTAACGTCTCATTGACTGCAACTGTTTCCTGATTACACTTGTCAATACTCTGCTGAGGATCGGTGCAAACCACTGCCTCCTGAGCTGAAAGAAGAATGACCATCAGTGAACATGTCTCCTCTCAGGGAGTCAACAGAATCTCTGTTGGAATGAATTGATTCGACTCTCAGCGATAAGATATGAGCTGATATGATGAAAGTTTATGTACTTATGCATCTTTTTTTTACATCTCCTCTCTCAGGCTTCTCTCTGGTAACAACAGGTCAGTCAGCCAATCAGAGGAGAGGCTCTGATCCTACAAGCCTGACGTACTGGAGATACATACATTGACAAAACTCTTGCAAATATCATAACTGAACCAGTCAACACTGGGGAACTGAACCAATCTTGGCTCAGCAGCTGCAGCCAAACTGACTCCAAATGGGTATTTACCTTTAGTCCAGTGGTGATAGTAGAGTTGGTACTCAGCGGTCATCACCGTCATGTAAAAGATAATCAGACACCAACAAGAAATGTGTGATTTTTCTATTCCAAATGTTCACGACAGTAGAATTCTCTAAATATAACTATATTATTAGAGTGTTAGAGTTAGATGCACAGTGAGGAGCTGCTAGGAAAAAAGCTAATTATAGTAATTACAGTCAGTTTAATTTAATTATGCATTTTACATATACATATTCATAGTATATTATTATTTATGGTATTTATATCTTGCAATTCTGTATTTTTATTTCTATTCTGTCTACCTCAGTATTCTATTCTATTGTATTTTTGTATTCTAATACACCGGACTGCTGTAACAACCTAATTTCCCTTCGGGGATGAATAAAGTCATCTGTCTAATGTAATTGTCTTCAGATTTTATTAAAAAATAATAATTGTATGTACGTGCAGCCATTGGTTGTTTAAGGAGCCGCATTATGAGACAGTGCTGTGGAGTAAAGCTTCTCAGCCCTCTGGGGCCCCTAGCAAACTGGGGCCCAAAGCAAAAATATCTTCATGGGAAACCAGCTTTACTTAACTTTATCTTCCCTTCAGAAAGAAAAGGAAAGGAAGGCAAGGAGGTTAGCCTAGCTTAGCATAAAGACTGGAAGCAGGTGGAAACAGCTGACAATAAGACTTGGCCTTCATGGTTAAATATTATCGGTGTCTGTCTGCTCGCTGCTGTCTGACTGCTAAATCTGTTGATGTTTGGTCAGTGATGACAACATGCCCCGCCCCCCTGCAGCTCTGTTTTAAGCCTGTGTGCAGATCCACCTCTGTCGCACTGTACAGATGTGACATGTGGACACCCCTGCATTAGAGTAATTATACAAACAGGATCTTTTTTCTGTATTTTTTCTGTTTTTTTTGTCAGGCAGGGGTGCCACTGGCTGCTGTCAGTCATTTGATTTTACTAGACGCTTGGCATGCCATCTGTGGAGCCAAAGCCTTTAATCACCCCTAAGTCCATTGGACTAGTCCAGCAAAGGTCCTTAAGAGCTTAAAAAGCACAACCGGCACACTTTCACACACATTAACACATCAGCTCTGGGAGATATTTTTAGTCAAGTTCTGGATAATTACCATCTGTTGGACATTTTTGGTCTCAGTGGTGATCTTAATGACAAGATATTCTCCTGTGCCATCGTTAGTGAGGCTGCAGGCCCAGTTGTTTTCTTCATTAGAACGACTCCGTGCTACAGGTCCGTGATACAATCCAGCGGCCCTAACAAGATTACATACATCATGAGTGTGTGCTGATTTAGCATGAGTGGCCTAAACATGGCAGTCGTATTGGTTTGATCAACCGGCTGAGCTACAAGAGACGGCACAGACTGATCAGGGGTGAAAACACAGAACAAAACATAATGATGTTTAAAAAAAGGTTAAAGTTTGATGTCGTAAATTTCCTAACACCATCACCATCACATCACTAAAGTAATCAGTGCCATGAAGTCATAAAGTGGCAGCAAAAACTATATTAAATAGCCAAAAGTATGTGGACAGATCCTCAGCGTGCTTTTGGTATAATTGAGCTCTGTCTTTATTTTTTGTGATATTTGGTAGAAAAACATATTTAAAAATAACTGCAAAACAAGCAAAACAAAACACAATTTCTCACTTTAAGTATCTGTTGGTTTTATTGTCCGGGTTTTGAGATTCCTGCCTCCAGCTCAGTACAACTGGATTTTTATTTCTACTGCTTGAAACATGGAAAAATTACATTTATAAAATTCAGCACAACAGCTCTTTCCAGGAACAGTGTCCTTGTAACAGAGGATAATCCACCAAGCACAGCTTCTTCATGGGTCTTAAAGTTGCAGTCACACTTAGCTGTGGAACAGGATGTGATACAGTGGTAAACAGATACTGAAGGCAGAGAGCAGTCCTGCAGTTTGTAGTCTTGCAGAGCAATATTTTACACAACAAAGGTTGTGTAAAATGACACAATGCATCAAGTGTTTCTATTTGTTTCTACTGAATTCAAAGGTTGGGGTTGAGCCAAGGTGAAGTCGGACTTGCAGAGCAGGTCAAGGCTGGAGACATGGACCATAACATCCCCAGTTTGGGTCTGGCCTTGCACTTTAGCTGCACATCATTAAGCTGCCCTGCAAATGCATTTTAATTTATGTTTAATGTCTACTTGTTCATACATACAACTGTATATCCCACCTGTGTGTCCCCGCAGGTAGTCGAACACCTGTCCCTCCACCTGCCAGGGTCAGGACTGACTCCTCCCTCTCCTTGACCTTGGCACACACCTTTAATAACGCTCCCTCAGAGTTCACCGGCCACACGGACACGTTTGCAGTCCAGTTCAGCAGATGCGTAAATGATTAAATGTCAGTGTCGTGTTAAATCCTGTTGCACATGTGTCTACATCATGTGAGCTGAGAACTTTTCTGAAGAGAAAAAACTGTGATAAAACACGAATTGCTTCATGGTTCGTGGTTCCCGCTAAGCCTCACCGTCCCGCTGCAGGCTGCTATAATTAGCCGCCCCCCGGCCGCTGTGTGCGGCAGCATATGTTGAACCGGAGCGGGGGAGTTTCTGGAGCTGCTCCGCCGCAGCACACACTTCCGTGTTGTCTGTCACCGTAAAGCAGGAAGCACTGTAGTAATGTGTAGGAGTTAACCTGCCCCTGCCGCCGTTTACCTACAGGTATGTCCACCGCTTCCTCCCCGAAATGTCTCGCTAACGTGTCCGTGTGTGTCCGGTGAACCCGCCGGTGCGTCCGGACCTTCATGGCGACGTTAGCTCCCGCGGCTAACCCCGCAGACAGCCGGTGTTTTACGGGATTGTTCGGTAGTGTCACAGCGGGCAGCTGCAGCCCGTTAATGAGGGATAATATCTCCCTGCTCTGACTTAAACCTCCCGTTGAATGTGTGGTGTGGACCCATTAACAGGTGATTTGTTGTCACAGAGTCGTCGTCCCGGTGCCAGGTGAAGTGTAACGGCAGGAGAAGCTACATGGCGGCTAACTAACCCCGGACCAGTCGGTGCTGGGCGGACAGAGGAACTGCGGGACATTAGCACCAGAATGCCAGCCGGTGAGCCCAGTGTGTGTGTCCGTGTGTGTGTGAGACTGACTATGAGTTAACAGCATGTTGGAGAAATAAAAAAAACACCACATTTCGGTGTGTAAGTGTTGCGTTTACTGTCACAGTTTCGGGCTAATTATAGCAACGACATGAGGATTGAAGTTAAAAAAAAGTGCAGTGATGCGTTCACTGTCACTGTCTGTGTGTGGTATTTGGAGGCTTCTGCTGTGTCTCTGTGATGCCTCAACCTGTGGAGTCCTGTTTACTGCTCACGCTTTTCTCTGCAGGCCACAAATCGAAAGTATATGACATTAGTGATTAACTGACTAATCACTTGATCTATAAAATGATAGAAAATACCCAAAAATTCCATGAGAAGTTACCAGAGCCCATTGTAACCTAAAATGTCTTTTTCCGTCCAATTAGTCCAACCCCAAATATTTTTAATTTAGTATAATTTTAAACTAAAAAAAAAAAGGGGAAAATACTCAAAATTCAGAAGCTGGAACCAGAGAATTCATAACTCAAAATGATTAAAATTGATTATAAAAATTATAACTTGTGCTGAGACAATCAGTCTATCAATTAGTTGAACATGTAATATAATTATTTTTCAAGAATAGATACTGAATATTACGTGGTTCCATCCAGTAAGCTGTGAAGATGAGCTTATGTCCTCTGTTTAAATATCTCTAATTATAACTGCCTGACTGAAGAAAAACACTATCATAAAACAAAGGTTTTATGGTAGTTTTTGCACCCACAGTTTGTAAATGGCTGTTGCAAATAAAAAGGTGACAGATAAATTGGGGCAAACCTGTAAAAGCTGGCTGTTGCTATAAAAAGCTGGCTATAAAACACTACAGGAAACTCTGTGTTGTGTTCACTGTCACTGTAGCACAGCTTTTGTTCCACAAAAGTTCCCTTTTGTTCCCAACAACTGCTACTTTTATGGTGAATGAAACTACAAGGTCAGTGTTGCATTCACTGTCATTGTGCAGTCTGACTGGGATGAGCCTGGTGAAATTTACTCACATGCCAAGGTGAGAAGCTGGCACAGGAAATGATATGAGCAGGGTTGTAAACATAAACAGTGGGAGCTAGCAGGCTAACATCACCGAGCTGTAAACTGCACAGCTGCTTCTTATCAGAAACTATATTGTCGTCACCTTGTATCTTTGCCCTTCATGCAGTGCAGCCAAACAGCACCACTCCTCCTCCTCTGCTGTATTACTCCACTGTGCAGTTACATAAACAGCAGTTTATAAAAGTTACATGTATCTAGACCTTGAGCTCAGTCCTGTGGCTCTCTCTCAAACCGGCTGGAACCTGAAGACACTTTTGATTTCACAGGTCGACGTCACATTAAATATTAAATACAAACATCAGTTTCTGCAAATGAGGATGAGGAAAAGTATTTAGGAGCTGATTGCTGTGTTTATGGTCACCTGTTTGTGAATCATTAATTTACCTTTTGCCTTTAAATAATTTTCATTGCTTTGGAGCAACTGTTGACATTGTTTATGTGCTGCAGCTTGGCTGACCTTTATTTAATCCTGTGTGCACAGTGCAGTGTGTAAGGCTCAGACTATAACTGTGCTCAGGCTTCACTTTGAATACCACATGGTTCCCAGTGTATCCTGAATTTGGGGAGATGTGTTCCAGAGAGGGGACATCAGTGAACTGGATAAACTCTGCAGAGATGTCATGGAGCCTCTGAGGGATTTTGACAAATGGGTCATTTTACCAGAATACATCAGGTTGCTTTTTCAGGCCTGTGTTTTTTTCCACATTTGTTCACTGCATCAGATGATTTGAGCAGAGTTGATATCAGGATTTAAGGGGGGAGGAACAGGGAATGATGAGTCTTGTTTACTTATTATTGATCCAGTAGTTTCTAATGTAAATTACTGAATTCTAATTATTTTTTACATGGGTCTCGTTCTGATAATTGTGTCAGTGCTAACGTAGCACTTACTACCTCCTTTATAAAGAGTATATCAGGGAAAACAGTATGAGCCACATGTGACTTGTGTCTTGTGTCTGCCTGGAAGTAAACGCAGGAGTTAGCTCACTATCTTAGCTACTGTCTTTAACTGCAGAGGGATCCACACTTTACATTTAAATGTCTTCAGTTTGAGTGAAAAGCGACGCACAGAGGAGGTGAACGTGTTGAACTGGACATTATTTGTATTGGATCAGCTGCTGCATGTCCCGCGAGCATGACACTGTATCTAATGACCTATATTTAATCCTGAAGAAACACAACCGGTTAACCAACCTACCTGCCTCACCTGACTGCAGACGTTACCGTCTCTTCTTTAATAAAACTGTTCTTCGATTAGTTGACAAGTCAGTCAACAGCAGAGACAAAAAATACTTTCCAAAAAAATAATTGGAAAATGTTTTTGATAATAAATTAAATGTTGAGGTGGCAGTTCCTGTCATTTGACATTGGGTTGTGTGAGGTACTGATCTGTAGTCAGTGTGTTACCTGCAGCGTATTCAGATCAGCTCCCTGTTTAGAGAAGCAGCAGGAGTGGAGTGATGAGCTGCTGAGGACGGGGTCAGCAGAAAACAACGTGTTTTAGTCACTTTAAAAAATGCCAACAGAAAGAAGTTAAAATCAGATGAAGTGTGCGCTTTATTTTGAATATTTTCACTGCTGTATCTGCCGTCAAACAGCGCTTGAACTACTATATTACTACTAGATCAGCTGTTGGAGACAGAGCTATGCAAAGAGAAATTAGCCACAGAGTCCAAATCAGTTTTTTGTACCAGGCTGTAAACATGTTTATTTCTGCTGTTTTAACATGGGAGTCTATGGGGACTGACTCTGGTGGTCATTAGAGGAACTGCAGCTTCTCATCACTTCAGTGTTGGCTTCACGTTCTGCTCTGGAGGTTTCCAGTCGGTCAAATCCTCAATAATTTAGCTTTAAGTTTTCATCTATTTTGATTGCTAAACATTTTTCTTGTTGTCCTTCAGCCGCTGTAGATTAATACAGTGCAACATAAGAAGCCTTATGACGACCACATTTTATAAATCTGTCATTCCTCTGTCCTGACTTTAACCCTTTTAATCCTGACCACATGCTCAGTGTAGCATAGCATAAGCAAATGAGACATGAGCTTTCAAAAGGTGTGTGTGTGTGTGTGTGTGTGTGTGTGTGTGTGTGCGTGCGTGCGTGCGTGCGTGCGTGCGTGTGTGCGTTGTCATGTCTGACAGTGTTTCTATTTTGGGAAAGTTGGACTTGGGGTGCCCTCGCCTTTCTCCTCCAGCAGCTGCTCTGGCAGGTAACCAGCTGCTGTTTACTGCTGAACCATTGTCTCCCAGAAACCCAGTTGGCTGCTGAGACGAGTAGGATGAGACATCAGAACGTCCCTCTGCAGACGGACTGGTGGTGTCACTGGAGCGGTGGCTGGAGCAGGAGGTGGAGGTGGTATTTCAGGCTGCTGATGTGTCTGCATGTCGGTGCTTGGCTGCAGGCAGCGTCTGCAGCTTCAAGGACTCGGCCTCCCTGCAGGCCCATGTTTGCTCTGTAATTACTCCCAGTGGTAAACTGTTCATTACATTAGCAGTAATGTGACGCCTTCAACATCGATCCCTGATGGGCCTGTGTGTGTGTGTGTGTGTGTGTGTGTGTGTGTGTGTGTGTGTTGGTAGTGACGTGGACCAACGCTCTGATCAGGTTGGAAAAGTCTGGATTTGCTTTGGTTCTGTTTTTTCACTGTGTCTCGGTGCAGACTTTACCTTCTCCAGCCTGTTGCTGCCTGCAGGGCGGCTAAAGCTAACGAGAAGCTGTGTGCAGAGATCAGACTGAAGTCTTGGCAGGAAACAAAAAGTAGGAGGTGAATTAGTGTGCAGACTTCTCTGCTGATTAATCTCGCTGCCCTTTTTTAAATTGAGAATCAGCTCCAAGTTTGTATTTGTATTTTAAAATGTAAGATTCCTGTGATCAGGTTTAGAGCTCTGCATTGACCGACACCTGTCTGTATTACAGGTCCCATATTATAATAAAGGTAGATGTCACGGCCCTGAAACTGTCAACACTCTGTAAAACTACACTGAGATGGTTTTTGGCTTCTAAAACCACAAATATATCTTCCTATGGATATTAACACCTCAAATAAAACAAAGGAGAAGTGTGAAATGTGGGACCTTTAATTTCTGTATGGTATGAAAATAAATAAGGACACTCAATCACAGTAAATATCATCTAGTTTTATGGCTGTTGACTGCAACTTGTTATCAATTCATCTGGCAAAATCTTCCTTGATTAATTGTTTGGTGTTTACAACATTAGGAAACAGTGAAAATACCTGTTGCAGCTTCCTAAAGCTCAGGTAGATCAGGATCATCAGCTGTTATCACTTACAGGTTACTGCAGCTTTACACAGCTCCACATATACATCTGACCATCAGCCAGTTTAACATTAGTTCTGCTGGGCGCACACTGAGACTCCACTGGGACTGTTACTGACAGTGATCAATGCATCTCGCCTGTTTATCTCACATGTGACAAATACATGTACATGGGTCACATGACCAGTTATCATCGTCTTCACTTTGTCATTTTTCAAAAGATAAAAGTTTTTGAAAAAACATCACAATAATATTACAAATTATCAAAAGTCACAGCATTGTTAATATTACTAGTATTACTTACTAGAGTTACAAACTGTTTTACACAGTATTAACAAAAATAAGAGAACTACTATTTTCACAACTGAGCCCATGCAGTCATGTGACCCATGTGTCTTTATCACACCTGTGAAGTCAGTGAAGTCGTCTCAGTGGGCGGAGGGAAAGTCTGATTTTCACTTTAGTTGTTCCTGTGATCAACCAGCACCTCATCACTAACACTGGCTGTGCTAGAGTTTTATTCACCATGTAAATAAAGCAATTTTAAAGTTAGCAGGAGTCACATGCTGGTCTCCTCCCAGTATAACAGACAACACGCCAGTATAATCCCTTATACTGAAAGGCTGAAGACGAGCTGATTTAGTGTCGTTCATCTTCTTCATGCACTCTATTAAACAGTCGGCCATGATTCCTCTGTGCAGTAGAAACTGAATTTGAATGATTAAATTCAGTTCTACCAAAGTCCACCCAAAGTTTTAGGCCTTTTGGGCCAATGTTAGCTGAAGTGAGCTCTTTGTTGATGCTGAATACATTTCTCGCTTTGTCCTCAAAGGTGCAATTGTTTTCCTGCTGATTGCAGTTGTTTTAAAAAGGACTCGCTCCTTTGTTGTTACCACTTCACTGCCGCCTCCTTCCTCATTTCTTCTGGGGAGAACAAACACACTTTAGGTGGCTGGTTTGTCAGATTGCTTGTGATGAAAATGCTTGGTTAGCACAGCTTTTCTCGGGTGGTCTCAGTGAAACGCTGATCATACGGGGCATATGTTTTGTAGAAACTTGAACTGCAGACTACACAGTTCTGCAGACTCAGCGTCCCACAGGGACACAGCTTCAGGATGGTCCACCTTCAGTGTGAACAGATATCCTCTGCAAGCAGATTAAACTCTGCAAAGCACAATAATAGGGGAAGTAAAGACTTATTTCCCAGCAGGCCTCCTTCCATCCATCCATTTATCTCTGCACAGCTAACCATGAGCTGATCTGACTGTTCATCCAGTCTAAGAGCAGCAGCCGCAGAGTGTGAGTGACGGCAGCGACGGCGGGTTTGTCCTACATAATGACTTAATTGAGGTGGTTAACACTTTGAGGATAATGAGAGCCTCTAGACCACAACAGACCCAGGAGCGTGAGCTCTGAAATGGAGCAGCACACACACACACACACACACACACACACACACACACACACACACACACACACACACACACACACACACACACGAAATTGATTATCAATAGCAGTACTCAGTCAAAACAATGCAGGTCCGTCATACAATTACAATTAAATTGCTGCAAGTGGACGATATATGCTCATTTGATTTGACCAACACACACACACACACACACAGGACATTAGTCAGTGAACACAACACTGAGGATATTCATCATTGGCAGGTTAAAAACTTGGCTCTTCATGTTTCTGTGCTGCACTGTTTTTTTTTTGTTTCTGAAATCATGAAATGGAAATTTGATGCTTCCATGACAACCAGGCAAAATCCACCTGGTTAGGAAGACAGTGATTTATGATCAAAACCTCCAGTTTCTCAATGTTTTTTAAAGTGTAACAGAACTCCCTGTACTGAGGAGGAGGAGGGAGAACAGACGACAGCAATAAATGTAACAACAATTTTAATAAATTACTCACTGGCCATTAGGTGAATCTGGTTTTGTGTTATTTTGTGTTTATTTATAATGTATATTTGTCTACAGCTGCTCCCATCCTCTCTATTATGCTGACTATGAATGAAGCTGCCAGATTTCTTGCTCACATTCAGACACATTTCTTTAAGTTCTCAGGTCAATAAATCACGCCAGTCAGATCACTGGCGTGGCTGAGGGTGGAGACTGCTTTGTTGTGACATCACAAAGTTGCAGAAGTCCTGACGGCTGGTTTTAAGGCTCAGTTTCTGAATACAGGCTGTGTGCATTTCTCTGTGGACTGAGGCTTTGATACTTTCACAGTATTAATATAGAACCTAGACCTGCTTTATAATCACAAACACATGGACATCTACCTTTAGACTGGGTGGAGCTTTAAGGAAATGCCTTGAACTCAACGCAAAACCTTACAAAATACAAATGACATTTCGTCGAAGAGCAAAACACAGACATGATTCAGCCTCCAAGAACTGTTGTCATAAAGAATAAAGGTTAATTTGGTAGAGTGTGTGTGTGTGTGCAGAGTTACTGTGACGAACTGATCAGTCAAAGCTTTATCTCCATTTACGTCACACCTTCAGTAGCACTGGATGTGCTCTACATTTCCACTTTGTTGTAAATGTGTCTAAATGGATGTGCACCACCTGCAGTGGGTTCCTGTGAGTTCACATCTTCAAAGTCGGGTCCGACGAGAACCCAGTCACTCAGCATGCGTCTGTGGTCCCAGGTGGAACGGGGAGTGTATGGGATGCAGAAGGAATCAAAGTCGATCAAACCCAGCGGGCCCTGCCTTGTTTTGATGCTCCGCCAGCTAATTGTGTGTGTGTGTGCGGTCGGTTCCTGTGCTCTTAGGACGGTTCCTCCCTCAGTTGTTGGCTGTGATTTGTATGTGTTGTGGAAGACGGTTTGTTCTGCAAAGGAGGATTTGGCCTAAATATAACTTCAAAGGAGACGCGTCTCCCTGTGTCTCCTCCGCCGGGTTGCGTCTCTGCAGAGGGGGGAGCTTTTATCTTTGTCTGCTTGTTGTGCGACGCTCGGCTCGCTGCCTCTCTGCACTTTCTGAAGGATTTTTGCAGCTTTTTTTCCTTTGGCCTGTTCTATACTCTGATGTTTGTGTGCGTCTCTATCAACAGCAGACAGGTGTAGGTACAGAGATGTGAAACGGCCGAGCAAGAAATAACTCAACACTTCCAAATTGAAATGACTGTGTCAGAGTAGAGAACACACCTTCCTGTGCTGATTTAACACGAAGTATATGTATGTAAATGATTTTGTCTTGAATCAGACGAAGTGAATATAAATGGAAGATTAATGTTTTGCTTTGTGGTTTTTAGGAACATGCATCTGTCAATCATGGTTACAGAGGTTTTTGTAATTCAAACAGCATTTGTTGATGTAAATAATCAGTGTTTTAAAGTGCCGTGAAGTACCATGGCCAAAAGTATGAGGACACCCAAACATTACCTCTCCTGAACATCGTCGTTTCAGAACAATAGACTGTAAATAAAGAAAGTAGCCTCCATGACGTCACCCACAGGTTTCTGAAGAGCGGTTTTAAAGCTCCACTGACACCTTGGCAGTGTCTGACTCCGCCCCCAACTCCCCGCTAATCCAAAAATGGTCAAAGAGGTGGGGCGTGTGTGGAGCTGAGACTTTGTGCATGTCGGTTTGTGACAAGCATACACTCACCTGCCTGTCACTCAAAGAGGCCACGCCCTCAATTATGCATAATTTTAAGTCTTGATAAAATGTAAACAGGTGAGTTTTATAAAATTCAGCCAAAATTCAGATGATGTTTGTTATGTTGAACATCCATAGTCAGCCAGTTAATACTAAAACTAATCCCTCTAGATGAGACTCACAAGAATAATGTCACATCTGACGGTGTCAACACAAACATGAGACATAAAATCATCGTCCTCTCCGCAGCTGAATTTGTCTCATTTGAGATTAAAAGTTCAGTCTTGACTTTGACGAACGGTCTCAGCACAAAGTCTGCTGGAGCCTTTGATCTCATCCCACAGTCTTCATTAGCAGATAAGAGTATGGCCTGTTGCCATGGAGCTGAAGATGTTCTCATTTTCATTTTGAGCACTTTAAGGACTTTCTGTTCATGTTGAGATTTAAAGTTGCCTGTGCTTCAGCAGGTGGATGACGTGGATTTGCTGATATTCAGTATTTATTTAATTGCCAATTTCAGCCTGACACATTGGTCCAAGCTGTTGAGTGTTACTTGAGCACACAGCAGGAACAGAACCACATTTACTGTAGTTCACATGTCTGCAGCTGTCACTACACAGCCTCATACTGTCTCTACTGCCCCACTCTCCCCTGTTCTTATACCTGCAGCTCCCACAGTGCCTCCGACGTCAGCACCATGTTCATATTTTCTGACGCTCTGAGACTCAGGTAGTCCTTGTTTCTCATGTTGAGCTCTCAGTGTATCATGTATTTTGTTTTCAGAGCACATGCGACAAACACAGCAGCAGTCCAGACTCTTGCTGTGAGATCCCTCCGGCTCTGCAGTCTGTCCTTTTTTGCATGTGATATTCAGTTTGTTAAGTCTGCGAACACACAGACCCGAGGTCAGGACTCAAAACCACAGTCTGAGTTTTTATAACAAAGACTTTCCTCAGGCGAAAAGTAAAAAGACGCTCCTTATGTCTGAACCTGCCTTAGAAAAATCATATTTTTAAGTTTTCCTCAGTGTCACAGTAATCTGGTGATCGCTGTCTGTATGTCCACAGCTACACTGCAAACAGGAACTGCTCATAGCTAATTCGGCTGCTTTTACTACTGCCAGTTTGCTAAAGTGTAAACAAATATAGGCTAAAGAAAGTGTCAGACTTTGAGAAGCCCTGATCTGTTTGATGAAAGGTGCTGCAGGTCAAACAAATCCAAATCTTTATATAGATTTTTAATTTAATGAAACATTTTCAATAACAAAAGCACAAGTAAGTGAAGCAAAAAACACTGTGTATATTTTTGGAGGGAGGAAAATTTTATTCATCAGTTTCCAACAGATTCAGTTTAGTAGTAGTTGCATCTTCAGTAACTGATTTGATTTAAATTTAATTTCTGTTTTGACTGGTTGTCTTTAGCTGCTCTTACAGAATGGATGGTGTTGATCTCGCTTTTAAATCCTTGCTCTCCAACCGTCTTTAGTCGTGATTTACAATAAAGTGTGCAGCTCTTGGCTTTAGTGTGGTCCTGAGTGTTGAGCCGTGGTCTGTCCTCCTCAGATTTTTTCATTTTTGATGAGGACATTTTTATTTCAGAAATGTTGGTGAACAACCCTGAAATCGGAGGCATTTTTGTGCTTGTCTGGTGAGTTTTCAGCTCAGACTGACTCTAAAATTAGTGACTCAGCTGTCTGACTAGTGTGTGGTATGTTGGTATCTGCTGCAGCCATCTGTTACACACACACACACACACACACACACACACTTGTACCTCCATACTTGTGTGGACCCTCATTGACATAAAGTATTCCCTAGCCCTGAACCCTAAAACTAAACCTGACCTTCACCCTAAGACTAAGTGTTGACCTACAGATGGCTCTGACAGGAAGCGGGGACAGGACAAAATGTCCTCGGTTTCCAAAATAAATGGACACAATTTCTAACATGTGCTCAGGTTTACACAATTTTTAAACCCCCTCACTTTCCACAAATATCTACTTTCCCTAAAATGATCCAGATATATTTTAAACTTTAGAAAAATTTCCTTGTGTCTGAGTTTAGTCTAAAACTAAAACCGGTCCCCACATGGATAGACGAACAAGCGCACACACACACTGAAAAAACACACGTCCTTGCTCAGTTACACAATCCCAGAGGCCCACACACACACACATATGCTCATTTGTAAATGCTAAATTCCTTCAATAGCAGTGAGTAAATCTGCATAATTACACTCCAATCAGGACGATTAAAACACCTTCAATCCAACACACACACACACACACACACATACACACACACACACACACACACACACACTCATGTCATCTCTCCAGTGTGCATGTGTCTTTATTTGTGTGTGTGCAGGGTTGGGGGGGGGGGGGGGTCGGTACCGAGGTGGTCTGGAGCGATGTAGCCGCTTGGACTCGACTCTGCAGTTTCACCTGCAGCCTTCAGCAGATCTGCTGCTGCTGCTGCCGGCGGCGAGGGGAAACACAAACACTGCAAGGTCAGAGATGAGAGTCAGTTAGTGAGGGAGAGAGAGGGAGAGGGAGAGCGAGGGTGAGAAACAGAGAGAGACAGAGAGAGAGAGAGAGACTGAGGTCCACCTGGCAGGCCGTCCTCCGCTTCGCCTCCAACAAGATGGATTCAGAGAACAACGAGTCGGGTAGGGGGCTGTTTTTTAATTTGTGATTCTCTGGTGTGTGTGTGTGTGTGTGTGTGTGTGAGAGACAGTGACAGAGTAAGGGAGGCTAACAGAGTCCAGGTCTGTGTCTCTGTGAGCGAGCCTGCACGGCGGCGGCGGCCATTGATCTGCTCTCTGTCTGTATTATCGAGCACACTCATCCCAGCCGTCCAATCAGCTGCCTGGTTCCGCTTGACTGACACAACTCGAGACCAATCGGTGTGAGGGCACAGATTTCATGTTGTCATGACGAGTGAGGGATGGGCTACAGTGTGTTACTGATGAATTGTGGCCCTTGTGATTTTTCTGAATTGAGGCTGATTCTGTTTGATTCAGCTGTGTCAGTGTGGGACTGATCTCACGTTTACTCGACTTCTGAAAGTTTAAACTGCTTAAAATGTCTCAATCTTCTTAACATGAGGAAATACATTTGTAAAAATCTATTTTTGGACACTGCTGTGTATTTCATTAGACAGATGATAGAGCAGAGAGGAGATGAAGAGAAGTGGTTGTGTATACATGGTCAACATTGTGTTGGTCTGTCAGCAGGTTACTATGACCCATAGTTAGGTTTTGTTGCTAGGCGACATCTAGTGGTGGTGGTAACGGTGACAGGAGCAAAGGGAAAAGTGCGGTGACGTAGTTTATAGAGCGACAAAGTCCACGTCAGGAGGAGGTTGGGGTGGATGGATGAATATGACCCAGGAGAGCGGTGTTCGATTCCCATGTGACAGGAGCAGTTTATGTTGTTTCTATTATCCATGACTGTTCACTGTTATTATTGTAACCATGACAACAAAGATTGTCTAATGTTGAGGAAGTACTTATTTTAACCCAGATCACCATCTTTTCCTAAACCTCACAAAGCCATGACTGTTACTATAGTAACCGAAGGTAGGTACTTAGCTCTCAGTACAGTCCACATTTATTATTGTAACCATGACAACCAAGGTACGGTAGCTATGGGTTGTAACAGGGGGTTGAAAAAAATGACCTTTATGGTTGTTCAGGTTGGAGAACTGGATGTGGCTATGATAACAGGATATTTTGCTTGTCAAGTAATAATTGCTAATTAATAATATTTTTTAGATAACTTTTGAATTTTAAGAAATATGTTTACATAACTAGCATAGCAACCATTTTTTTTAAAGCAAAACAATGAGTTGAAAAGTCACAGGAACACTGTGAGTACTAGTTGAGTAAAATGTCTTCATTGAGAAAAACAGAATCCACCTCACACTGTTCACTGTGACTGAAAACATTACAGATCTGCTGTTTCAGGTCTCTGTGATGCTCTACCGTTCCTCTGCAGGTGAACTGTCGGTGTCCAGACCGTGTCCCCAGGTGAATCTGAGCATGAAGTACTGTGTGTGGTTGTTTGGGTGGTTCACGGCCGTCCTTGAGCCTCAGGCTGGCAGATGTTTGATTGGCAGCGGAGCTTAAGCACCAGAGGTCATCTGCTGTCTTTCATGCTCAATTAAGTCCCTCCTACCCACCGCACTACCTCACTGTGGCACACACACACACACTTCTATGCTTGTGAGGACCTTCGATAACATGCATTTCTAGCATCTACACGTCTTACCTTGGTTCATAAAGGAGCTCTAACCTTCCTTAAGACGTGAGGACTGATCACGATGTCCAACATGTCCTCACTCTTTCTACAATTTAAAATGGTCTCCACAAAGGTGGAAGCACAAGAATGAACACACACACATCCTACTGTCATAATAGCTGACTGTAACATACACAGTACTGTACCCACCCATAGTTACAACACACACACACAGAATATGACACAATAGCTGACTGCAACAATCAGCTGACTCGGCAGGAGGACAACACACACACACACACACACACACACACACACACACACACACACACACACACACACTCTGCTCACAGCACTAAAGAATGCATTCATTATTCCCTGTGAACACACACTCTGCAGGTGGAAATAACCACATACAAAACTCTGAGCTTAGAACATCAGCAAAGATCATAACAGTGAAGCTTTAGATGGACATTTTGAACCAACCCGTGACACAGTGTCTGTGTTTAAAGGGTCAATTCATCTGTTAGATTTTTGCCTCCACCTCAGTACTGTGGGCTGTGGCCTTCACTCCCTCAGTAAAATGAAGAAATGTCATCAGCTGCTGAAATTAAGGTTCAAGCTCCAGGAGGAAAATCAGCAGTTGAGTCAGCGCAGACGTGATCTGGATTAATAAATAGCTGATGTTTTAATTACAATTTACCTGCTTTCCACTGATAAACTGTCCAAACCTTGACCCAAACAGTGTAAATGATCACACACACACACAGTAGGTGGAACAGGTATGAGGAACCAACAACATCATGTAAGCAGGGTTTAATTCAGTCCTGCTTCCATTAAAGTCTGACGTGGCAGCTGAGATATTGTGCCACACAGCAAGCGGCAGACACTGGTGGTGAAGTTACATCATTTCAGTAAAGACTGGAGAGATCCTGAGTGACGGATGCACGTATTTTTGTGATTCAGGAGAGTCTCTGCAGACACAGGAAGTCAAACATGAGCAGACATCTGCATCAGATCAGCTCTTCTCTCTCTTGTGCTGCGACTCGTGACCTGCTGAAGTCAGACCGGTCAGAAACCTCTCAGCCAGAAAATGAAATCAGATGTTTTTACTCTGAGTGTGCAGAACTTCCCTCCGTCTCCACCTTCCTCTTCTTCTTTTTCCTGACCTGTATTGTGTATTAACATTTTCAGACATTTTGCTGACATTTACGTTACAATCTCCAGACATTTAGCTGACAATGGGATTTGATTTGTAGGTTTTATCACAGGTGACACGGAGGTAGGTCACAGGCACAGTGGGTAGTAACCAGTGGTTGGTTTTCATGCCGGCGTTCAGGGCCACAAGCATCATGTCCTCGGGTCGTGACCACGATATTTCAGTGACACCTTAGGGGAATTTATGCAAATTTGGTGCAAACATTCACTTGGACTCAATGATGAACTGAAGGTCAAAGGTCAGTGTTACCACACAAAACACTTTTTAGGAAACAAAACACCAACATGGCCTACCCAAATATAACAAAACCAAATTACAACAACTCACCTCCCTAACTAACAGGAGAGGAGGTGGCCGCTCACTCTGAAACACCACAAAGCTCTAAACATGGCAGGAGTGGCTCAGATGTGACGAGGTGGAGGAGATGTCTCTCCTTGCAGCTCAGCCGTACCATCTTTTGTTCCTCATATTCTGACATCTGACAGGAGCCAATCAGCTGCAAGACTCAAACCAGTCCACCAATCACCACCTTGTCCTAGCACACCTGTTTTGCTGACATGCACTCATTCACACGCCACGGCAACAAAAAAAAGAAGACTGCAGTCATAACTGGACTTCCGCTGTAAAATGATTCATCTAATAATCAAAAGCTGATCTGCAGATTGATCAGAATAATAAAACGTGTTGTTGGATGCAGCCAGAGTGTGTGGTGGTGATAAGCAGTGAATCAGGCAGGTAGGGGTCGGTTGTGGAGCATACAGATGCCAGAAATAACTGAGTCTTATTGATGAATTATGGATTATAGGTTATATCTCCATCCTCTCCTGTCAGCGTGATTTCTTTATTGCCTAAAGAAATGTAGTAAATGAAGAATAAGAACATTTATTAGATTTTAATGACTAGATGTATTTTCCTTGAGCTCTAGTGTCTGTAAAGTAAGAATACTGGTTTGGTTTTTCACTGCTGTGACGTTAAACTCCCTCTGACGCTGGGCTCCAGAGCTCGCTGCCGACAGCCAGAGCCTCAAATGACTTTAACGAAATGAGAGGCAGGTGTTTTAATCTGGGCTTTTTAATTATGAATATTTAAAATTACAGACTTACAGGAGAAAATGACTTTGGGTTGAATCAATAATGGCCGACTGCTGCACACACAGCTGCTGCACACAACATCACGCAGTTATGAGACTGCGAGTCTGCGAACAAACTAATTGGTTTGCAGAATTCTGTGTGTGTGTGTGTGTGTGTACCCTTGCTTTAATTACCAGGTGATGATGGCGATGATGATGATGAGGGCATTTGAGTAGTGATCCAGTCTGCTGTTTGGCTCCACCTCCAACTCTGCCTCGTGATTAAGTGATTAAAACACTGAACAAAAACAGAAACGCAACCATGAGACTGGTATCGATTTCACTCAAAACGACAAACTGTGACTAGATTATTTCTCAAACTCTTGAATTCTTTCTCTAACAGTCCACTGTTACCTGCTCAGTTTCACTGAGGGGGAGGAGTATTTAGAGCCAGAGGTCTGACGTTCTCAGATTTCCGAATGAAATCGTTGTAAACTGAGCACCCTACCAGAATACTGAGTTCCTGGAATCTCTGCCTTGGCTGCAGGATTAATTGATATGCCACTGGCTGAACGTGATCAGTTTAATTCAGTCTCTGGCAGGTCGAGGAGATCTGATTGCTGATAGAGATTCATTGAGAGGCAGTCCTGCTTAATTGGATTTGCCCCAGCTTTAAAGATGCAAGACTCTCTTTTAAAAGGCTGTTTCTGACTCTAAAACCTTGCTGCTCACAAACCACCTTCTGTTGCATAATTATTGAATCTTGTGTTGGATCTGAAACCTCTTCAGTGCCTCACAGCTGCTTGATGGACCTGTTAAATCCCACACAAACACACCTGATTAACCTTAATAAGATATTGATCACATATTGATTGAACATGCCAAGATCCAGCAAAGCCATGATAAACAGTTGGAGTTATCCCACTAAATATTGATTGCTGGACCCTTTTGGACCGAAGATGCTGTTATTTTTATGATTTATGACACTTGTTTAGTTTGCATTATTTAATGAGAATGTGTGTTTTTACGTACTTGAAAGATGGCAGCTGCTTTTGCAATTTGTAAATCAATTTAAGCCTGGTTAGTTGTTTCTAAAAAAGCTAGATCAGTCACATACTATGAAAGAGGTTTTTGTTGGTGTTGGTTCTTTTTGTATCAGATATATTTTTGGTGATAAACGTTCTCTGGGTACAGATGTTCAGAGGAGAGAATTAAGTGCTTTTCAAGTCAAGTGAACCAAAGTTTTATTAAAATGGCACCGAATCACAACAGGAGGTATCTCAAAACACTTTTCAGATGGAGCAGGTCTGGACCGTATATAACACTCAGTATCTGACAGAACACAGTGTGTCTCCTATATGACATGGTCTGATGTGAACTATGGAGTACCCCAGGGCTCTGTTCTCGGCCCTCTGCTTCTCTCTCTTTATATGTCACCTCTTGGCCAAATGATTTGCAGTCATGGAATTAATTTCCACTGTTACGCTGATGATACTCAGCTGTATGTGTCTATAGAGGCTGATGATTCCTCTCAAATTACAAAGTCAAACGTCTCTTTGTCAAAGTTTTCTGCTCCTAAACTCAGATAAAACTCAGGTGATGGTCAGTGGTCCGACCTGACATAGACACCAAGTTACAGCAACTCTGTAACTGTATGATTTCTCATGGTCTGACAGCCAAGAATCTGGGTGTCACATTTGATCCTACCCACATTAAGGTGCTTTTTTTTTTTTTGTGCTTTGGTCTGTTTTTGAAATCATAGTAAACTCAATGACTTTAGGTTTTGGACTGTTGGTCACATTAAACAAGCAATTCAAGAGACACCAATTTGGGCTTTTGCTTTCTTATTTCCCTGACATTTTAAAAACTGAACACTCAATTGATTTATTGAGAAAAAACTCAAGTGTAGTTAAAGAACCATCACAGGGATATAGCTCCATCCATCCATCCATCCATCCATCCATCCATTCATTCATCCATGTTCTTCCACTCATCCAGTGTCGGGTCGGTGGCAGCAGGCTAATCAGCCTATTCCAGATTCCAGGGTATTCCTAGTAGATCCCAGGGCATTCCAAAGCCAGATGGGATAGGTGGTCCCACCAGCAAGTTCTGTCTGGATGTGCCTGGAAAACCTCTAAAGAGGCACCCAGGAGGTATCCTAATCAGATTCCTGAACCAGCTGAACTGGCTTCTCGTGATGTGAAGGAGCAGCGGCTCTGCTCTGAGCTCCTCACTGCCTCTCTGAGACTGAGCCCAGACATCCTGCAGAGGAAACCCATGTCGGCTGCTTGTATCCACTTTCATAAGAGAAAAAAAATGATACATCTTCAGCTAAAACATTACTATAAACTGGTTTTAAAATGACCACAATGTGCACTGTAATCAGATTTTCTGCCTTTGACAAATGACCTGTAAAGTATATTCCTCCCCATCACTGCATTTAATCAAATTTTTCACATTTAATCTCATTCTGCTTTTTTGAATCATATTTTTGCCACTAAACAATATGGTAAATAGTTTCTGGCTAGATGTGATGGTGTGTTAATGTGCTACATGTTAGTAAAATTGCAGCTGTTGGTGCTTTTGTTCTGAAAATCAGGTCAGATAGTTTAAATGAAGGCGATGGTCCTGCTGAACAGTTTGGAGACAGAAAATGAGGATCTGTTCCTGGTCAGTCGTCCAGAGCAGGGACACAGTTTCCACTAAATCTTGTTTCCTTACATGGTCAGAAGGAGCAGCCCCGGAGCTTCTGTCTGCTCAACATCACATGTTGGAGACTTGGAGAACTTTTTTTTAGCTCTGTGAGAGACTGATGTTTGCAAATCCCAACTGAGATTGACCTGAGCCCTGTTTCAGTGTTAACACTGTAAATGTACAGTAAATCCATGGTGCTTCTGTGGTACATGGTTCAAATCTCCCTGTTCCAAGTTTAAAATACAGATTGATACACAGATATATGATTTCCATTTTAAGAATGATATAAAAGATATTTGACAGCCAGAAAATTGCTCTACAGTGGAGAAGTTAATTTTAAGGTAATCAATACTTTATCCTTAATTTTATCATTAATAATTTGTAGGAATATGTGTTTTGTAAACTTTTTCATGTTTTGATTGATGCTGCTTGTTTTAATCAACTACAAACACAGAGATTACTTTTGTTTCAAGGTGCTGTGGGTAAATCTCTTTTAGATTTTGTTATAAATTTAAGAAGCACCAAGTAAACAAAAGTGAAATGATAGGAAAGTAAAAGAAGATTAAAATGACAGAAGTCTGAGCTTCAGGCCAAACTGTGACTGAAGACACTTCACTGTGCTTAGTATAGCTGCATGACGAGCTCCAGAAATTGTATGGTCTATGGTAATTACACAGTCCACTGCTCCAGTCTCCTGCTGGACACTCGCCATCGCTCCTGTGCAGCTGCAGTCACGTGATGTGTTCATGGTCTGCTGTCTTCTTATGTCCTCCTCTTGTCTGGATGTTTGTCTCGTGACATTAGCTGCTCCTGTGTCTCCACTGATAATGACATTTACATCAGATTGTGTTTTTAATTTTGATCCTCAGCTGAATTGATGTGGGGTTCCAGTCTGACACTAATATCCTACATAACGAGGCTGCACTGCATGAATAATGAAGCAATTAGAGCTGCAGCAAGAAAATAAATAAATAACCTACTCACATCCTTCTAAATAGCTTTATTTGGCTTTTGACAAGAGCTGCTTATAAAAAAAAAAAAAAAAAAAAAAAAAAAAAACCAGTGACACGTATATCAATCCAAAGAATATCTACTTAATCACCAACTACATGTGGTGCTTTTTCAAATTGGTCATATTGAAAGTAGCTGTGACTGTGACTAGTACCACCATGAGGTTAGACTCTTTAATGTGTGCAGTCACATGATCTCTTAGTGTTGGAGATCACAGCTTTTTTTTTACATTCTGGCTGCTATTCTCTGAAACATTTCCTACTGCTCTGCTTATAAAGACCCTTCAATGAAAATCAAGTCTTTTCCACCTACTGCCAGTGTTTCCCCCTTGAACCAATGACAGTCTCATAAAAACAGATTCAGGCAGTCAGGAATTTATACGTCATATAACCTAAGGAACCAATCCTGTCAACTTATGGGGACGGGGGTGGGGCTAAATACACCTGAAACCTTGTCGGCACAGAGAGCCAAAGTTAGCATTAACACAACCACTAACAGTGTCAGCCACTGCCAGTTACAAGCTAACAAACAACATAAACAAATAAAAAATGCTAACTACGCTAATGGTTCTGATCCGTCTGCTAGTCTCTGATTCTGGTCTCAACAGACTCCTCATCTCAGTCTGGGTCTGACTGAGGCTCAGACATGTGGCTGATGTTTCCTCCTCCCTGGAGACCTGGAGCCAGCAGGTGGTGGGCGGGGCCAAGGCTTGATCCAGGTTTCTCAATCAGGAAGTCAGAGTAGATGAGCTTCCAATCGTAGTTTCTTTTTTTTTCACTTTATGTGTAAAAAAAACTATGTTAAAAAGAATATTGATCACAACAGAGGATTTTTACAGAGTTTAAAACATGTCTGGAGGAACTTTATTTTTTTATGTTGCCGGTTCACTTGTCCAGAGTTGTTGTAGGAGCAGCTCTGGCTCATAGTCACATGGCTGTGTTGAACAGATGTGTTTTTTCAGCACAAGTAAACTCAAGTGGTGTTGCGTAAACAGCGCCATATGCCTGTGAACGCTGTAGATCCCTTCCTGCGGTGGCATTTGGCAGTCTGCTGGCTGCCTCGTTGAGACATGGAGGCTGTCTGTCAAAAGAGGAAGCAGCAGGAAATAACCCACTCAGATTTCTAAAATTGAGCCCAGAGAGCTGCTTTTCTGCTTTTGTGCCCTTGAACAAAGCATCTAGCTCCTAGTTTGTTGAGTGGAGATGCTCTTGTTAGTTGTTTCGGTGGAGAGTTTCAGTTTGACACAGTTTCAGTTTTTTCCTGAGAAATTTATACAATTCTGTCCATAAATCCAACCAAAATATCTGTTAAACCCCTTGAAGATGTTTCTGAAATCCTCAATGGAATAAATAAACAAGACAAATAAAAATGGCCTCACTCAGATGTTTAGCAATTTGATCCAAGGGAGGAATCAACTACTAAAAGGATTAGGATAGAGTTTTTCCTGTGTTTCCCGTAGTCAGCCTCATCTCAGTTTCCCTGCTGTTACAGTAAAGTCCGTCCATCAGATCCAGCTGCTGCTTGTAAGACACATTTTTTTGGTTATATTTTCATTCTCAGGTTTAGGATGCAGAACTTGGATCCGTAGAGACGAAGGATCCAGAAAACCTCTTTTTTCACGGAGATTGTTCTCCTTTTGCTTTGACAGACGTATCCCTCAGCACTGTGGGGGAAAGGAAAGCGGGGTTTTGATCCCGCTTCCTTTTTTTGGGGAGGTTTTGATGATTACGGTGTTGTGTGGCGCTGTCGTCACCCAGCCTGAGCTCCCATCGTGAGCTGACAGGAGATTGAAGGCTTGGCAGATAGAAAATGGAAGACGTCTTTTGATGCCTTTTTACAGTCATCAATGAAGCAGGAGGGTCATCCCTGATGACTTTGATGGTCCTAAACTACTCAGGTGTGAATAAATACCTTCATTTTGAAATGCTGCTGAGACAGTGGCACTGGTCTCACTGTATCACCACCTCAGAGGTTTGTAGATCAGAGAAACGATGACTTCAAAGGTTATGTAACAGTAAGTGTTGATCCAAGCACTTTTACTCTTATCATTCATGTATTGCTTTGTTTAAGTGGAATATAAATCCAGACAGAGACTCATCAGACTAATCAGTGACTCAGAACCCTATTGGAGCAGCAATGACAACAGTTGATAGTTGCAATCCTCACCTTAAGCAGACAAATTTGCCTTTTCAAACAAAGCTAAATGGACGATGCAGCTATAACCAGGTGTGAATCATGAAGCAAGATGGCTTAGATCTCAGTAGTGTCATGAAATATACTTATTGCAAGACTTGCAGGGGGCGTAAGTGTTAAAGCTGGAGCAGCTGTTTCTTTCTTTGCCTGTAGCAGTCGTCAGTGACATTTACAGATGATAATAGTTGCTGCATTTCTTTTACTTTCCTGTAGGTGGCGCAGGTTTGAAGTGGTGTGATAATGACTCACCAGCTCCAACCTGTGGATCATCTGCAGCCTGCTACATGTAAATGAGTCAGATTGTGGGTTACAGTCAGTTCTGGCACATCCAGAAAGTATTGGCTCTCAAAGCTGATTTTACAGTTCTGTCCTGACACTGACACATATGTGAGGCTGTCGTCTTATCAGCGTCACTCAGGTCTGGTTTCTTCTGGAGGATGAGTTCAGTGACTGAGAGGTTCCTGAGAATCCCCCTCAGCTTCCACTGCAGAACCTCAGCCCCGTGATCTCATCACAGCCAGCGGACCACAGTCTGTCTGCCCCTGATATGAGAGGAGCTGCCATCAACTTAGGCTACACACACACACACAGTGGCTTCACTGTGTGTGTGTGTGTGTGTGTGTGTGTGTGTGTGTGTGTGTGTGTGTGTGTGAAGTCTATTTTACTGGGCTTTTATTGTGTTGATGTGATATGCCTTCATATTTGTAACCTGCCCCGTTGTGAAAAGAGGCCGTCACACTGTTGATATATGACACTATGTACTTTATACCTGAAACACACAAACGCACAAGTTCAAACACACACCAGGAGAAATATATTTCACATGTGATATTACACTTGGAATTGTAACTGTCATTGTTACATGCAACATGTGAATGTTGTGTGTCTCTCTCCTGAGAGAGAGAGTCTGGACTTAAATGGGGTCAACAAAAACGACATCCTTCCACAAACTGATGTCAGGTTTCAGTAGGATGAGGACCATATACACAGCCTCCCTGATGTCACCCACAGGTTTCTTAGCTGCAGAGACTAAAACTGTTTTTGGACCAGGCTGTAAACATGTTTTATTTCTGCCTTACTGTAGTGGTCATTAGAGGAACTGCTGGTTTTGGCTTCATTTTTCAGCCTCGGTTGGTGTATGATGAGGGCCTGTTTTAAAGTCAGGCAGCAGGTGACACTTCAATGTTTGTGGATGAGGTTTGATTGTGCGCTCTGGCATTGTATGTAAAGTATTGTGTTCCCTTTCACAAACATACTCACATGCATCTGAACTCTTAACATCTACATCTGCATGTGTTCACAACATGTCGTATGAGCAGGTTCACTTCAACACACAGCAGTTGTACACACACACACAGTCAGGTGTAGTTGTGCAGCAGGAAGATTTTCCTGAGAGCATTTGTGTTCATCCACGGCTGACTAGTGAATCACGTACAACGTGCAGTGCCGTTGTAATGCCGCCGCCGCCGCCACCAGCTAGGACCTCGAATATGAATATTGAGTCATCCACAGTGTGGAAATGTCACAGAAAAGTCATTACAGTGTGTCACTCATACATTTCTGCCGTGTGTTTCATGCTTCACTTACGTGAGTGTGTGTGTCTGCCTGCAATTGTGTATCTGTGTGCACGCCTGCAGAGATGTGACACAGTGCACTGGTGTGATCCTTTCAAATCCAGTTTATGTTGCTCATGTTTGCACATATTTTAAAGATCAAAAATCACATTTTAAATATCAGCGTGCATAATATTTAGCAAAAACTGCAAAACAGAGAAAAAGAAACAGTTAAAGGTCCTATGGTGGATGGTGGGTCCAGGTGGGCGGGGCTTCAGTTGTGGCTGAGAGTGGTGACTGCTTTGTTGTGACATCACAAAGTTCCAGAAGTCCTGACGGCTGGTTTTAAGGCTCAGTCTCTGAATACAGGCTGTGTGCATTTCTCTGTGGACTGAGGCTTTGATACTTTCACAGTATTAATATAGAACCTAGACCTGCTTTATAATCACAAACACATGGACATCTGCCTTTAGACTGTGTGGACCATCATGGTCATTTTTGAAACAAATGTTGTGTCCTAAAAAAAACCCAACTTAAAACAAACATTAGATAAAACTGATTAAAATGATTGAGGGGGGAAAAAAAACAAAAAATTAACCCAGAATAAATTAAAGAGAAACAGAAAAAACAGAAAAACTAATTAAATTGAAACAGAACAAATGGAAACAAAACCAAAGAAAAGTACTAAATAAATAAAACTTTAAAATTATAATAATGAAATAACACTATACACAAAACAAAAATTCATTGTTTACAAAATGGTAAATTGTAAAAAAAAAAAAGTAAATGATAAGAAAGAAGAAAACATGTAACAACCAGAGCAAAACAGTAAGACAGTTTTAAAAAAAAACAAAACAAAAAAACAACACATTTCTCAAATAAAACAATTTATTCATAAAGCATTTAAATGTTTGAAAGTAGAAAGCAGCAGCCTGGGTTTCTAAAGGTAGTTTATTTTGAGGAGCAGTGAATCAGCTGAAGTTTCCCACTTCAACATTTAGTACTGAAAAGAGAGTCTCCACCAGTCTCCACCCTCCCCCACACTCTGATGTTTCCTGGTGCTTTGTGGTGGAGCAGTGCTGGAAAATGACGTCTGGTTTGTAGAACAGCGATTTTAATTAGCAGAGGTCGAGAATCAAACGGCTGATAATCAGTTATTGTGTCTGGAGTATCAGTGTCCCGTCAGATGTAATAACTGGATCTGTGGATCTGTGCTGCTCTTCATGCTCCAATTATCTTTCCGTCAGAGCTGGGAAGCTTTCTCATCATGTCGGTGTCGCCGAGTCTCCGCAACACTGATAACACAACAACCAGGCTGAGTGATGCTGTACACGGCCGCCTGAACAGCACATGGCCCACACAGCTGTGGCGCCCCCTGTTGGAGCACATTCACCCCACTACCACCTCTTTACTAAGGGGTGAGGTTAAACATACTTTCATTCAAGTGCTGTAGCTTAGAGGTTCTCATTCACCTGGAGGCTGTAGTTGGTGTTCACCATCAGATGCTGTTAGCTCAGATAAAATCACTGATAACATTTTTCTTTTTCCTTATTTTCCTTTATGATACAGTAAAAATCCTCCTCTTCAGCGCTTCATCATTACTTTTACTTTTAGTAATTGAGTACATTTTACTGCTAATGCTTATTTATACTTTCCTAGATGCTCAGTGGAAACATTTCCTTGTTTTGTGTATTTTCTTGCCTTTGAATGTGTACATCTGTTTTGGCTTAATGCATGTGGCATGTTGTGCACACCTTTGTCTTATTAATTTGGTTTAAGTTAATTTATTAAACTCGTTTGGTCCTTCTTTGAGCTTAAACATCCATTTCAACATAACTAATGCGTTTAAAGACTCGGTTCATCATTTAATATCAAAATGCTGTGGTTGGCCTGTTCCCTATCACGGCCTGAAAATGTGACTTTAAAGTCAATGAGAAAAGATCAGTTGATTCCATTAAATTTATTAATGATCTTTCACAGCGACCACCCTAAAATCTTCAGAAATGAGGTTTTGGTTCAGACTTTGCCACTGGAGAAGGGTTCGGCCTCCTCAGGCCTTAAGTCTTGAAATAAAAGGGAACATGACTCTTCAGCTGAACTGCTCACATAGACAACCTGTTATGAAGCTATAAGGGATCTTAAGCCAAAACCTGTTGGGAGCCTGTTGATAAGGCACCAAAAAAGAATCAGTAGTTTTGATTGTAAAGTGATCCAAATGACTGCTTCACCTATATATTTATATGTAGAGCTTCTGTCAGTACAGTATATCCGTTTTGCCATTTTGCTCAGAGTGGAAGGATGAACTGAGATACATTGAAAGTGATCTAAAGCCTTAAACGGCGGACGGTTGCTGAGCTCTCAGAGGATATATGAGGAGAGATCTTCAGCTAAATCCTCTCTTTCCATCTCCCGCTGTCGATAAAAGGCTTAGACAAGAAATTGTGGCTGGGCACCTCCCTCCCCCTGGACGCCCACCAGCTTCAGTTCTATCAGTTCCCCTTTTTTTTAAAAACCACCCCTGAGATCGAGGCTGGTTGGGGGCTGAGAGTGAGACCCTCTTGAAACTGACTTCAGAAAATGCTAGTGTCAATAAATGAGGAAGTATTGTTTTTATAGCTGTTGGATGAGGCGTTGTCTGCAGATGCAGGGTTTGGTTTTGGACATCGGAGTGGTGATCGATGTCATTGTCTTCGGCCTCCTCAGAAATTCATCGTCCGGAGGCGGAGGGGAGGATGGAGGCTGGATGGAGGTGGGAGAGCAGACTTTATATTGGGCTCATTTGTCACCTTGTAGCCTAACCAGTCTCCTTTCTCACCATCTACATCTTCCCCTCCATCCATCTATCCTTTCCTGCTTCCTGTCCTCCCCCTTCTAACTCTGTGTGGGTCCTTCTCTCCCTCTTGTCTCCTCCTTCTCATTATTTCTCTTAACCTTATTTCTTTTCCTCTTGCTTTATTTTCCCTTTTTCCTTTCTTCTGTCACTTTCTTCCCTCCTTCGTGACTTCCTGTGCCTTATCTATTCCATCCCTCCTTCCACCTACTCTCCACTCTTCTTTTCTCTTGACTCCACCCCCTTTCTGTCTTTTTCTCCAACTCCCACTCCTCTTCTCTTTCATCTTTCCTCTTCCGCTTCTATTTCCTACTCTGCTTTAATGCCTAATATCCTTCCTTTCTTCTTAGGGTTTCTCTCCTCTCCTCCTCGTCCTCACTTCCGCCTCCCTTCTGTAGTTGATTTCTCCCTCGCGGTGGCTGTAATTCGCTCAGAGATGGATGGGCCAACGCTGCAATCATCCCCCTCCCCGCTGCTTTTGATGGATCTCCCGGCTTGGCCGTTGGAGTCATTCTTTCAGCCGCTCGGCGTTGGCTACCCCTTGGTGGCAGACTGATGAAACAGCCAGCTGGAGAGAGGGGAGCTTCTGTTTTAATGTGTTTCTAAAGGCCCAAATGTCACTGGATGTACTCCCGGGGTCCCCATTTATAAGCTAGACCTCACTGGAAAAAAGTAGAACCCCTGCTGGCCTCCAAAGCAGCATGAATCCCGAGGGGCACAGACTCAACAAGTTGCTGGAAACTTTAAAATTTTGGTCCCTGGTGTCGTCATCTCGCAGTTCCTGTAGGTGTTCCGGAAATGCATCTCTTGGTTTTGCCATGTCCTGATGGTGTTGTGTTGGGTTTAGATCTGCGGGTCTTGCAGGTCATTCAAGTATCGATAATGATGAATTTGAGTTGAATTTGTAGTCTCAATTCTTTACCTAGCTGAAATCATACGCTGGTGTGTGAACCATAATTTGTGGAATCACAGTGTAATAAGTAAGTCCTGAAAGACTTGTCTTCTCAAAGTGTCTGTAGCTTTCAGTTCACTTGTTTCCATGATAATGAAAATCATCTTCACGCTGTCAGAGGATCTGCAGGGAGGCAAAGGTGTAACATTCCCACCCAGAAAGTAATTCTCAGAACAACTGGAATCCAGTTTGAGAACTTCTATACAGCAATTGTGCATGTCCTCTTTTTGATTTAGTGTCTAGTGTGTAAAATGCTCTTTGCCATTGATTTTACTGGCACCTCCACATCCACATATCACAACGAATCAGGAAGTAGTTTCAATGGTCTCCCGAAGCAAAAACCCTGAGAAGCACTTTCCTTTTGTTAAAAAAAGCAATACTCTACAACTCTTTGTCGAGCTGTCACCTTTGTTGGGCAGTAACACACTAAAATGCACAAAGAAATAGAAGTTTTTCAATATTCTGTTAATCTGAGAGTGTCCGTGAACTCTTTCCCTTGAGCCCAAACCTGAAACCTTCAACTAAATGTCATTATTTTCTATTCTTCCTTCCTCACTGTGTGAACTTAACAGGAGTTCACATAATTCCTGCAAGAACATTAGTCTCTTTAGTAAGTAATTCTTCTTTGAGCAGTTATTTCAGTGCACTGTGGTCTCTGTGGTGGTCCTGAATGAACACAGTGGTTGAAGGAAACAACCCTTTCATCTGTTCGCGGTGACCAAATTTTGGACATGCGTCACCGTGTCATACCTTCCCACCTGAGCGTTTCCAGAGAGCTTGAATTTCTCATGACACCCTCCAACCTCCTCTTCCTCCTCCACCGCCCGCATTCCCCTCCTCCGTCTAGGAAATGTGAAACCAGGGATTTCATCTGATTCAGTTTCCATTTCCTCCCTTTGTCTACCCTGCATGAATATTTAAATGAGAAACACTGAGCTTCCACCGCCCCTGCAACAAATCCACTATCTACAGTTGGATCATAATTCAATTTGAACATAACACATTTATCACAAGGCACAGAGTGTTTTCTGGTTGCTGGTTAAATGTTTATACGGCAGTGCCACAGGGAAGGTGAATGTGCTCAAGACGACAATATCTGATGCCCTCTAATCCGTCTGAAATCGCTCTACCGTATGAATAACGGGAAACGTCAATGAATAACCTTTGTCTGAGGCTCAAAGTGGAGCAGATATTATAGTAAGAGACGTGACAAAACCTATTGCAGTCCTAATATATGTTATATATGCGCCAGCACAAAAGTAAAGTCAACCAGAGAGAATAGTCTTGTGTGCGAGATGAGAATCAGATATATCTGTCAACTTAAGATTCAGTTGTGATGTTCCATGATTCCCCAGGCTGGATAAAACTAAGTGCAATATACTGTAGATAATTAAGGTGAATTCTTGAGGTTCAGTCCCAGGTGGTGAATGAGAAATTGTTAAATCTAGATTTTATCTCAGTGTCTCATGGAAGTGTGTTCCAGCTCTGATAAATAGCAATGTCTGACCTGAAAGAGATGAAAGAGAAAAAGTGATTGAAAAAGACTAAATGTTCTATTTGTAAATTCCTTTCTGATGTTCCACCAGCAGGACAGCGTTGTGGGAGCATTGCAGCAAATGGTTAATTTGGAGGAAAAAAGCAGCAAATTGCAGACCGTTCTTTAAAGGATGACATGCACACAGCAGTCTTCTGTGTCCAAGTTTCACGCTTTGCAAGTCCAGCATTCAAAATGACCTTTTGAGTTTCCATCAGAGTTGATTATTCAAATAAATGATCAGTGCTGCTTTTTTCTTTGTCAGCAGCAGAACTAATGTTCTAAATCTAAAAAAGAGTTTTCAAACAGGACCAAGAAATGGGTCCAGAGGGATAAGTCCATTAGAACTAGACCAACTAGAAGGTCACTCAAAGAGCGCAGACCAACACCAAGGCCAGTGTCAAACTACGTACACCGGGCTTCAGAGCAGAAAATTCAAATTCATAGTAAATGATCCAGACCTGCCCCAAAATTGAATGAGTTGGTCACTGGCCCATCCCCCATCCCTCCACCGAGTTCAGTGCAAATCAGTTCACTACTTTTTGTGTAATTTCACTGACAAACAGACAGACACTCGGTGAAGGTGGTAGGTATACGAACAAATACCACCACTGTGGCTGAGGGCTGTGTTGTCTTCATGATGGGTAGATGGTGCCAGGATGTCAGGTGACTCCAAACATGCCTCTGTGTTGGAACATACTGATGCCCCCCATGCTCTAGAATATTCTTTATCGAACACACAACATGTACACACAACACATGGATGTGTAGTTTAAAGGGAACACTTCTTCCCGAGTGTCCTTGGCCCCGACTGTTGTTGATCACCTGAATAACAGGCAGCTGCTTAATGCCTCAAGTGTAAATGTAAAGCAGCCTGACCCCTGACCTGGCCTGTGTGAATTGGATTAGATGATTGGATGGAAGCAGAGAGAAGGAGATTTTTGATTCACCTTCAAACAGGGTGAATAAATGTTAGTGTTTGGCTCAGTGTGCGACTAACTGAACCAAACGCTAACTGAATTTGTTACAAGCTTATTTGAATGCAGTCGAAGTACAGTCTGAAAAACGTATAGTAAAGCTTCCAGTCTTTTTTCTTTCCAACTGTGATCAGCTTCAGCAGTGTGTGGCTGCACGCTCACTGCACCTTCTGTTGATGAGCAGAAGACATAAAAGAGACCTTGAGGAGTTTTTGTCTTGTGTTTCCTTGCTGAGAAATCTCACATCTGATCAGACGGTCCTGCTGAACCCGGCCAGAATTCCAGGCCACAGAGAACAAAAACAGTTTTTTAAGCAGTATAAATTTAGATATCCGTCTGGCTGGGGCCGGAGCAGAGCGACGGGGAGGCTGTAAATTTTATGGGTCATCATCTGTTTTTGTGCATGCAGCCCTTCAAGGTTCAAAAGCAGGACGTGGTAATGCAAGTCAATGAGCCCACCAGCCATTCAGGGCCATGATTTTCAAAGCAAGCAAACACTTTGGCCAGTTGCAAAACGCATAAATAACAGTGTTCTTTTGTGTGTGTGTTTAACAGATATTCATGTATGAATGTGTTAATATAACAAACAGGCACAGACTCACAGCCGTGGATCAGTCTGTTTGTGAGCCATCACTTTGATAGTTTAAAGTGGTGAAGTTAAACTTTCTCGTGTAACTCTGGAGTCATCATTCTTCCTTCTTTCCTGCTCCACTGTGGCTCCAACAGCAGCAGAGGCCATTTTGGAGATAGATGTAAAAAGTGGGATCATTTTTTTTTTTTTAAATCTGAAATTGATCTTTCTCTAGCCAGAGTCCTGTGTCTTCATATTGGCCTTCAGTGCCTCTGTCCACATCTTCAGTCCCTCAGAGACATCACCGTGTCTCGTCTGAACACGCCGTCTGCTCCCCATCACTCTCCTTCAGTCACATTTCTATCTTGTGACTTCCCCGCCTCGACTTTACTCACCACTGTCTCTCATCTCCAAGGACGGCGTCGCATCTGCCAAAAGGGTCACCCCCCGCGGGGGCGTTAACAATCCGCACTCGTCTCCGACCCCCTTGAAAACTTGAGCTGGGCACTGCGTGCGAGAATGATGTTGTCAGGCCACAGATTGACAGTGTGGCGTGAGAACGCCGTTATGACTTTCATCTGCTCGTCAAAGGCCAGGGAATTAATCAGGGGGCTGAGGGCGCTCTTTAATCTTGTAGATTAGGCTCCTCACAGACGGTTTAGGTGCAGATTAAAGCACACAGCGCTATTGGAGGTGAGATTTACTGTGGGGTGGTGTGTGTGTGTGTCTGTGTTTGTGTGGGGGAAAGATGGAAGTATTTGTGGAGAAGTAAAATATAACCATCAACTATCAGCATCTACACTGACCTCATGTAACCTCTCTTCATGTATAGATACAGCATTTTCTGCTTTTATTAAGTGAGTAAAGTAATAATTATCATCTCTTACTAAATAACTGGATGTTGTCTGTAGGCTTGAGGGGACTGGTGGAGCGGTGTGTACGACAATGAAACTATTAAAACATGTCCATCAGGAAGCAGAACAGATGACCTTGAACCAGGGTCACAGTAACTGTCACACTGAAGCACCTGTGTTGGGAGTGAAAAGGTCAAAAGTCAGCTTCATTGTGACATCATACCAGCTGTGTCCCAGTTCAGGGGCCACATCCTTTGTAGACCACGAAAGCCGAACTGAACTGAGGCGCTCTGGTCTACAGCATGACGTTTGCTTTGTATCACCAGTTTGCCTTCTCTTACCTTTACAGCGCGAACCGCAGCTCCTGTCACCTAGCAACCTTGACCTTGAACCTTGAACTTGTGTTCACAAATACTTTTGGTTTTAAGGCCCTTTATTTTAGCTGTTTCACCGTTGAACTGAGAAACCAACCCTACCCAATATTTTCATTACTGGCATGGAATGAGTCTTGGGATAGATTGGGCCGTAAAGGATCCTCCCATTGGAGCCTTTGTTGCCCAGGAATAGAAGGCAGCATTTCTTGACCCCATCTGAAGGAGCCTTTGAAATGGAAAAGCTAAGTCGCACTGTTGTGACAGTTGGTTTTCAAATGCAGCCTCTGAAGGCTGTGGTGCCAATATTTTCTGCACCTTGACTGGTTGGAACACAAAAGGTGTTTCCCACCTTTAATGGCAGCACAAGCACCGACCGTGCAGAGGTTACATGCACATGAGGAATAGATTTACTGGGAGAAATCAGATTAGTGTAGAAAATCCATTTTGGGTTTATTAGTTATGTTATGTTGTTTCTGTTGACATTTCAGTGAGAAGACGAGCTGTGTAATGCAGAGATAAACAAGTTGTGCTTTACAAACAAATCTGAATTTCACAAATAACCTGCTCTTTACCTTGAAAACATGTTTATGTTCATATTAATCATTTCACATGTGAGAGAGGAAACCAGTTTTCTTGTTTGTGACATTTAAGATTCTGCAGGGAGCGACATGAACATGCAGCCATGAACACTGAACATGCCATGGCCAGGAACAGTTTCTATCACTTATGTTTACGTTCCTTTGAACACATTCTCCAAGATTATTGAAAGTGTGAAGCCGCAGAAACCTCGAGCCTCCTCTGGTTCCAGGTTTTGTCCTCATCTCTGTGCTGGATCACATTTTCCTCTGAACACAGAGGCCGGTAACCCGAGCCCCTGCAGACAGGCCCACATTAGACCCAGCGGCGTCTCGTCTTCTCTGTCAGAATGAGGGGTAATCCCAGGCGCTGACAGACACGTAGCCCGAGCGGATGTCCCATTGGCTGAGCTTGGAGTCTGTCAAAGAGGTGATGTTTCTAAAGAACCTGTGGCAGGAGGAATCCGTGGAGAGGTGAAGCTGCAACGTTGTTGCTGAGTCTTTGATGGTCTTACCTGGTGAGGTGTAGTGGATTTATAGACTTCTTCATCAGCCCGACTCACTTGAGACGGATTTATTCCTGCAAAAGAAGACTTTGTTAAGTTCCAACAAACCAGTTGTTCCTTTGTGACTCCATGTCTGACCGGTGACGCCGTGTGACCTGTGAAGACCACAGTCTGGATAAAATTGTTAGTTACTCCAGTCATGCCGTCTTTCTGCGTCTACCTGAGACGGGGGATCCTGAGGAGGTACAGGCAGGTGCCTCGAACTGAGGCTGATGGAGCCTTCAGCTACAGCCGAGCCTCAAACAGACGAGGCCTGCTGAGCTCTGGTAGGTCAGAAGCCCCCCCTCCGTCCGGTCACATTCTCACTGTTTATTTTAGGCCTTTTTTGGGGGGGAGATTTTAGTGATGAGTAAGCAAGACAGGTTTATTTATATAGCACCTTTGAAACAATGGCAATTCACAGCAAAAACATTTAAAATGAATTGAAGTGTAATAAAATCAAAAAAACTAAACAAAACGATGCTACGTTTTCAGGGAAGTTACAGATCATTGTTTTTAGGTTGTCTAACTGTGAACACAATATCTCAGTAACGTGAGGAAACTTCTTTAAATGCGGCACAAACATTCACTTCCACTCAAGGAAGAACTGATTAGATTTTAGTGGTCAAAGGTTACTGTGTCCTCACAAAACACTTTTTAGCCATAGCTCCAGACTTCACACTTATGACAAAATTTCACACAAACAGATAATGTTTTCTATGATTGTGGATAAACAGGGATGTGATCTGACACTGGTCTGAGTGGTAGAGGGAGACAACCACGAGGTGGTAATTCTACTTTATTCTGCTTCTGTATTTAATAAAGATTTGCAGCATTTGTTGTTAGATCTCTAGGTTTTTACGTTGCGATTTGATCATTGTTGACCATGAAGAAAACTGTTTACTGGTGAAATACTCATGAAGTTTCCTCTCCAAGAACTTCATGTAATATGTCTCGAATCCTTCAGAGTCAGCACATGCACAGTCCTGCTGTTGGCCAATAGTACAATAATTACTGTGCTTTTACAGTAATGGAATACATGAATATAAACTCTCCAGTTGTACATCAACTATACATTTTAGGTTCAGTTTGCACCACACAACCTTGGCTCCCTCCTTCAATTTTGTGGTGGACATGTTGGTTTCTCAGTAGTTTTCCACTTGGTCTATTTATTCAGTGTTTGGTGTGTTTCATGGTCATCCAGGTCTCCTCTGTGGGAATCAATAAACAGTAAAGATTATGTTAGCACTAAACTCAGGTGCCGGTCGGGGCAGAGCAGCAGTCTGCTCCCAACATGCATCTCAGATGAAAACAGATGTTAACAAACCTCTTTAAATCCTGAAGATAGATTTGTGTATGTAAATTTAAACTGTATGTCTGAGGAAATTGTTCAGGTCTGTGAATCTCCTGCTTTGGAAAATATTTCCAATGAAATCTCAGCACGTGCAGGAGCAGGTGTTTGCGTGATCGTCTGCATTTGTATTAATTTTTCTCTGCCTTTGTGTTACGTCGCAGCAGGATGATGGATTTGATCCTCTGTAATGGCCTCTTCTCAGCCAGCTGAGTTTGTTGTGTTGGGGTGTAATTTATCAGTCCGTGTGACCACCACAATCTCTCGATCGGAGGGCCTCTCTGTGCTGTGATTATGCAGCCGTCTCTGCAGATCTATAGCTGGACGCTCAAATTGATGCATCGCCTCTACTACAGTATTGAAGCCATGATGCTCTTAGCCAGAATGGCTTTTAATGTAATTTGGAGCTGCTGTCATTCATTTTCTGCCACTGGTGCCTCAACACAAACAAAGGAACTGACTGTGTCTGAATGCAGTCAACTCGGGAGCGTAGGAGATGCTTCACACTTTTAGCCAAAATGATCACAAATATTGTAACAGGAAACCTGTGGGTGACATCACAAAGACCATGTGCATCTTTATTTATGGTCTGTGGTAGAAGTTACTGCTTTGGAAACACACACAACACTTATTAGTAGATATATTTTTCATTGGACTTTGGTGAGGGTGGAGGGGAGCGGGAGTCGGACAGGCGGATCGAGGCGGCGTCAGCAGTGATCCGGACGCTAAACCGGTCTGTCATGGTAAAGAGAGAGCTGAGCCAAAAGGCAAAGCTCTCAATGTACTGGTCCATCTACGTTCCCACCCTCACCTATGGCCACGAGCTCTGGATAGTGACCGAAAGAATGAGCCACCCTCCGGAGCTCAGTCATTCGGGAGAGGCTCAGAGTGGAAGCGCTGCTCCTCTGCATCGAAAGGAGCCAGTAGAGGTGGTTCAGGCACCTTGTCAGGATGCCCCCGGACACCTCCCAGGGGAGGTTTTCTGGGCATGCCCCACTGGGAGGAGACACGCCGGAGAGATTATATCCCTCGACTGGCCTGGGAACGCCTTGGTATTCCCCCAGAAGAGCTGGGGAGAGGGAGGTCTGGGGAGAGGGAGGTCTGGGCATCTCTGCTGAGGCTGCTACCCCCGCGACCCAGCAGAAAATGGAAAATGGATGGATGTATATTTTTCATTGGATTTGCTCCGCAGAAAAAAAAAAACCAGGATATCACCAGACTTATCCTGTAACTGTCTTATATCTGGAAACAAATCTGTGATCATTTAGTCACCAGATGGTTTCGAACATTTATCTTGGTGCCATGTGGAAGCAGAGTTCACCTCCGGGCAGTAAGCGGTGTTATATCATAATTGCACACATATGCACCTTCAGTGAGACACTTAAACCAAACTCCTATTAAGGCTGATTCATTTTCACCCTGAGTGGCTGTGGAGGAGCGAATCAGAGGCAGAGTAATGAGGATGGAAATAGAAAGCTGTCATTTCACCTCCCTTTCCCGGCCCAGTCCTCGGGCTGATCCATCTGCCGTCCCTGAACGCCCCGCGCAGGAGGAGCCGCGGCTTCCCAGGTGTTTTCACTTCATCTTCAGCGTCTACACACACACACATGCTGCGACTCTGCCTGAGCCCAGCGTGTGTGTGTGTGTGTTTACATTCATGCATCATCACCCTCTCAAGTGTGAAGGTTGTGAGTTGTAAATAAGAAGGTCAGGTTTCAATAATTCTGCTGTGATTTGGTCTTAAATCAGATATTTTCAACCAAGTGACTTTTTTTTTTTTTTTTTTTACTTGTTCAGAAGGTTTTACTTTACATTTATTTAAAGATAGAATAATTTTGGAGCAAAGCAATTAGCAACAAACTGGGAAAGTTCTTTCCAACATAAACTCATTGCTTCACCAGATTTTCCATATTTTGTTGCCAGAATCTTCTACCACCCACTGTCGGACAAAATAATTGTAGGATGGTGGCATTTTTAGCAAACGTGCATCAGTGTTGGCACAAGATGAAGATGAAAAATCGAAGTGTGGATGGGCGTTCGACATGTGTGACATCGACATGGTTCCAACAAAATGTCCAGGGACGAAGCTCCTGTAGCTCAAACCAGCCAACAAACTAGACCATGTGATATGATGGATATAAGAGAATAACAGCACATGATGAGCTGAAAACAAACTCTATTAAAGACCTGATAAACTGTGATGTTCTGTATTTTCTTTTTGGAAGCTAATTCAAAGCCTTCAGAGGACATTTCAGCTCAGTTCCTCTGGTGAGTGGAGGTAACAGATGTTAGCATCACAGCCGTGTCCTGAAGGGCTAAGCCTGGTTTCAGTGGCTCCACGTCACTGACTCTGTGTCCTCGTCATCCACCTGTAAAGTGACACCATGTCGTCAGGTGAGGTCACATTTCAGTCACTTCCAGTGAACGTTCCTCTTCCGTCTTCACATTCAGAGCTGAATTCTATTAGACCTGGGGCGGTCAGCCCCCCCCCGTCCCCCGTGGTAATTGCAGAATCTATAATGAACGCTTTAAAGCCGTGGCTCTGGAAAGGTTGCCTTGGTGACAAGCCGCTGATACAAGCCTTAGTGAGGTTGATTAATCCCCAGACTCCTGGGGGCTGCCGTCAAACTCTGCTGCGCGTCAGCCGAGAAATAAACTCCGGAGGTGTTTAGGTGACCTAACTTTGCCTGAGAGGTTTTAACTTAAGGTGAAGGGTGCACTGGGAGCTGTGTAAACTGTGAACAGGGGCTCTTGGGAAATAAAGTCCCTCACCTCACTAAAGTTCATTACTCAGTCTGAGCAGGTAAAGGTGACTCTTCCAGATAATGATGATAAATGTTAACGAAGGATCTGTGGATGTGTAAGGGAAGCTTACTCAGCATGTTTTAATACAAAAAAGGTCCCGTATTGTATAAAGGAAGAGTCATCTTAATATTGTTCAGGTTCATTACTGACCTTTTTTTTCATTGTTGACATCTAAGATACATTTGTGTGTAAATATCACGGCACCAGTTCTGGTTGTGTGTGATTCTTGTGAGACGATGGGGTGAAGTTTGGTCTCTGATGCTAAATGGCTCTCCTCATTGATCGTCCGTCAGAGGAGCTGAATGCTGCTGTGACCTTTCAGTTGTGGTCTGCTGCTCCTCCAGACACAGAAACGCTGACATTTCACCAAAGACACTGCTCTGACGGTCACGCTCATTGATCAGGAAGGAACATTCAGATAATCTGTGCACACATGGGGAAGTTTGAGTTTCACTGGTGGTAAATGTACATTATGTCCTTGGGCCAAGCAAAGACATGAAAGATGCATTTTACCACAAAAAAAAAAACCCCAACTAAAATAGAAGTATTTCTGAAGACAGAAATGGGCAGAAAGATCTTAATTAAATGTATCAAAAGGTCTGTGACCTTCAAACCCTTTCTCTGCCACCACATGAAAACATAACTACAGTTATTAACTGCTGCCTGAACTGTACCTGAACGGTTCAGAGCACAATTTTCTTGTCTCTAGGCTTCATGCATCTTTTTTATCTGTTGTGAATTTCCTCCTGGGGGATTGCAGAAATTGCAGGAAGTCAGGAGGGTAACCTCTGCTGATGGTCACATCTGTGCTGTTTGTTGCAGGAGTGTGTGGCTGCTGCGGGCCGCTGAGGCCGAGGTACAAACGCCTGGTGGACAACATCTTCCCTGAGGACCCCAAAGTAAGTGACTGGAAGCTTTACAAATGCTCAGATAGATGAAAGATATTTTAGTAAGACATGGGGACAGTAAGGCATTTTTATCTGATTATAGCATCTTTCAAATAAGGTGTCATCCAAATTAAAATTCTTTACATAAGGGGAAATAATATATAAATTTGAAATGCACCCTATCAACCACCAAGTTTTTTTAACATATGCATCCACTATTAAATAGAAGGCCCACTAGAGTCCCCTGGAGGCTGCAGGGATCACTAATGCCCCAGCATGAGAGTCATACAACAAAGACACTGATGATTCTTAAGACTTTGCCAGTAGCATGGCTTCAATCTGCCACGGAGCATGGCTTTAGAGAAGAGGTCATTGTGTCATTAAAATCTAACAGGTTCACCCACTGTCTTCTTCGTTGGGCTCTGCTGGGGTGAAATCCCAAACAAGAAAAAAAAAGGTCTATCCCAGTGAATCTAAGTGACAGTCTGGGGCTTTAGCAGGGAATTAACAGTGTTTGGTGCCCAGTTGTTATCACAGTGTTGAAATTACTGCAGAGACCCGGTGACACCTCTACCACCAGAGAGCCCCCCCCCCCCCCCCAAACAACCCAGAAAATAATTGGAGCCACATGAACGCTTCACATTTTGATAAAACAGGTTATTAAAAATGTGACATGTCTTTGATAACTGGGCCACAGCAAGTTATTATCACCCGTTTGATTCCTTGACCCCTGTTAATTAAAACACTAAACGGGGTTCGTCCCGTACACGACAGCGACTTTGTTCTGTTTCCCCGTCTCAGCCTCACGTCTTCTCCAAGGCACTTCGGTGTAAGCAGACGTGTGCGGCGGTAAATCGAAACACTCGACTGGTCGAGACCTTGTCAAGTTAATTATCACTTGCTGAGAGCCTGAGGAGCTGAAAACACTCAGGGGACAGACGTATTGAATTAACTCTCTCCTCTTTACGTATGACACCTGGCAGCAATATGTTTCTGTCTGTTGACTGATCTGTTGTACAGAATGATGCTGAAGTTCAGTCTGAGTCCATAAGTTTCTAAAAAAAAACTCCACTTCCTTTTTTCATAATGAGAAACAGTAAATGAATTCGCCGTGATTGGTGTTTTATTTTTCCATTTCCTGAAGTCTGACTTGTGTTTTGAATGAATTTCTAATTATGTGCAGTTTCTGTCCCTGATATTTCTGAGCAGTGATCTGTGGTGTTTCATTGAGCCGTGTCATCAAAGCAGAAGAGCCAAATCAAACACATTCACAGGCCATTTGCTGCTTCTGTTAGTTTTAATGTCACCTTTGGGACTGAGCAGAGTTTAGGAAACGGAGTCAGAATTTAATGAACTTGACTTAATGCTGGAACTTTGACAACTTGAAAAACTCATTCTGGAGGAACATTCATTAAAGTTGAAACTGATTTAAAATATTCATTGTTATTTGCATCTTTATTTAACATTTTAAAGGTCCAACATTGTATAAAGGTAGATGTCCATGTGTTTGTGATTATAAAGCAGGTCTAGGTTCTATATTAATACTGTGAAAGGATCAAAGCTTCAACACTTCAAATAAAACACAGCAGAAGTGTAAAATATAGGACCTTTAAGTTTTATGTTCCCCAACTGTGGAACAAAAGCTTGAAATCAGATGCTGTTGTTGCCCAAACCTGATGCCATCATCTCAGGTTTTGAGAATGTTGACAGAATATTTTAACTGTTGCTGAATGTTGACGAACTCTTCTTATATTTGATCTCCAGGATGGCCTCAGTAAGTCCGACATGGAGAAGCTGACCTTCTACGCTGTGTCAGCTCCAGAGAAGCTGGACAGGATTGGAGCTTACCTGGCTGAGAGGCTGAGCAGAGATGTTGTGCGACATCGCTATGGGTGAGTGACCTTTGACCACGACTTTACTTTTGTTGTTACTCACAGAATAATTATTATCTCTGAGGAAAAGAAGGACTTTACCCAAATCTTGTTAATCAGAATCTGCTCTTTTAACATGTCTGTTTAGATGTCAACTCCGAGTAATAATCACCAAACTGAGGCATTTTCTGCAGTTGCTCAGGGTTACAGAACAAACAGGAACTTCCAGCAGCTAATTCTGCATGATCTCTAGTGCAGCATATTCACGCAAGGCAATGTGGGAACTGTAGTGTCTGTACTTTTTTTTAAACATCACACATCACTGATGCTTCTTTTTCAATTCACACACAGATGTTTTTTTGTTTTTTTGAAAAACTCAGGACACAGAGGAGAAAAAGAACTTTACTTTTCTCACAAGACAGTGTCCTAGAATAAGTATTGCATCACCAAATCCAAACTGCAAAATACCCAGGAGGGAGTGGGTTGGCCTTCAGTCAGTGGGTCGATGGTTCTGCCCCCGGCTCTTTCTGTCACAGGCAAACCAAACAACTCTAACAGGCTTTGGACAAAGTTGCCTGAAGAATGAATATAATGCATTCAAGACATCAGAGTGGGTTGTGTGATATTTAAAGATTAAAAACCCCCTCCAATGAAAATAACATTCGTGTTCATGTGATGTTTTTGTCAACACCATGACTGAGTGTTTCCACCTTGAAATGCAGTGAACCAATGACAGTCTCATAAAAACGTCAGGGATTCAAAGGTCATAGAACCTGAGGAACCAATCATGTCAACTTGTGGGGACGGGGGTGGGGCTAAATAAACCTGAAACCTTGTCAGTACAGAGAGCCAGAGTTTGCATTAGCACTAGCACTGTGTCAGCCACTGCCAGCTACAAGCTAACAAACAACATAAACAAATAAAAGATGCTAACTACGCTAACCGTTTAGATTTTTCAATGAGGAAGATTCTGATTTAGATTTGTTTTCACTTTTTATGTTAAACAAAATATTTATCATAACAGAGGATTTTTACAGAGTTTAAAACATGTCCGCAGAGGAACTTTAAAATAATTTTGTGCTTTTTGCTCCTAAAAATGAATCAGAATGAGTGGGAGATAAAAATGTCCCTCGTGTTTCTAAAACTGGCAGCACCAAATCAATACAGTGATTATAATGTCAGAAACGATGTTTAATTGGCTGTGATTTTTATTCCCAGAAGCTGACGGTCAAAGAACAAATCTCTCTCTCTCGCTCTCTCTCTCGCTCTCTCTCTCTCCTCCATCTGTGGTCATCCATGTTTCGTTACCAGACCGTTTGACTTCATCTGACAGCCGCTGTCTGTCCAACAAAGTGACGTGTCCACCTGCGTGGGTTTGTTAGGTCACTCAAGCCCCAAGGCTGCGTTAGATTTGGCCAAGCTTTCGCCTTGCAGATGGAGCAAATTGATATAATCTGCTCCTGGAAGTTCATGTCATTAAATGTACAGTACACAGGCTGCGTCCACGTCGTCCACAACATCAACCCAGATACCAGGATGTGACAGCGAGGCCGCAGGCGTTACGTTCTCAGGTCGTCTGATAGCTCAGTAACACCTGAACGGAAGTTTGTCAGATTTTGCACAGAATATTAAGTTCAGTTAATGCTGCTGTCAGCAGGTCAACACAGATGTTGTTGGACTGACATCATTTTTATACTGACAGTCAACCTCTTAAATAAGATCACTTTCAAAACAAAAGCATCTTTTTCCGCACAGAGAAGCGTGTGAACTGTACTGATTAGGGGATATCAAATCTCTGCGTCAGCACTTGTGTTAATGAAATTGTCTGGTTTGTTAGCAGCTGAATGCAGTGCGTAGCGACACTCTGAAGCTTTTACAGATGAGCAGCCCAGGAAAATCAATCATTGGCAAATTTAGTCAGCAGCAGCTAATGAACTCTAATCTGGAGATTTGGCTTCAGTACAAAACAAAATAAGACTCTCAGCTGTTGTGATGGTTGTGATGTTTTTGTTATTTTTATTAGATTGTGTCTCTTTTTCTTTTTAAAAAGACCAACACAGTCAGTACTAATTAAGTAGCTAAATGAGCCTGACCTCTGACCTCTCAGAGGTTCATCTGTAAATTTGCAAGCATAGAAAAGACCTGACGCAGCGTCCTTGTCCTCAGGTACGTGGTGATAGCCATGGAGGCTCTGGACCAGCTGCTGATGGCCTGTCACTCTCAGAGCATCAAACCCTTCGTGGAAAGTTTCCTGCACATGGTGGCCAAGCTGCTGGAGTCCAGAGAGCCGGACCTGCAGGTCCTGGGAACCAACTCGGTAAGACAGTGTGGTCTGAAGCGGTGGAGGTGGTCAGCTGTTGTGGGTACTTTAACTTCAGCCTCACATTTGACCAACAGCACTGCTTGTGTTCTTCTGCTTGTCTGTTGAGATGCTTTTCCAGTCAAATTACTACACTGACTTCCTGTTTATCAAATAGTCTTGTGCAGTAGAGTACCTCCCTCTGAATGTGAGTCCATAAAGTTACACAATAGCCTGTTAATGCATTTAGGTTCTTTTATTTGTGGAGGTTGGTAATTCAAAATGCAGCTTCAGAATAAGAGAAGTGTGAAGATTTTCCCTTGTGATTTTGTACTAAAGACATAATGACATTAACATAAAGCTGCAGTTCATACCGAACACACACACACACACACACATACTCACACATACAAGGAGCACATAAAAGACATCACTCATCTGCAGCCCAGAGGTTGGTGTTGGTGGTTAAATACCTAATTTAACTTCGACACTGGCAGTGGAAATAGCCCTATAACATATCTGCTAATTATTATTAGCCTCTATAAGCTGCTAGGAAATGTCAGCCCCATTTCTCCCTCCAAGTGTTCTGAAGGTGAAACCAAAGTTTTTTTGTTTTTTTCTTCCCCTCTCCACGCCTCCTGCTCTGAGCCTGTTGTCCTTTCCGTTGTCGGCAGCTCATCTGAGCAGGAAACAGAGCTGAAGGCTTAGATGCAAAAGCTTTTGCATTATTTATGTGTGGTATTTAGACTCTGACAGAGGAGGAGAGCGGATGCAGAGACAGGTAGCAGAGTTGGGATGTTGGAGAGTGGGGGGTGGTGGGGGGTGGTGGTGGGTGGTGGGTGGGGGGGTCGGGCCTTCAGGTGAGAGCCGTGTTAATTAAATCTTCCTCATGGCGCCGCTTACAAAGCTGAGACGCTGCATTTAATGTCTGGGTTTGGTTTTACACAGAGGAAAACAAAGTGTGTTTGTTCTGTTGGGAAATTATCAGTTGAATGAGTTTGTTTGAGACGTCTTCAGAACAACACCAACAGGTTGTGGTTCACGGCCAGCTAGAGGAAGAACGTCAGGAAGGTTGTTGTGACATCACAAAGTTCCAGAAGTCCTGACGGCTGGTTTTAAGGCTCAGTGGCTGAATACAGGCTGTGTGCATTTCTCTGTGGACTGAGGCTTTGATACTTTCACAGTATTAATATAGAACCTAGACCTGCTTTATAATCACAAACACATGGACATCTACCTTTAGACTGGATGGAGCTTTAAAAATATTTCAATTTTAGTTTTCTGAGAAATCATGTGCTTTGTGTTAGTTTTGTCTGGCTAATGACTTTAAATACCACATTACCCATAATCCCTCACTGCTGCAGGAGTCAGATTCAAATTCAACAAATGTAAAAAGTAAACTGATTTTAAACTTCGGGTTCTGCAAAGTGTAGTCATTAGCTTCAGCTCACTGTTAGCAGCACACAAAAGCTTTATGATTGGATATTTGCTGCTGAAATGCACCTTGGGAGTAGTAGTTCTTCTCTCCATATGTTTTAATGTCCACACACTTAAACCTTTGACTTTTTATCAAAGAACCAACACAGCTGTTAATCTTCTGCACTGATGATTGATCCAGGAAAGTTTCATGTTTCTTTAATGTGTTTCTAATGAATCCAAGAGTCACATTTATCACCTTTAACTCTTCCCTGTTAAACTGAACAGTTTGTCTGTTTTCACCCTGCCCTGTGTGTGTGTGTGTGTGTGTGTGTGTGTGTGTGTGTGTGTGTGTGTGTGTGTGTGTGTGTGTGTGTGTGTGTGACTTCAGTGTAACTGTGTGTCAGCAGTGTTACTCTCCTGTCTGCACTGCCAGCCTTTCGCTGTCTCCAAATGTATCTGCCAGTTAACTTTATCATGAGGAATTGGCAGACTGCGACAGCCACAAGTGCCTCTTCCTCCACTCCATCTCAATAACAGAGACACTCATCAGTCCACACTCAGACTCATGAAGCCACTGAGTCAGACACGCAGGGGAGTTCATATGTCAGGTGTGTAGAGCCTGCGGAGCCAGATGTGCCACACATACAGGCAGCAGTTTGCTGAAACCTGTACTTCTTCTTATCTGTCCAATCTGTTGCCCATTTTCTTCCTCATTGAGTTCCCTGATCAGATTTATGTACAGTTTCTGGATAATAAAAAGTTCTTGGTAAGTGTCCTGGGTTTAAAGAGCTTGGAAGAAAAACAACATGGAAACAAGATTACTCTCATTTTCTTTTATTTCCCCCATTATGTGTCATGTGAGCCAGTTTGATGCTTCTGAAACAGATTTTTCCAATCAGATGTGCTCTGAGTGAACTCTCACACCTCTCTACTGTTACGCTCCCTTTGTTCAGGCCTTACCTGACTCAGTCCTCCACGCAGATCTTGGTCGAGGCCATGGTTATCTCTCACCTGAACTACTGTCATGGGCCTCTCTTCATGAACAGTGAAACCCTTACAGGTGGAACAGAATGCAGCAGCTGGTCTGGTCTTTGATCAGCCATCAGATTCAGTCACTAATGCTGCCTTCACAGTGACTTCTGGGTCTGCACCATCTACATGGTCTGTCATCACCGTCCCTGCACAGAGACAGTCTGAGACTGTTCTAGTCTGTGATATCATACTCTTCACAACAGACAGAAAAAGACCTCTGCTAGAGGAAACATAAGAAAACAGACAGAAAAGAACATTACGATATAGAAAATGTGAACCAAATGTAAAATGATCAAGATGTGTTACACCTCCCATCAAATGCTGCTCACATACATGGGTCCCACACCCTCCAGTTCCACCACTGTGGATGTAGTTTGAACATAGAAGGTTACTCTTGTGACCTGACGCGCCAGATGGTTTGTTTCTCTGAACCATCTGGGAAAGCTGGGAAAGCCTGTCTGGAAAAGGACAGACACTTCATAAAAAAAAAAAAAAAAAAAAAAAAAACCTGGCAGGTGATTGGATGAACCATCTGTCCGTCATTTGAATTCTGACTCTGGAGAAAACCTGTAAGGATCAAGATTGTTTTGTGAAACTGGTTATGATTTGATAATGAACTGAAATATTTAATGTGGCAAAGCACAATGTTGTTAAAAGATAATGGAAAAGAAAACTTTGGAGTCTGAGGCACTGGGGAAGTTACCAGAAGAAAAACTTTACTCAAGGTCCACTTACTTGCTTTTTCTGATGCTTTCAACTGCATCTCATGGTCCCCCTCAGCACAAGGAGATTTAAATGACTTTGAATCAGTCATTTTGACATTTGAATGGTGTAAAACAATAAATAAGAAATGATCCGCAGCTGAAGTCGATATAGTGTATTTAATTACTGCCAAGCTTCAAGTTAAAAGCTGTGGAGAGCTGCAGAGTTGGGTTTCATTCTCTGAGTTCATCTCTATGAAACACTCTGTTCACATTATACAGTTATTTGATCCCAAAAAAGTGATTTGTGCAGCTTTGATGTCTCTACATGAAACTACAATAAATATACCTTGAACTTTGGACCAGTCACAGCTGTAGAGGAGACTTTTAATGATTGCTCAGCACAAACAAGAAGTGAGGGGAAACAAACTCCCAGTCTACCTGTTAACAGACCTGGCAGGTCTTGATCATCATTACCTGAGTCAGGACTCGGCAGGCAACGGTCTGTTAGGACTCTGTTTGCTGCAGGAGACATCCACACGCTGCTGTGATGAAGTGCAGATGCCAGGGTTTCTGATAGTCACCTCCAAACTGCTGTTAACTTCCTGTGGACTTTTCTCTTGACACACCATCGCCCACTGATGAGAGGGAAGTGCAGAGATGGTGTGACACAGGAAATTAAGAACTGATGGGTGGAGGTATAGGCAGGGCCTCAGATAACGCTTGTGCACTGCCACATGTCTTTTAAAATTCTTCACTTTTAAAACAAATTAAAACTGACGTCAGTGGAAAATCGCCACAGGCTACATTCAGCCTCCTCCCCCTGAAAGTGACAACATGAACCAGTAGCCCAGACCAGAAAATCTCTGGAGAGTTAAAGGTCCCATGTAGTATAAAGTTAGATGTCCATGTGTTTGTGATTATAAAGCAGGTCTAGGTTCTATATTAATACTGTGAAAGTATCAAAGCCTCAGTCCACAGAGAAATGCACACAGCCTGTATTCAGAAACTGAGCCTTAAAACCAGCTGTCAGGACTTCTGGAACTTTGTGATGTCACAACAAAGCAGTCACTGCTCTCAGCCACACCCCAAGCCCCGCCCACCTGGACCCACCATCCAACCTTGCAGGATTTGAGTGTTTACCTGAAATCTACAATATATTTATATTGGATCACTCAGAAAACTCTCAGCCAATCAGAGGTGAGGCTCAGATCCTCTCCTCTGATTGGCTGACTGACCTGTTGTTACTAGAGCTCCAGAGAGAAGCCTGAGAGAGGAGATGTAAAACTACACTGAGATGGTTTTTGGTTGTTAAAACCACAGATATATCTTCTGATGGAGATCAACACCTCAGATAAGTGTTGCAGCGTATTCTGCTTCTTTTTTATCCATCGAAACGTTCACTCAGCTCCTGATGGTTATCGTTATTTTTGCAGATACAGAGTCTGGCTGCTCATGTCCAACCCGTCAGCCTCTGTGCTTGGTAGAACTGGAAACTGTTGACAGCCACCTTTCAAAAATACAGGAAACAAATGTTTGATTAATAAGACATAAAATGGATTTTAATTGTTGCATCAGTTTGAATATTAAATCCTCTTAATTGGATACTGACATAAGTGGACACATAGTAATTGGATAAAAGAAAAAAGTTTAGTGTGCTTCTGCTCTAAACAGGGTTGGATAATGACCAATTTAACCAAAGTGGTACACTGGCGATGACTGTGTAAATGGATTTCACTCTTTACCTCTTCACTATGTGCAGATAAAACCAGTCCATTTCACAGGACTGTTTAACGACACCTTTTTTTTTTTTTAAATTCAGCTCTTTTAAAATCGCCCGAGGGAAGCAAAACTAATTGTGCTGGTGTTTGTATCACCCTCTCGTTTCCTCATTGTTGAGAATCCTAACTGCTTTGCTGCGAGGCGTCGGTGAGGCATGAAGCCTGTCGCTTTTTGATTAGTCTTATTTACATGATGGAACCTCAGTTGCAGCCAGAATTAGGCCTCTTCTCTTAAAGCACTTATCCTCTCGATGTGAAAGGCCTCACTCCTCTGTTCAATTAAAGCAAAATGGAAATGGTTCAAATTGTCTGAAGTGTCTTTTTAACAAGTTAAATGCTGAAAATGATCAGGATACACAAGTCTTATTATGTCTTTTTATATTTTACAGTGCACAGTACACCTCCATAGCAGCAAGCTGTGAGATACTAAATCTAAACTAAATCTGATTTAATTTTTTACCTTCACATATGCACAGCCCATGTCCCTGTCCATTGTTTGCCACTGTGCCTGTATTGCAGTGGATTAAATAGATATAAATATGTGTATGTAGATTTTCCCTGATTAAAATCAGACATCCAACATGCTCATGCTCTGGAGCTGAGGTGATAATTACCAGAAGTGAAAAGGTGTTCACAGTCTCTCTGCATTCATTCCTCAGACTGAGTTTGTTCTGAATTGTTCTGGGCGGTGCAGTGGTTAGTGCTGTCGTCTCACAGCAAGAAGGTTCTGGGTTCTCTCTGGGTTCTCCCACTTCCCCCCACAGTCCGAACACATACATATTAGGTTGGTGGTTGGTTGTTTGTCTCTATATGTCAGCCCGGTGATAGACTGGTGTCCTGTACCCCGCCCTCAGCTGGGATTGGCTCCAGCCCCCCTGCAACCCTGTATGGATAAGCAGTGTAAATAATGGATGGATGGATGTAAATTGTTCTGGGCCTCTTTGCCTGCGGGCCCCCAGAGTCTAGGATTACCACTGCAAGTAAGATGATGAAATCTGAAGTCCAGTTTGAGTAATGTTGTAGATCCAAGGCCTCAAAACACTGCACATCAGCAGCAGAAACAAAGAGTAATCATCTGCCAGCAGCATGCACCTGCACGTATTTGATTTGTCACCTTGATTGATGATGTCACACTATATTGGGTTGCAGCAAAAGTTGAGCCAGGTTCAACAGAGGACCCTGCGTTTGTGCTTTTAATGCAGCAGTCCCCTCAGATGAATGAGGGCGCTGCGAGTTATCAGATGTCTGAAGGAGGCTGTAGGCAGCTGGAGGTTTAAGTGAAGGCAGCACAGAGGCCGCAGTTAAAAGGACACTGTGATTTACAGTTGATCTGTGAGTTGGTGCAGAAAGCTGCTCGGTTACAGTTGAATGGTACCTGGCTCTCAGACGCTCGAGACAAAGACTGAGCTTCACCTTTTGAAATGCACATGGCTGCCACATGAGAGTTTCACAGCTGGTGCATCTTTAATGTTTAAACATGTTTGTCATGAGACTGGATATTTCCTTCATATCAGAAATAACAAGCAGTTGCTAAGTGAGAACCTTCACATTAAAATATTAATGAAAAAAACAAGTTGCAAAATTAATCAATTTACCTTCATAACTTGAAAAGGGCTGAGAATTACAACTGTACTTTATTGAATCTTTGTCCATTGTTTGAATATGTGTATGTATATGTGTAGTGCGTAAATATATGTAGTTTTATGACTGAACCATGCCTGACTAAATCCATCATGGGGCCCACGCACAATGCCCACATGCAAGTCGTGACCAGAGTTTCCCCTCAGCACCTCATAAACACAAGCCAGTAATTAGTCCCCCCCCTTTATGTGTGTCAAACGCCTGGATTCCCTCCTCTTCTGCAGTAACATGGTAACACAAGGGATGCTGAGGGGAAACCACTCTGCTGTGTGCACCTCCTTCCATCTGAGCCATTACCCCCAGGAGAGGTTAGGTACGAAATGAGAGGAAATGATCAGGTGGAACGGCAGGGTTTTTGTCACCGGTGCCAAACTGCACAGAGGCAATTTCTTGCAGTGGACAATGATAGGGTATCGAGACACGCTACTCAGAGAGACGAGGCCTCTCCAGAGGACACTCCACGCTTGTTTGGAGGGAGGAAATTACAGGCTGGACAAAAGGGGGGGTCGTTCTCTAATGGTTATTATCATTATCACCATCACCTCCATTTCGCGGCCATGCAAGTGAACGACGGCCACTGGAAACGTTGTGCATGTCTTTGTATTAGACCTCGAGTTAAGTGTGTGTGTTTTTGTCTCTCCATTGTTGAGAGGCCGCACAGGTTTTGCACACAATGTCTCTGACTTGAAGTGGTTGAGAAACAGTGGGCGCTGGTGGAGGTGGACTGAGGACAGGTTTTTTGCCACAGTCATTTCTCTGTAGTTGTCAAGCTCATATCCTCATACTCATATGACAACCATCAGCAGGTCAAAGTGGGTAAAGAAATGGTTAAAAAAGTGACATGTTGCTGTCTTTTTCATCAGGCTGCACAAACTGACATTCAACAGACTGTAAAACTGAGCTCACGAGCAGCTTCTACCTAAATCTCAACCAGCGACCTCGGGTCTCGTCTCTGGTTAATGTTTCCTCCTCTCCTGTCCTCCCCCTAGTTTGTGAAGTTCGCCAACATCGAGGAGGACACGCCGTCCTACCATCGCCGCTACGACTTCTTTGTGTCTCAGTTCAGCGCCATGTGCCACTCAACTCATGAGGATCCTGAGACCAGAACCAGGTGAGAGGACAGAGACGCTGTAACTGTTAAAAAACACATGGACTGAATCTTGTGTTCCGTATAGTTTCAGACTCAGGTTGAGGCTGAAGTTTTAATTCAGCCTCTGTGGTTTAATTGACTGTCTTGTTTTTTTGGACTGGTCTTTAACTGCTGTGGCTCCTGTATATACGTGTCTGCTCCTCTGTGTTCTTGTTTGTAGGTTCATCATATTTTGCTGAGGTCACTCCATGTGGGCCCCTTAATGTTCTTTGTGCATCTGCTACCACTGGAAAAAAATCACTCACTGTTATATTGATTCAAATACATATTATACATATTATTCATGTCACCAGGACTTTAACAGTCAGATGACACATGGCTTTTTGCAACTTTATGAAAACTGAGGTTTTAATATTTAGCCCGGCAGCTGGACTCGGACACAGGGGGGGACTCAGGGACACAGAGACAGGACAGAAACTGACAGGGCAGGTAAAGCCTTTGTGCACTTTTTGACCGATGCTGCGGCTCGCCAGGATTTGTCCCAGTAAACCTGATGACCGTTCTGACTGTGGCTGTCCTTGCTCTAACGGCGGCACCAAGGACGGGGGTTTGCTGGCTGTGCTCTGGTCCATGAAGCATTTTAACCATGAGTCGTCTTTCCAACCACTATATCAGGGTTTCCGACAGAGCCGTCCCCCCATCAGGAAGTCAACTTGTGCTCTTGGTGGTTTCTTGCACTAGGATCATATTTTACAACGTGGGTATTTCCTGAATCCAGTTAGAGCCAAACGTTGGGGTTAAAGGTCATTCTTGACTTGTGATGTAAGACTGTACTTGAAGGTCCACTAACTCGTTTTTTAACTCCAGAAGTCCCTGCAGGGACCTTGAGTTACGTTTGCACTGTCCCTGTTTATTATGAACTAATTTGTATTAAACCACTTTCCCTCATTCCCTCGTCATTGTATGACGTCAGACACAGGTCCTCCATTCCAGCATTGTAAAAATCCCCACAGTTCAAAACCAGACGACATATTGATCACTGATTGACTCTGGGGAAAAGCTGCATCATTCATGTGTAATAATCACATGTGCAGACTGTTACTTTTCCCTGATTGTACACATTCTGTCGTTATCTGCATTTTAAAGCAAAACTGATGTAAATATGGCTGTGAAAGTGCCACAAGATGAAAAATTGTTTCATTTCACTCTTTAGCCCCTGATTGATCATTGATACTGCTGATAGCTCCTCTGATTAGTTCTCTTCATGTGGGGAAACTGAGTCTGAGAAACCAGCTGCTTTATTTCTTTATTTATCTGTTTGTTTAAATGATCAGGACAATGCAGGTTAATGAGCATCAGCACCAAATACAGGATGTAAACATGCCGGATTGTAGCAAAAATGCTAATTTACATCTGTAATCCATAGGCAGGTAACATGAAGTCACAACACACAAATCCAAATATAAAGTACACAAATAAAAGGACAAATACATTTGCTGCATACGGAGTTAAATGTGATCACAGCTGCTGCTTCAGTTAAATCTGTGTCTTTAGGATAAAAAGAAAACCTGTCCACACATTACTTACACTGATTTTCACTCACACTTAGAAATGGATAGTGTAGCTGTCTCCTGTTGCATCATTGTTGATTATCATGAGGACGTTTTCATGGAAACATTCAGAGAGAACCTCATCTTTTAATGCAGCCATGGATCCTACCAACAGCTCCTCCAGTGGGGAGAGGGGCTGAAATACAATCCCCACCCGCGCAGCTCTCATCCCACATGAATCCAGTGAATACATGATTAAATATATCTCCTCCTGATCCATATTTCATGGGCTTCCCCCCCCACTGTGACCACATGGCTCACTAACACCACTGTAGAGCGCAAAGGATTGAAATATGAGCATCTGAGAGAGACGGTGATGAAACAAAGCGTTAGAGAGTGGTTGGGCTTAAATGATGTGAAAACGTGAGGAGATTCACAGAGAGATGGGCTCACCTGCCTGAGTCCCGGGTTTAATGTTCTCTCCCGGCCCAGAGTCCCTTCAACATGAAGCCTTGACATAATGAGGGCACACAATATTGAGAACACAACATCTCAAGATCTCCTCAAGGGAATCTCTTCAAGTTTGGTACAAATGTTCACTTGGACTCATTCACCAAACAAAACACTCAAGACTTTACACAGGAATTATGACAAACTTTCACACAAACGATTAATATTTTATATGATTGTGGATGAACAGGGATGTGATCTGAAACTAGTCCGAGTGGCGGAGGGATACCACCACGAGGCGTCAGAAAAGTCTCTAAGTTTTCAGAGATTATCCAAAAGAAGATTCAGTTTAATTGTTTAATCAAGCAAAAGTGGAAATTCCAGTTTATTACTTCTTGATAACTTGGGTCTTTTTTTTCATTTGACATTATCCCAATCAGTAAGATAATCACTCGAGATGAGGGATTGAAGCAGCATCACTTTAGTAGACTTTATTATTCACCGTGCAAGTGAAGCAATTTAGAATCAGCGATTCAACACTTTTATTTCTAAAAAAGAGAAAAATGAGTTTGTTTGTGGAGCCAGATGTCAGGCAAACATCACTTCTCATTGTTTTGAAGATGCAGAACCTCTCCCCCCGCCTGCCAGCCGGAGAGGTAGGAGGGTAAAAATAGCTCGGCAGCGGTGAGGCTGTGACACCGCGCAGCGCTTCACAAGACGCCTGCTCCCACCAAGACGCCCACCCTCCGACTCCAGCTCCCATCCGTGGTGAATTAAAACAATACCTGAAGACTTCTCTCTCTTTCATTGTGAGAATAGCTCCTCTCCTCTGGTATTACTGCAGTTATTTGCCAGAATGTCACTGTAGCAGCTGAGACCTGTGAGTGCTCAGGTCTTTGAGCATATTTGTGCGTTGAAACACACTGTTATTTAATATTTTTATGTATGAGTCTGTGTGTGTGTGTGCAGGCATGTTGGTGTTTGTCAGGGGTGGGTGGTATGGTGAGAGCCAGGGGATGCTCGGATTATTTTCGAGTTGGCTTGATACCTCGCCGCCGCCATGCTGTAAACAGTATGACTTCTCACTTTGGTTTTTTTTTCCTCCTGTATTTCATTATTCGTTTCGCTGCTGTCGCGCTGTTGGTGGAGACGAATTCCCAAATAGAATTTCTCTGGCAGTTATTGGATTAGGCCTAAGGCGAGGTCACCCGCCCTGTTTTTCATATTATTGCTCATTCGATTGTCTCTGTCGGAAACACAGAGGAAAGACAGAAATAGGAAACGGTTCTGATTGGTCCAGAGACCAGTCCTGCTCTGCGGACTCTGGTGAGCAGTCACTGTGTGGCAGACTGGAGGGGGCGTGGTGGTGTTCGAGTGTGTGGTTAATGGTGGAATCTGTATTAAAACAAAGTGTTGTTACGTCAAGGTGTTTTTCCTCACACATCAGGTGAGAGTTGGAAGTTGAAGTGGAGGCAAACAGTGAGTCGATCCTGCTGCTTTGAAATATAATAAACTCTCAAACCACAGTGAGTCATAAAACAGATAAACAGGGAAAAGCTCTGTTACTATTGTTCAGTATTTTCAGGTCATTCACTGTCATGTGTCCAGTTATTCTTAGCAACACATGAGCGACAAAGCACCTTTTGAATGGATCCCCTGAATGGTACAAATATCCACGGTCCCCAATTATGAACTTTTCATTACATTAAGATGTTAACATGCTAAGATGCTAAATGCTAACCTGTACTGTGACTGTGGCACCATGCAGCACTAACATATGCTATGTTAGTCAAAAAGAAGAGATGCAACTTTCATAATCAAATCCTCAGACCTTCGCTGTCTACAACAAAATTCATAAATCACTAACAAAAACATTTAGTATACAGTGTGTGTTAATGTTCTTGTTCTTGTACTTCCATCCCGAAGCCCCTGTAGAGTTAGTCTGGAGTGAGGGTGTTTAACGGTCTGTGTGTCCTGGACAGGATCCGTGTGGCGGGGATCAAAGGCCTGCAGGGCGTGGTCAGGAAGACGGTGAACGACGAGCTGCAGGCCATCATCTGGGAGCCTCAGCACATGGACAAACTGATCCCGTCCATGCTGTTCAACATGCAGGACAGTGACGACCTGGACAGGTACTACACACACACACACACACACACACACACACACACACACACACACAGTATATGAACATATACACAAATACTAACACACAGAGTTGAGCTCAGGACAGTTGGAACCAAAGTCTTTGTGTGATTTGTTTTCACTGTAACTTATTATTCTCCACAACTCATTTGGAAGTGGCGTGAAGGAATGCTCTGTGGCACATATTTGATTTCCTGGTTAGAACTGTAGTCGTGTGGAGGTGACCTTGTAAACGCACAAAACCTCAATACACAATATTTCCCCTTCAATCAATTATGCATGCAGCGCCGGTGCTTTTCTCTACAGGCAATCAGAAAAGTAAACTGCTTCTCTCGCAACATCCAACTTTTTCCTTCACCTCGGAGAATGAGGGTCATTGTTACCGGGGCAACACACAGTTGCTCTGGTATCCCAGAATCCACCTGTTTTATCAAAGAGTTCAAAATCAATTGCTAGACTTTTCCTTTCCTGTAGAATATATGAGGTTCCTGATTGTTCAGTGGTTTCAGGAGGTGGTATCCTGAGGGTCTGGATGCTCAGGGGGGAAACCACAGCAGATAAATGTCTATAGGTTAAAATGAAGTGATGACATGTTATAGCCAAAAGGTTAAAGGTCAACTTCACTGTGACATCATAACGTTCTGCAAAAACAGACGGTGACCATATTTCTTCCCGCTTCCTGCTTGTTGACCTTCATTAACTTGCTTCATAATGTGTGACTCTTCCCACCACCTGCAGTCTGCTGTGTGTTTTCTGCGTCTTGTTTCGACCTTGTTCCTCTTGAACGTTTGCGCCGCAGCGTGAGAAGAGTCGGGATCTGGACTCAATCCTGCCTCTGGATCTGTTGTTAAGTCGCTGTGAATCAGAGCGTCCGCTGAAGGAATATAAACCTTCGCCTCAACTCCAGCCTGGGAATGACTGCGCTCGCTCGTTCTCTCTCCTCGTGCCTCCACACACACACACACACACACACACACACACACACCTCAGAACTCATTATATTCACTCAATCCTTAAATCCAGGCTTGTAGTCCAGGTGAAGGAGGAAATCCTGGTGATGTGTTTTCTACATCTCCTGATCTCGTCCCGGCCCCGAGAACGCTGCTCTGCGTTGGCTGGTGTTTGAGGCTGGGAAGATTTATGGCGATGATGAGCGAGGTCGGACAGGAAGTTCAACTGTGGTCTCTACACTTTATTCTCCTAAACAAAAAAAAACAACATATAATTCTCTAAAAAATCATAAATGCACTAATGCCCCTGAAAACCACATGTAGCAGCACTGATAGATGACATTACATTTGCATCTTGACTGGAGAGTAAATCAAAACGTTCATTAGATTATTACATATTTTTTTACCTTTCATGAGGTGGCAGAAACGTTCCAGCCCTGAGCATCACCTGCCTCCACCTGTCAGAGGGTGGGGGGGTGTGTGTAGCCTGATGGGTAACAGTAATTGATGAATGCAGCAGCTTTTTTTTTTTCTTCTTCTGTCTTTTTGCAGCAGGACAGAGAGAATTACACTCTTATACCTAAAAATACAACGTTTGTTTCTTCATATTATTTATTTGAGTTGAACCAGGAAGATGCTGTTGAGGTCCGAGACTTCTATGAAAAGAGCTTAAAACAGAGAATATAGAAAATCCCTCATTTATGTTTCCTCCTGTCATCTGTCCACCTCTCCCATTTTCTCTACCATCTTCTCTTTATCTCTTTTATTCTCCCTTAATTTTTTTGATCACCTCTCCTCCTCCCTCGCTCTCACCGTGGCTTCCTCTTTCCTCTCTGTCTCATTCGGATGGTTTCCATGTGAACAAAAAGCTATTTTTGGACCCCGTTTTTTTTTTTTTTTCTTTCCTCCTCCTGTTTGCTTTTCTCCACCTAAAGCCTCACAAGTGCCGGTACCTCCTTTTCATCACATGTGGAGGAATTAATGTTGTCCGACCCCGGCCACTGTCTCAGTGTCATTACCTGGACGTGTGTCTGACCATTGCTTCTCAACACGAGCATCCTCAGTTGACAGTACATGACTGACATTTCTCATTTTGAGATGCACAACGATATCAGCCCGTGTGCAGCAGCGTTTTTCATCAGGCCACAACATTTTCACACAACTGGAGGCCGTTTCTTCTTCTGCTGCTTCTGAAGGCAGCGGTGATCCGTGTGCACTCGGCTCAGGTGGGAGAGCAGGGTGTCCAGTGATCGCAGGGTTGGCGGTTCAGTCCCCAGCTTCAGGCCTCCTTGGGCAAGTTGCCTCACTTGTAAGTGGCTTGGGATGAAAGCATGAGGAATGAGTAAATGTAATTCACACTGATCAACAATTGTATTGTTAATGATTTTCACTGACAAATATCAAAATATTAAATAATGATATGAAGAGTTATTTGGATTTTGGACTGTTGGTTAGAAAATCAAGGTTTTTAAATTTTAGAGACTAAATGATTAATAACTTAATTAAAAAAATGTCAGGTTAATTGAAAATGGAAAAAAATCCTATATTATAACTTCTTTTAGGCTGTGCAATAAACCATTGTAATTGTGGACAGATAAATATTCCATCAACTTCTTGATAAATATAATAAAAGTAGACTGTCGTGCAGATTGTAGAGTAATTTCTGTCCTTAGCCTTTAAACCATTGTGCTTTGGAGTGACTATTAGTTATTCTCAAAAACACATTGTGTGTGTCCTTCAGCTCTAACAAATGCATTTACTTCAATATGAAACAACAAGAGGAATTTTACTTTTATTAAAGTGAAACCTGCTCTGTTTACATCTGGATTTCCTGTCTAGCAGTGGTCTTATTCCTTTTGAGCATTGTTGCCTACATCAGCACTTCGCTGTCAGCATGAGTTGATCAGCTGCTGAAAACCCAGAGACGTCATGTTGCCCCTCAGTGAACAGACAGACCCGTCCTCATACACATGTTGTGTCAGAGGGTTGAAGAAAACGACCTGTGTGGTTGTTGAGGTTGGAGGACTGGTTGCAGTTAACAGCCCCGTCATGGATTCAGGACCAAGGACCAGAAAAGTTCTGTTCTCATATTCGGGAAAAAGCCTGCTTCATTTTTTATTGAACATTGTTGGACCATTATTACAAATCCTTCCAGAAACATGGACATTCAAGCATCAATTACAGAGTTTGATCTCTGACCTCTTCCTAAAGCGTGTGTCTCTAAAGAACTGGCAACAGAAAAAAAAAAAACCCTATTTCCTAATCTTTCATTTTAATCCTACAGTTCTGTTCTCTCCCTCCTCTTCTTCTCCTAACCGTCCAATCAACACATCAGATCTTACATGATTTAAATGGAAATTCAGCTTCCTCATCATCCATATATAATGAAGCTGCATACGTTCCTTCCTCACCTCGGGGAACAGCTCTGCATTAATGGCAACGTTGCCGTCGTTTCCAATGGTCTTCCCACAACTTAATGAGCAGAACCTTCAATCAGATCTGTGGCTGGAAGTCTGCTCTTTGATGGAGGAGAGGCAGGAAGTGTGAGGTTAAACAGGAAGGACACATCTTTAAATATTTAAACCCGCCTTCAACTCGGAAAATCTGACCACATGAATGATGAATGATGAGAATATATAGTTTTCTGCTGGTTTTTTTTACTTTGGATGAAGTTTGTACAGTTGTGCAAAACCATGTAACTAAAGAATCATATAAATTGTTTTATAATCAACATTATTTTATCATTTTTTAAGAGTTTTATTTAAGGTACACAAGTGTAAGTACCCAGATGGTCACTGGAAGCAGGCGAAAAATTCAGAGTTGAATGTTGGGCAGCGGTCGCCATCTTAGCTACGTTGTGGGAGGGGCTGATGGCGGCAAATGTCCATGTTGTATGAATCACATAGGAAAGTAAAACATTCACTTTCAAGTCAAGTGAGCGGAGCACGCAGCAGGTATAGACGTGTTGTGATTGTCATTTCCTGTGAGTAACTGTGTACACAGTGTACTACATGTACTGTCCGATTTGAGACACAGCAGGTGTCCGTCAGAGCTTTGTAGGTGGGACTAGGAATGAAAAGGTGTAAATGAGATCAACATGAATGTACAGGTTGTTGTAAGAGGATTCACAGAAACGAAAATGGTTAAATTAGCTTATTTCTTGCATCTTCTTTAAAAATGGCAACGTTTCCTAGCAACCACAGCTGTAAAGGACACAGGATATAATACACGCGGTTGAGGACAAAGCTAACCCTTCACAAACACAACACAAACATGCCTTTAGCACCAACACTGTATTTGTATTGGCTGAGCTTAAAAACTCAAACTAAACAATAACATAGGTCATTTGGTTACGTTCAGGCTTCAGGTGTAAAAACTGCTCAGTTACTGAAGGATGGTCGTGATTGAAGGAAAACAGCTTTGACTTAGCAGGAAACCGGACGCTAATAACATGTCAAAGTCGAGATAAAACCATTTCCATAGTTGACTTGTTCTAGACAAACAGTCATAATTCACATGGCACCTGTGGTCTGTGTCGGCATAAACAGACGTAGTTTCATTTTCCTTTTTTTTTTTTTTTTTTTTTTTTTTTTTTTTTTTTTTTTTTGACGAGTCTCAGTGTAAAGTCACATGGATCAGCATCAGGCTAAAATGATTCCTAAAGGACAGCCAGATGCCGAGGATGAAGCGCTGATGAGCAGTGAGGGGTGTGTGATCCTAAGTGTCCTTCCTGCTAGATATCACTGAAAATGTCCTGGAGAGAAACGAGTGGGAATCCTGTTGAAGAAAAGCATCATCAGAGTGAAGAGTCCAAACTGCACCGTAATCATCATGATTGTCACCTGTAATCATGCAGCACAGTTGTCACGTGGCCTGGTTCACACATCTGCAATCACACACAGCTCCATGTGATCACAGCCAGTGGAGTCGGACCGGTTTGTTTTTTTGAAAAACTCATTTTGGCCACAAGAGGCTGAAGTGCATCACTACCCCAGTCTAAATATGACTGAAAACAGGGGCTCCCAATCTGTGGGCCAGGACTCACTGGTGGTCCACAAAGGTATTATGAATGGGCCGATAAACTGTTTGTGAAATGGAACCATTTTTTAAAAGATGTAAATAAATAAAAAATGAAAACATTTAAATGATTTAAAACAAAATTATCTCCAAAAACATTAAATGTTCAAAAACGGTTTTCTGGTGATGATTTGTCGGCCCAAGTGCAAAACCCTCATGGCCCACAGATCGGGAACCACGGATCTAGACATTGTGCAGCATTATTTACTATGTTGAATATTTTTATCTGCTCTGGTTTTTCTGTGGACACCAACAAAAGGGAACATTTTAAATGAAGGCAATATTTTGTTATTATAATTAAAATGATGTTTAATTTTTAGTAGTTTTCTGCCCATTCAGAGCCTGACCTCCGTCCTCGGAGCAGCTCAGCAACACTGCAGTCCAGCAGCATCCTGTCAAACAAAATGTCCATCAGCTGAGTCAGGGTTTGTCAGTTTAATAGTGTGACTCAGCGCTCGTCACAAAAACACAGTTAGACGTCGGCCTCAGAGGGAATAACTGCTCTGGAGGAAGAACCAGGTTTTATTGTGGGGTTTTTTTTTTTTTCACCCCAAAAAACATCGACACAATCTGTTTTGAATAATGTTGTTTCCAAACACTGGTGTGGTCAGTTTGCCCCGTGGCGGCGTGTCGTGGGCTTTCTAATCGAGCCTCTGTGGACCTGACAGGAAGCCGCGGTCAAGGGCGTTTGATTCCGTTAATTGCTTCTCGGGAGGGCGGACGTGGGCGGCGTGCAGAAAACCAGAGGTGGAGGCTCAGAGAATGAAGAAAAGCTGTCCTTGTTTCACAATTAAATGCCTGCTTGTGTTGTTTGGCAACACACACACACACACACACACACACACAGTGGTGTTGAGTTTCAAGGCAGCCACCTTGAAAATGACTTTGACCTACAACAGTATTTTTTGAATTCCCTGCATCACTGACGTCACACGTCTCAGCTTCTCTGCACCTTTGTTTCTTTTAACCTCTTCACAGCCTGAAAGTGATTCAATAAAACACCACGAAGGTCTGAAGGACAAACATTTTTCTGTGAGGCCCCGAAACTCAGAAACAGCTTCCTTGTGCCTTTATCATCTACGCTGTTTATTTCCTGTGACTTTGGGGCAGTTTTATTTTGAAAGTCCCTTAGATATGAGGGTTATTCATATTCATAAGAATGACTTTAAAGGTCCCATCTGGTATAAAGGTAGATGTCCATGTGTTTTTTGATTTGTATTTTTATTGGATCACTCAGAAAACAGTCAGCCAATCAGAAGAGAGGTTCAGATCCTCTCCTCTGATTGGCTGACTGACTTGTTGTTATTAGAGCTGCAGAGAGAAGCCTGAGAGAGGAGATGTAAAACTACACTGAGATGGTTTTTGGTTCTTAAAACCACAGATATATCTTCTGATCGAGATCAACACTTCAGGTAAAACACTGTATGTGTAACGTATGAGACCTTTAAGGCCACTGCTGCCAACGCAGTATTTTTTATGGCTGCACCATTAGACAGAATATTTATACTTATTCTGTGCATCATTTCCTGTGATTCATTATAACATGTGCTACATGAAGCCTGTGGGATCCTGACCAGAATTTAAATGACACGTCTGTCTGTGTCCCTCAGAAAAACTGTCACACTTATTCTGTATTTTTCTCCAGCTGCCAATCATCAGAAAAAACTCCAGGTTTTTACTAATTCATTAAACGGCACCAGCCCACCTTCTATTACAGGAGAGGTTTTAATTTTTGTCTCATTTTCCTGCTTCTAACAAGCAATAAGCGTTTAATTTCCCCTGAACCGCCTGCGTGGGCTGCCAGTAATTGTGTTTTTTCCCTCCTGAGACCCGGCTGCCCACAGTCCATCTATGACCGGGCTTATTGCTGATTTACAATTGCATTATTTTATCAATATAACTCATAACGGGTCTCCTGCCAGGACTGTGGACTCTCTGCAGGAAATGACAAACTTGTGCACAAGAGTGTGGAGCTGTAGGATCAAAGAAATCTCTCTCAGGAGCAAAGGTGGAAGTGGTGTTAAAATTTTAAATCTGTAGCTTTTCCACATTAAAATGTCTAAAAACAACTAAACCTGAGTTATTTATGTTGTAGAGTTGTGTTCTTACATTATCACAAATGTTTTCATCAATTCTCAAACCAGAGAAATCTGTGATTTTAATCATGGTAACGCTCCATTTCTCTACAACCATGAGCTATTCCCCAGAGCTTTATATCATGTCCTGTCTGCATATTTCTGCAGTGGTTCTGTCTCCTGATGTAGACCAGTTGAATACACACACACACACACACACACACACACACACACACACACACACACCTATCTGATTGAGGCTGGTCGATACCACTCATTTGATTTCTCCCTTTTTCAGCTGCTCTGATTGATTTCTTTTCAGCTTCTCCTCTGTCTGTAGTCCTTCATTCTTCTCTTTCTCTCTCTCTCTCTCTCTGTCTTCATCCATCTATCTCTCTTATGTCCTGAAGGTTTTTCTTTTCATTTCGCTCCTCTCTCTCTCTCTCTCTCTCTCTCTCTGTCTCTGTGAAGAATTAAAGAAACTTTATTTAAGGATGTTATTATGATTTTCCGTCTGATCTGTACTGCTGCTCAGGAAGCGGTTCTTGCAGATACGCAGTACTCAGTCTCCACGATCTCCTAACTGTCTACCTCTCTCTGGCAGGGCGGGGCACCCCAGCACACCGTCAGGGGCGGGTCAGGACGGCGAGGAGAACCCGGCGGCGCTGGCTGAGAGCTGCTTCAGAGAGCTGCTGGGCAGGGCGGCGTACGGCAACATGAACAACGCCGTGCGGCCGGTCTTAGTGTGAGTACCTGACTGCTGCAGTTGAAATGTTTTAATCTGTGCGTGTCAAACTCATGTTGACATCAGAAACATGTTCAATCATTCAGCGCTGTTTCTACCATTGGTTTAAATTTAATACCATAGGTTATGAAAAAACGTAACCGTCACAGTGACCATTGAGTCATCTTAAATTTCTGTCAGTAACATCATGGTCATAAGGCAGAGGTCCTGACAGACGCACCGCGGTCCGGATCCAGACGTTTCTGTTTTAACAGCAGCTTCACCTGTGGGGACTGGCCAGGTGCAAGTGGCAGGCGTTAGACGGCTGCATGTTGACATTGCTGTGCATGCGCTTGTGTATTTGGTTGTGGGTGTGTGGTGGGGTCGGCTTTGTTTCCTCCTACCACCAGTCAGCTGACTCATAGAGACGTTACAGGTGGAAACACTGAGCTTAGCTCTCATACCACAACAGACAAGCAAGGAGCTACAAGGAAGGCAGGAAGTCCACTGGAGTAGCTCCTTCTTTTTATTGTAACCACCCACCCCCCCACCCCCCCTCCCTGTGACGCACCATCTTAGACTGACACAAAAAGCACAATGAAAACCTGAGTGCAGCTGCAGTCGTCTCATGCTCTTTCATCAAACTATTGATTTGTGCCAGAACTCCTATTCTTATTTTCACTAATAAAGTCTCTCTCTCTCTCTCTCTCTCTCTCTCTCTCTCTCTCTCTCTCTCTCTCTCTCTCTCTCTCTCTCTCTCTCTCTCTCTCTCTCTCTCTCTCAATCCAGTGTTGTTTCTTTTCTGCGTGGCTTCATTAGCATATGGAGCTACACCTCTCTGCTGCACCCACCCTTGCATTTTCAGCTCCACCTGTTGGTCACACAACACTGTGTCCCTGTAGAAAAGGAGGAATGCCACTTTTTGTGCACAAAGATCGGCCTCCTTCTTCTCACTGATTCATAACCTGCTTTATTACAGGTTGGAGTCATGACACAGACAGCAGGACACACACTTGTAAACACACACTCTCTCTGACTCAGTGTTGCACACACACACACACACACACACACACACACCTCTTCCCCACTGCAGACTCCCAGCACACAGAGGAAATTAAATGAGCTCTCTTATCATGCGGATGGCTGGCGTGTGAACGCGGCACTCTGTCGCCACCCGGTGACCGCGTCTCCCTCCTGGGACTTGAATGTCCTCGTCACTGCTCCTATTGGCCGCGCTGCCTCGCCACTCAGCACGGCTCGCATAAATTGGACAATTACCGAGTGAACGGCCGAGCCCCACTGAGATTTTCCCCTGTCACTGTCAGTTTCTGCTCCACTGAGCAGCTCTGAGTGCAGGCTTCACTTCACTCCTTTTATCCTCAGCAGCTTCAGGAGGAAGGGCTCATTTAGACATTTAAATGAGTGTGTTTTGGTATTCAGGGTTTTTCGTCCTGCCATCAGTGTGGCTCCAGGGATGCTGATGGTTAGTTGGTGTGTTGGTTTGGTCCTGCATGACCAGGATGAAGCAACTGTGAGATGAATGGCCTGTAAATTTTTGTGTAGTTATCCATGGTCATGGTCACTGCTGATCTCTGACAGGATATACCTCCACATGCTGCATGTTAGCATGTTACCTTGCTAACTTTACCCAGGTTAACACTTTAGCATGATCTAATTACAAAGTCAAATTATTTCTATTTATGCTACTGTTTTTTTTTGGTTTTTTTTTGTTTTTTTTTTTGCAAAGAAACATTATAAGAACATTAAAAAAATGTTTCCATATTAACTTGTTACCAGGCGTGAACAAGCAGCTAAGAGTGTTAACAGACTAGCATGTTAAAGGTTCTGCATGTTAAAGGTTTAGCATTTTATGCTAAGTGTTTGAATATTAACATATGCTAAATATTACCCGCCAGATCTTACCATGTTAACAAACTAATTATATACATGTTCACAAATGTGAACGCAAGTGTTAAAGGTTGACAAGCTAACATGCTAAACATTACAGTTAACTTACTGTGTTAACATGTCAGCATGCTGACATGCTCAAAAGTTAAATGTTAAATGCTAAATGCTATGCTATAATTCTTGGAAGATCCTAATACCTGCAGGCATGTCTTAAGTGAATATTAACACATTAGCATTTTAGCGAAGTGATATCCAAACATCCAGATGTTTTTGACATAATATTTGCGGCAGTATGGCTCTAAGAATGGCAGTGTCTGTCATTTGATCTACTTCTTTATTGAAATATCTCCTACTGGATGGATTGTCATGAAATTTGACTCACAGATTCACATCCCCTCAGGATTCAATGTAACAACTTTAACTAGATGTGTTTCCTTCAGCATCGTCATCAGTTTGTTTATGACCAAATACCTGCAAAACATTGGAATCACCATTATTTCAGTTGCATTTTGTTTTAATGCTAATTAGCAAATGTTAGCATACCCCTGTGCCACACTGTAGGCACGGCTGTTGACACTGGTTGTGGAGGAAGTGTGATAATGTGTAAAAACAGCTCAGGTCATCATTGATAGTATTAAAGACTGACAAGTTGAAATTATTGTTACAAGTTCGGTATAAATGTCCCTATGTCTGTAAAGGACAAACCTTAATGTTTCTAGTCCCACCACCATTAAAAGTACCACCTGTACACAAGAAACATCAAAATCTATCCAAAATTACAAATACATGGACATAATAAATAGCAGCTACAATGACAATGAAAAAGGACAGAACAAAGCAATGTCTGTTTTCCCACTGAGGTCTAAATTGATTTCAATTAGATTTGTACCTTTCTGTCAAACTAAAGGTGCTGTAGGTTCTTCGTGTACATTTCAGGCTCTTCAGTAAACAGCATTCACACTGAGTGAAACAGTAGAATAAGCTTCAGCTCCCACATCACTTAGAATCAATAAGAAGGCGCCTGAAGGTCTGAACCATAATGGCCTGACGAGTTACCCAACGTCCATCACAACAGAGTAACACGAACTACAGAGAGAAGAGATAAAGTTAAAGCAATGAGAGAAAAGGAAAAGTGTTTGTGAGACTTTCTTAAATTTGAACAAATGCATCACCAACAGTCAAAGTTTCTACAGTGGAGAATATTGCTTTTACCATCTCCATATCTCTTAATTTTTAGAGAAATTTGCTACAAGTTGACAAAATTGTTGCCCGAATACATTTTTTTATGTGAACAACTTTATGGCATCCAGTTTATTATGGCAGGCCTGGGAATTGCTACAAAATAGTATTTGGTAACCTTTCAGGGGGGCATGGTGGTGAGGAGGTCGCCTCACAGCAAGAACACTCTGGGTTCCAACCTGCCGGCCAGCTAGGACCTTTCTGTGTAGAGTTTGCAAGTTCTCCTTGCAAATGCTTTTTTGTCTCTATATGTCAGCTCTGTGATAGACTGGCGACCTGTCCAGGGTGTACCTTGCCCAATGCCAGCTGGGACTAGCTCCAGCCTCTGAGCAACCCTAAAAGGATAAGTGGTATAGCTGATGAATGAATAAATGATCAACCTTTCAAATTCATGTTTGTCATTTAAGCTATAAACACCTAAAACCATCAAGACAAAGCTAAAAAAAAACATGTAAATAGACAGAAATGTTGTTCTCAGTGTGTCAGAGGTCACAATCATGGCAGGAAGACCTCACCTTAGCCCAATACCAGCAGGCAGACAGGAAATAATGGCATGTCTGCCCCTCACCTTGCAGTGCACACAGGAAGGTGAAGCTTTTTAGAAGCTCTGACAGTGTCATGAGGAAACTAAACCAGGGAATATCAGTGCAACCCTCACTGATGTACTGGTCCATTCTGTTTTAATTTGTTTAGCCCAGTTGTTAGACTGATGCAGCAGTCAATTATCCCCCTGCTACGATTATTTCATGGTGTTTCTGTTTTAATTGATGATAATTTGGACTTGCAGTCCTGTTGTCTGTGGTTGCTGTAGCTAATTAATTCTCTTGAGAGCTTCCCCAGAAACCCAGGACACTTTGATTGATGGGATGCAACCACTGATTGTGAGAAAACACGGAGAACTTCTTTTTTACATTTGACTTAACATTTCTTTCTTTCGAGGCAGAATGACTATGACTAAATAAGCTGAGCTGTAACGACAGCAACCTACTGCTGCTTGCAAATTCAATCAGCGAGCGAGCATCTTAACGTGGCCATTAACAATTAATTACATAACATTACTGTGACTGCTTGACATCTGTAGGGCTCTTCAAGAACGAAGCTGCATTGAATTGTTTTCTTCTCTCTCTCCTCTCACTTTACCTCCAGTTTGTTTCATTAGTTTCCTTTTTGCCTCTGAGCTTTTTTCAGTTCATTTGTTGTTTAGTCTTGTCTCCGTCCTGAAAACAGACTTAACCTGACATCACATTCACACGCCTCTCTCATTAGCGTGGTCTTTGACTTTTCAACGACCTTTGCTCAACAGGTAACATCAGCAGCCAAGCTCTTATTTTAGACCAAAACACACCATAACCTGTTAGTTTAAAGAGACAAAAATATGTCTACATGTATGGGTAAGATGTGGCATATGAACTTCTTTTTTTGGCACTCAGTTGGTGACTACACCAATAACCATAGATGTGAACCTGTTCCCTCGTTCTGTAATATTTCTTGTTTTCCTTGTCAAAAAGCTCCATCTCTTTCTTCATAAGAGATAAGGCCTTTCTTTTCAAAGCTGTAGTTAAACCTTTTGTACTCATGGATGTATTATTAAGAGAGTGCAGCCTATCAGCCTTGCTGCCAGGTTTTCCCAGTGGCCAGTAATGGTACTGCAAGTAAAAAAATTATCCCGTGAACACATTTGACCCTCACAACATCATTGTAAAAGAGTTGTTTTTATAACCACACACAGGACACCTCCAACTGAAAACAAACACATCCATCTATCCGCTGATGCTTATCGAATGTTGGGTGGTGGCAAGCTAACTGGTCCAGATGACCCTCTCCCCAGCAACATTTTCCAGCTTCTTCTGGGGGATACAGAGGAGTCCCCAGGCCTGATGAGATATAGAACCTCTCCAGTGTGTTCTGGGTCTACCCACCAGTTGGACTGTGCCTGGAAAACCTCCAATGGGACACACCCAGGAGGCATCCTAACCAGATTTCCAAACCACCTCAACTGGATACTTTGGATGCAAAGGAGCACTGGCTCTAGTCGGCGCTCCCTCAGGACATCAGAGCTCCTCCCCGTATATGTAGGACTGTGCCAGACACACTGCGTAGGAAATTCATGATCCGTGATCTTGTTTTTCTGTCCCAAACCAAACCTCTTGATAGTAGGTGAGGAGATAAGTAAATGGAGAGATTTGCCTTCTGTCTCTTCTTTTAGCTCTGTGTTTGGTCTCCTCCAGCTCCTGAGGGAAACATCTGGCTCTTTAGCTGCTAAATGCTCCACTACGTTCAGCAGCTTCTCTGTGACTGAGACCGTCTGCTGTTTGCTTCTGGACAGGTTGTGGATGGAGATGAAAGATGGTTTGATGAAAACAGCTGCTGCTGGGAACGAGGCTGAGAGAGCGGCTGTAAAACCTAAACACTGAGCTGAAAGAGGCTAAAGATCTCCGTACAGCTGCAGAGTTGGTGTCAGTTTTCAAAGTCAAATTTAGTTTCAGATGACAGATGCATTTTGGCTGCAGACCTTTGGTGCTGGGGAATATGTGACAGGCATTAGTCTGTATATTTAACATGTTTTAGTCAAAACAATGCCATTGATTGATGAAGGAAATATTATCATAGCCCTGCTTCTGTCAATGCAGCTATAGTGAACTGAGTCTGAGTCAATCCCACAATCCTTTGTTTCACCCAGCGACACCTTCTGTCTTTTCTTTTGACACTTCGTCAGCGCTCATCTTGAGGTCTGACGCCAGCACAGGATGTCTGCCAAGCACACACACACACACACACACACACACACACACACACACACCTCAGTAACCAGCGTTAAAGACTGCAGGCGTACCGAGTGTGTCATCCTCACACTCCCAGTCTGTTTCTGCAAATGAGTGTGTTTGTGTTTTGGCAGCATCTTCAGCGTCACCTCCAGCTCTAACCACTGACGCTCTGGCATCCTGCGCCTGCTGCAGGCCAGGTACTGCCACATCAATTGGGCCAGAGACAGAAAAGTCCTTTTGCGACATTTCTTCCTTTTTCTTTTCTTTTTGTTGTGAGAGTAGCTGAAAAGATAGAAGCTTAAAGGCTTAAAAAAGAGTTTAATAAATTATTGTGGAAAAAACATAATTTATAAGAAATCAGAAACATAAAATTATCATAAATAGTTTTTCTTCTCCATACTGCCACCGCTTCTACTATTAATAATAAAATTGTTAATATATTTTAGTTTGTTAAAAAACAAAATTACAAACTGCTTTACACGAACATAAATTACTTGAAGAAACCAGTTTAGCAGAATAACAAAATCATTGCAGCAGAACCAGAGATACTGAGCTTTTACCTCAGGGTTCCTTCTTCCTTGTCAAAATTTGAAGCCTACATTACCGACAATGCAGTTCCATAGCCAGCAGCTCAATTTGAGATTCAGATGTTTTGTGTTGCCTAATCGACTTAACATGAGGGAATTTACCAGATTTTGCAAAGTTCCCTCCAGTGTTTTTTTCTTTTTTTATACATCGTTACTGCCCAGGACCTGTAAACACACATCAGTGTGTGTTCTCGATGGTGGGCTCTTAAAGAAAACGCACAATTTACATGTAACTTTTGGTTTATCCCACAGTAATAAACAAATTAAGTTAAAGAATGATGGATGTTTATTAAAAGCACTTTTGCCTGGTGTGAGCTGTCGTTTTAAAGGTTACACACATTATATGATGAGTTTATTTTGGGTTATTTCTAGCAGCTTCCACCCAGAAGCCCATAAAACCTCTTTTTGATTCCAACACACACTGTCGAGGGGATGAACTGTAGGCTGTCGTTTTTACATATATACCCAAGAAAGTTCAGTCGCTGTAGCTTTACCAGTAAATAATTTCTGTCAAACCCAGAGGGGCCGCCCACACAGACATCACAGAAATGTGACGTATGCAGTAGATTAAGGTGTGAACACTGTGGTGAAAGACTCCCTGAATAATAAATACAGTGTCTTCATAACTATTAAAGCCTTATGCACAAACTGACACTGCCTGTCCGTCTGTCCGTGGGTGAAACCAGTTCTCCTCCTGCAGAGCTCCTGCAGGGAGGAGGAAGAGGAGGAGGAGGAGAGAGTGTCTTCAGACTATAAATAGCAGGGATTGGGGTTAACAGGGGGGAGGAGGGTTTTGGGGGTTTGGATTGACGTCATTTTGGTGAACTGTTCTTCAGCTTCCAATCCTCTTTATCACTGCCCCCTGCTTTTTCCTTTCTCTCTCCTTGTCACAGTCTTTATCAACTGTTTTATTCTCTCTCTGTCTCTTTCCAAATGTTATCCATCTCCCTTTCACTTCCTTCTTTCTCTGACACTTATTTTATGTTTGTATCGATGTCATCAGTCTGTTTTAAAACGGCTGCTCTGACAGCATGTTTCACCTGAATCATCCTCTCACTGGGTATCACTGTAAACTTCTCAGACACAGGGTTCCCTGCAGGAAACTGATGCATGGATCTGTGTGTGCCATAGGATATGGACACAACAGGAATCCAGCTGATCAATCAATTTTATGCAGATTGGAAAACACCACCTGCAAGTGATTATCAAACTAACTTCAGAGTAGTAACCTGTTGTTGCCGCAGGTCTGTCCTCACATCCCCAGCTGGATGTGGCTTTCGCTCTCTTTCTAATGCCACTTTATGAAAACCAGTATACGACATGTTCAGTCTTTCAATCACCAGCTGAGCTGAATGAGGCACATCCTGATTACCAGTCAGTGGGTTAAACAGCTGCCTCATCTGTCCTCCGCTGTGTGATGTCGTGACTCTGCTCTTTCTTCTTTAAGCATCTTAATACTAGAATAATATCTTAATTTCATAAAAATGTGATAATTTCTTCTGATGTTTCTCTTTATTTTCGGCAATTTGCCAGATCGCCCTGCTCACTTTGAACAATAGAAAAAGCTCAACAAACCTTTTCTAACAAAAGAAAATATCTAAAACTGGCAGATATTCTTTGAAATCAGGAAATATCTCATTTTAAGAACAGGAAAATAAGCAAGATGAAGAATCTGACCTGACAGCTGAAGCTAATGATTGTTTTGATGGTCTTTATTACTTGGTGCTGTGGACATATTTCATCATGAATGGATTGATGAACAAATACCAGACTAAGGTATGGTGACCAGGGGCCCAGTGGGTCAGGGGTTGCCAGAGCCTTTTGTCTGAAGTGTTAACATGTGGGAAAATCAATCAAATTTCTACAAAGAGACACAAAATGACCCCAGAGAGACATGGCTGCCTGGGTTGCTATTACCTTTGCTATTATGCCAGAGAGCTGGGGTCCTTTTTATATGCCTGTTCCCATGGGTCCATTGTCTCATAATCTGTCCATGGGTTCCATAAAACACTGCAGGTGTTAAAGCCTTGCTGATTTCTGGGTTTGTTAAAAATGAGGCAGCATGTGATTCGTAAAAGATGATTTTAATATCTCACATTTTTCAAAAACATGGTTGTTTTTTTATGGTGAGCTTTTAAAAAGCTGCAGTTACAGTTCTGCCTGATGTGAGGCCTGTTCAGTTTGAACAGAGAAATCAGAGATCAGCCTTTAATCAGCCCATCAGTTTAGTGGAGACACCTTTATGTGAGAAACATCAAGGAACAGCTGACCTCATGTCCAGGGCCAGAACCCGTGGAGAAGAGAAACCACAGTGACTGAGATCAACACGAGGTCAACGTCAGCGTCTGGTACGAGGTCGTGGTTTTATATTGCAGGCATGAATGACATGAAAGTGTCTGTGGTGTGAGTGGATGAAAGGTGCTTTTCTAAGATTCATCGTCTCAGCGATGGCCAGCTTTTATTCTGGGCCTTTAGACATCGCTGGACGACGTGAGTATGAACTACATCATTTCACTGGCCTTTGAAGAGGCCGCCATCTCATTTTTCTTTCAACACTTTGAACAGATGTTACTTAGATTTGGGAATCTCACATCTATAATACATATAGATAACAGACAACGTCATACATGCTGCGTATTGTCCGGGTGCTGCAGCTGCAACTGCATCCTCGCAGTAGAGTTTGGCCTTTATTGTTCTGTCAACATAACGCTGACCTGGGATGGTTTGTACTTTCAGTCCCTTGAGCTCCAACATTTTTCACACTGCTGTACATCAGAGCCTGCACACTCAAAAAATGTCCCCTCGCAAAGGCCTGAATACGATATCAGTGGGTCGTCCTAATGGAATATCCTTGTAAACACAACAAACACGGTTGAAGGTAGAAGATACAAAACAAACTTTGTGAGGCTGATCTATTTGCAGTGGTTAGGAAAGTATGTGATACAGATACATCATCTGATAAGGACGAAAGCAGCCGCACTCTGTTCAAAGTCTCCTCGCTTGAAACTCCTCCTCCCCCGTTTCTCTTCACTCTTATGTTTTCTGATCCTGAAGTGGGAAAAAAATCGACTCGACTTTTCTAATCAGGGGTCGAAGCTCAAACTGGTGGTTTGATCCTTGTGAGTCAGCGTTAGATCAGTCACTGAAATATAAAATGACCAGAATTTAGTAGTTATCATGAATTTTAAAGGTTCTGTAAACAATCGTTCACATTCTCAGTCAGGTGTTACGAAACTCGGTAAACACACAACAAGAAGCACAACTGAATGAAGTACACAAGAGCCAACAAAAAACAGTCTAACCACAACCATTAGCCCGTTTTAGCATTACCACAAGATGCTCCACAGCAATGCTGACAGTTAGCCAGCTAGCTGTCATTTCAGTTTGCTGAAAAATATGGTTAACAAGTTAGCCAACATTATCATGCTACTGTAGTATCACTAATGAAAGCAGACATAAAGTATTATGAAGCATCAAGTTACTGACACATGGAGGAGAAGAAAACCAGGTCTGAGTCCAGCTGGAGCCTTGAGCAGCTCGTAGGGTTCTCCACCTCAGTAAAGACAGAGCAGTATTGGCTCCACGGTCGAACTGGGAAAGAAATTCAACTTTTCAAATTCAAAAGACGCTGATGGAGCCAGTAAAGACGCTGATGGAGCTGGTAATAACATGAAAAAAACCTATTGGATGTTTCGATGGTCCACCAGCCGATTGGGATTTGAGCCGGTAGTCCCCATGTTGAGTCCTCCTGTGCTCTGGTCTCCTCTCTTTCTGTGTCAGAGGAGTTTTTAGATGAAAAACTGGTTTCTTCAGTGGAGGAAATTGTGGAAGGTCGCTTACACCTGAACGCTACGTACTGCATTGCAGTCCCTGTGTGTAAACATGGGGCGGGCCAGTGGTTTAACAGGTGAACAGAGAACGGGGGGGGGGGGTGTAACTTCGCTCTCTGCTGAGGTGCCATGACTCCACTATATTATTACATAGAAAATAGTTGTCTGCTGTCGTGTCATTGTTTAAAATGTCATTTACAGAATCTTTAACTTTTCCCCTCAGAAAATGCAGATGATGTAGACTCTGCAGTCAGTAGAGATGTTGATAGATGCTGTAAATGTGGGATGAGTTTGCTCTGCTTTATTGGCTGTTTCCATGTTGAAGATGGTGCCCCCCCTCCCCCACCCCACCCCTTAAAAGTCTCAATATGCTGGTTAGACTTTGAAGGCAGTGATGCTGTCTTGCTATAAGCAGGTGGGTGACACTGACCTGAAGTTGACTGCCTGCCTGCGTGTGTGTGTGTGCGCGTGTGCACAGACACAAATAGCAGACCTATGTTCTAGATGAGTTTACCTTGAGGCTGCATGTCGGCTCCCACAGAGATGAGTGTGAGTCTGTCGTCCTCCATCTGCCACTCACGTCCTCTCCACCCACATGATGTTTCATAAAACCTGTGACCTCGTGTGCGTCTCACCTCCGTGGCTCCAGCTAAGAGTTTGAGTTTAAATATATGGGTGTAGTGTCGCCTTTTTGCCATTTTTTCTGAGATCAGCAGTGGGGTGTCTCAGATTTTCTCTCCGGGTAACTGATCCTCCTCTGCGTTATCTAATTATATCTGTTTATCTTTATCTGAGAGTCTGTGCAGGCAGCTATTTATGCAGTTAAACAGTTGGTCTGCATGATTATGGCCAAGAGGATATTACTGATTATTTAGTCAACATTGAAGGTTTATGAATATATTACAGATCTAGTGCTGTGCTCTGTGTAGATGTGAAATCTGTGTCTTTTTAGATGTACTCTAATAATAATAATAACAATATCAGGTCGCCACAACTTGCAGCTAAATAAAAAAGTTATTTTAGTGCCTGTGATTGGTCTGACAGTAATTATCACACCTCACTGAGTTTAACTGTGGAAGCCAAACATGTGATTGTGCTCCCATAATTCAACTCAACATCCTCTGTGTTTATTCTGCATTTAAAAAATGTTTTGTATGAGTCATTTACATATAAAGGCGCTAGCTCTTGTAAAGCATCATTAGATTTATCTTTTTCCTGTAAAATATGTCAATTTTAAAATAAAATAATTAATTAATGCTAATATTTAAAGGTCCCATATTTTACACTTCTTCTGTGTTTTATCTGAAGTGTTGATCTCCATCAGAAGATATATTTGTGGTTTTAAGAACCAAAAACCGTCTCAGTGTAGTTTTACATCTCCTCTCTCAGGCTTCTCTCTGGAGCTCTAGAAACAACAGGTCAGTCAGCCAATCAGAAGAGAGGATCTGAGCCTCCCCTCTGATTGGCTGACTGTTTTCTGATTTAAATCTTATATGAAAACAGCAGATTTCAGGTAAACACCCAGAGAAACCAAATCCTCTAGGGTTGGATGGTGGGTCCAGGTGGGCAGGGCTTGAGGTGTTGTGACTGCTTCATTGTGACATCACAAAGTCCCAGAAGTCCTGACAGCTGGTTTTAAGGCTCAGTTTCTGAATACAGGCTACGTGCATTTCTCTGTGGACTGAGGCTTTGATACTTTCACAGTATTAATACAGAACCCAGACCTGCTTTATAATCACAAACACATGGACATCTACCTTTAGGCTGGATGGGACCAATATGGGAGTAAAATAAAAAGGTTGTTCAGGTTTGTTTATAAAGGGACACAACAGATGAATGTGTCCAAACCTTGATGCTGATGTTGTTGAAGCTGTAATATCAACGAGCTCCTTTCTTCTTTTCTGCCCTCAGTCACCTGGATAATCACCACCTGTGGGACCCCAATGAGTTTGCTGTTTCCTGCTTCAGAATCATCATGTACTCCATCCAGGTACAGCACACACACCACCGGAGTTTTAAATGAGACATGTTCATGGTGTACACTTAGTGTTATCCCAGCCCCTCCCCCCTCCACTTGGATCTGGCTCCAGCACCTGTCAGTCATCTTGACAAGCTGTCATCCAGCCCGAGGCCTGCAGTCAGCGGCGTCCCCGAAGCCTCCACAGGCAGATGGAGAACACAGATGATCTGACGCTGGTGCTCGCTCTGTTTTCTTAGATTCGCTCGGCTTTTTTATTTTCCCTCCAGCTCATCCTGCCTCTCAGGCTGCTCTTCCTCTCAGGCTGTGTAGTACAAGTCTTCCTGAACAAAACTTTGAAGGGGGGTTGCTTCAGGTTTAAAACTGCACATCTCTGTGTCTGTGAGCTTAGATTAGAAACATGAAGATTCAGGTGTGAACTGACGATGTGTCCATCCTGCAGATTTGTGGTTGATTATGTAAAAACTATATATGAAACATATTGGAACAATTATCATATATTGACATATATTTCTAGCCCATACAAATATGTCTGCTTATACTGTAGACATGTGTTCCATAAATATATATCCATCCCAAAACCTGTCAATATTTATTGATACTATATTTGTAAATATAGAAGATAGATCCATATGTTAAATTAAAAAATGTATAAACATATAGAATTCATATAAGGAAGTTGTTCAAATAAACTGAATATACATATCAAATACAGTCGCAACATATAATACTTAATAAAAACTGACAGTATATATAATCTTTAATATATGTACACATTTTACTGTAGGTGTTTAATATATCTTATAAACTTATATCTTCATATATGCAGATGATGTATATATGTGAGGATAATAATATATAGTGACACACTGTATATGGCAACGGGCTTCTTAATATGAGGACATATACAGTATGTCATATGTTGTATTTCAGTATTGGTATTCATGAATATTTATTGGTTTAATTGAATATTTAAAATTTGTAATCACTCAGCTCACTAATTACCCACATTATCCAGGTTTTAGCAGGTAACTCAATTATCTCATAATTACATTTTACATTGTGATGCAGCACTAACTCAGCCACTGACTCCTGGTGCTCTTATTACTGCTGTCAATCACATTTTCCAACATACATCCACTCTCTCTCCCTCACACACACACACACACACACACACACACACTCACACACACACACTTTCATCCCTCTCTCTGTCTGTTTGTTTAATTGCTCGCTTGCCCAGGAGTTCCCAGGTGACACTGCGGTGCTGCCACAGATAAAACACAATCGATGATGCTGCAGTCGCCGTGTGCGTTTGGGTGCATGTGCTGGGTTTTTGTGTGTTCCTTGTGAGTGTTTGACAGGCGCTGGCAGAGTTTTGTCTCTCTGATCTGTCCGGGGGGGTTTGTGTGTCTGTCTGCCAGGAGACGGCCCCTCTTTGATCCGAGTGAGGGAAAACAAACACAGCCTGGGTTTGTCCTGCAGAGACACACTCCAACGTTCTGCCGTCAGTGCAGGAACGACAGTTCGGACCTTTTTTTAAGAGACAAACACTGACGATGATCTTTTACATTTTGTGGTGTAGCTGTGGTGCAGCAGCTGCAGGAAACTGATCCAAAACATCCTCAGGATTTGCTCTCAAGAGCTGGATTCTGATTATAATGTAATGTACATACAAAAAAAACCATTTCTACTCTCAGGAGCAGGAAAGACTCTCAGGAAACACGGCTGGTTTCTTAAAGGGGCAGTTCAACATTTTGAGAAATACACTCATTTGTTTTCTTTCTGAGAGTTGGATGAGAAGATTGACAATACACACACACACACACACACACACACACACACATACCTCTAAAGCTCACTGGGTAACTGGTTGTGTTTCATTTGTTTAACTCAGACAAAGACTCTGCAGGAAAAAGATAAATGTTGAACTGTTCCTTTAACAGCCAAAAAAAATGATTTCAAGGTTTAAGATTGAAGGAATTTCAAGTCCTCTGGCCTGATTGTTGTATCTAAATGAAGATCTGGATCCAGGTGTGCTGGACTCCTGGTCCACTTTAGATGTCTGGATAGATTTAGTTTCTGATCTGGTTCTACTGGAAAAAGTGTGTAATCACATTTCAGCTCTGTTGACTTTCCAAACACAATTTGTGTGGCTGCGTCTTGAATCTCTTTTGTCTCTTTGTGTCTCCGTGGTTCTCCAGGCTCAGCACTCCCACCACGTCATCCAGCAGGTTCTGAACCACCTGGACACTCACAACAAGACCACACCGCGGGTCAGGGCCGGCATCGTCCAGGTCCTCCTGGAGACGGTGGCCATCGCTGCCAAAGGCTCAGTGGGTGAGTGGGTTACAGATCAGTTACATTACTGATGAGTCAGCAGAGAATGAATCTCCAGTCATTCCAGTAAGAATCAAGATTGGCTGCTTTCCTCAGTTTAATATCAACATAAGTTCAGCATCTTTTCCAATAGTTTGTGACATTTTATAGCCTGAACAATTAAATAATTCATAAAAAAACAAAACAAATAATAAAAAAAACCCCAACATGTGAATCCATAATTAAAACTAGCCACTGGTTACAGCCTGGTATGAATAAAGTGAAGCTGTCAGAGGGAGCCACATCCAGTGTCTGATACTGACTCATACCACATTATAAATAAGAGACAAGGTTTCAATTCACCTTATTTATTCAAGCATCATCAGTTTATTTATAAAAACAACAGCTTTACCGAGAAATGATAATTACAGCTGAATAATACACAGACAAATGACACAGACAACTATTAAATGTGTAAAAAGAAGAGGCAGATCTCAGTGCAGGGGAAGATCTAACAGAGAATCATAACTATTTTGTTCTGTGTGTAACAGTGTGTTTTATTTTTTACATCTTATCACTATTTAACATTAAAACATGTTGATTGACAATGAGTTTGTCGAACACATCCAGACATGACTGGAGACAAAGATTGAGCTTTGTCTGGGATATTAACAGAGGAATATGATAATAATGTTAGAATAATATAATCTGCCAGATATTTTCTCAATGAATCGTTTTGTCTGTAAAATGTTAGAAAATGTAAAGAAAAAAAAAAACAAGTTTAAAAGAAAAGCGACAATAACAATCATCCAACAATCCAGAGCGAAAGTAAAATAATTTTTACTCCAAAGCCAAATCTTCACAATTTACAAGCTGCATCAGGTGAGTCTTTTTAGTTTGGTGGTTTGTTTGTTTTATATTAAAAAAAAAACTTTTCTTATTAATTATTAATCATTTCAGCTCAACTGTAAATCTGAAGTGTCTCAACAACAAACGATAAGTCGGCTGACCTCACTGGTTCACTTCACTTGAAGCATTAAAAATAATAAGTCCTTGTTATTGAGTCCTTGTATTAAGTCCTTGTTAACACTTGTCATTGTAAGTAATGGAGAAAATGACACATGGTGCAAATGAAGTGTTAATACAAACACCTCCCACTGCAGAGGAAGAGTCATCTCTGCAACTCAGTTTAGACTTTGAACAGCCAGGAGAGAAACTGTGTGATCTGAACACTCATTAAACCAACTGCACAAACACAACACACTACACTACACTACAAACCCTTTTATTATTGTTATTAAGATATTAAGAATCACTATGGGACCTGCTGTGGACCGTATTTAATTTCAAAGTTAATTTTCTTGACAGAAATTATTGAAATGAATTTGATGTTTAACATGTTTATAATTGTAGATCAAGCTGTTTGTGTTTAATCTCTTGAACCTGTGTTTTGCTGCCTCCACCTGTGGGAAATAAAGGATTGATTCAAGGGTCCAGAAGAAGTGACGTCTTTGAAAGTGTTAACACGACCCCTCCCAACCTGTGGCTCGGTACAGTATGATGAAGTGGTTGGATCCAAGCTGGATGTCTAGAGCAGTTTCTGCAGTCACTGCCCCCACACACCAACCTGTTGCTCACCTGGCATTAACAAGCATGCTGGGTAATTGCAGTGTATTTATGTACAAACAGCAGGAACACAGATCCAAAGTGTAACCACAGAAGGAGAATAATGATGTGTGTGTTAATGCCAGGTGATCAAAAAGGTTCTGATCGGTTCACATCAACACGTCTTCATGTTCTAATGAAGATCAGTTTGTAATTTGAGTTGATTAACTCTTGAGGTTTAGATTTGGTTTGATGTGTTTCTAATATTCACCTCATTTACAGTCTGTATACGAGGAAGCAGAGCTATTAGAAGCACCTGGATATGAACCATTCAATGCAAAACTACACATTTGAATTGACTAACGTGTGCAGGGGTTTCTGTCTTTCTCATCATCCAGTGACTGTTATAAGACCCAGAACCTTCAGTTGTGAGTCTGTGGAAGTTTCTGACTCAGATAAAGTTGTGTTTTTGTAGCTGAGTGTTGGTGTTGTAGAGTAGCTGGTTCCAGACCCGCTGTGTCATCGTCCCTCAGTTGTTTAGAGTAGATTCAGTGAATCCTCATTTACCATGTTGCCATCTCAGTGTAGTTTTACATCTCCTCTCTCAGACCTCTCTCTGGAGCTCCAGTAACAACAGGTCAGTCAGCCAATCAGAGGAGAGGATCTCAACCTCTCCTCTGATTGGCTGACGGTTTTAAGGCTCAGTGTCTGAATACAGGCTGTGTGCATTTCTCTGTGGACTGAGGCTTTGATACTTTCACAGTATTAATATAGAACCTAGACCTGCTTTATAATCACAAACACATGGACATCTACCTTTAGACTGTGTGGAGCTTTAAATGTTTAATTTAAAACTAAATTACGGTACATTCCTTCTGGCCTCCTCCTTTCTTGTTCTCCTGTTCTCACATAACCTGCCTTTCATCAGGCAAACGGATGTCAGGAAACAATCAATAATGCTGATATATTTTAACACTATAATATATGATTGATCTGCAGGTGCATTGAACTGTACTGTGACTGTGTGGAGGATGTGAATAATATAATAACCTTAACCCTAACTGGTTAAGATACAGGTCTGTTGTACTGCAGACTGTGTTTTGCTGCAGCTCATGTCCATGTTTAAATGTTTAATGTCTGTACTTCTCTGGAAACCTCTAATAAATCCTATAAAACCTGTAAGTTATTCATTCTGCTTTTTCATGAGGCAGAATATAACAGATTTCACTTTAAACTCTTAAACCCCGTCAGAACAAACTGATCCTGTGCAGCCAGACACTTTTCATATTCTCACAACTTTGTTATGAATATTAGTGAAGATCAGTTCCCACAGATACCAAATTCATAAGGTTTCGGGAAATGTGTATAAAGTGGTGCCCAAAACAATGAGAATATTTCCATTCGATGAAATGGTCTCAATGCAGACGGATAAGATGAGACAAACGTTTTAAGAATGTGCTTCTGTTATCAGCAGGTTTTTAACATGAATCTATATGTGTGTGTGTGTGTGTGTGTGTATGTGTGTGTGTGTGTGTGTGACTGCAGGTCCCACAGTGCTGGAGGTGTTCAACACTCTGCTCAAACACCTGCGGATGAGCGTGGACTTCGAGCTGGGCGAAAGCTCGCGGAGAAACTCCAGCGCCAGCGTTTCCTCTGTCCGCGGCAAAGAGAGCGAGGAGCGGATCGTCCAGAACGCTATCATCCAGACCATCGGTACAACAGGCTTCTACTTCCTGTGCAGCTTCGGTTCTATGCACGACTTTTTATTTGGAAAGAATGTGTCTTAACTCTCCTCAAACGGTCAGGTCTTTGTGTTTGCGTGCTGACTCATCTCTCATCTCTGTCAGGCTTCTTCGGTGGAAACCTGCCAGACTACCAGCGAGCTGAAGTCATGATGTTCATCATGGGCAAAGTGCCAGTGTACGGGACCCCCTGCCACACGTTGGACACCGTCAAGATTGGGTGAGTCACACACTCATTATCCAATGACCCCGGGGTTCCCACATGGAAACAGTTTATCTCTAAGCCCGTTGGCTCCACATCATCTTTCCTTCCTTGGTTACCACATCCAGCTCATGTACAGTGAATACTGGGGTTTGATAGGTTGTGATGGAAACGTGGCTCTGGTTTTACTGCAGGTGAAATAAAAGCCCTCACCTCTGCTCTTCAAATCATTCATCATGTGTTCATGTTTGAGGAATAATCAGTACCCAAAAGTGAAAAATGCATTTTATAGTTAAAGTGTTAAAAGTTTATTGTCGCTGAATGAAACACTGGCTGAACATCCAGCGCTCTGCTTATGTCACAAATCAGCTGACGCAAATGTTGTGGTCTTCATTCGTCAACCTTGGTGCACCACAGTGTCCTGTGTCTTGTGCTTCTGCTCAGTCAGTCACACCGGTGCAGCAGCTTCACTGCTCAGTGACCTGGAAGCTAAAGGAGCATTTCTGATGCATCAACAAAGACCTTTCAGCACCACAGAGCTACTAACAATAAATCTGAAGAGTACACTGATGTGAGATTTCACTGCATAAAGGAATTAGCTTTTGTCGTTCGAGTTGGACTTTAAATGAACTATTTGCAAGTTTTTCCATTTCTACATAGCTAACGTTAGCATTAGCTGTTGTTTACTTACCAGTCCTGCCAAGAGCTTCAGCCATCATTGCATTTACAAGACAAGATTTTATAGTATGTCCTCTGAGCAGCTGCTTCTTCAGTTTACACTGACTCGGTATCGGAAAGTGACCAGTTGGTCTGACTGGACTAAGGCTAGCTGGTTAGCATGCTAACCTCAGTAGAAGAAAAGAAGTGATAGAAATAGATGCAAAACAAGAGGGTTGTTTTCCACCTCTGGAGAGAGCTCTTAATGAGTAAAGGGCTCAAGTTTGATGCTGAACTCACAATGTTTCTTCTACACTGTTAAATAAACAGCTAACTTTAGCTATGCAGCAATAGCAGAAACTTGCATGTAGCTTGTTTGAGTTCTGCCAAATTATTATTTCTGGAGATCAGAGGAGACAGAAATAATCCAATATTTATTTAAGAGTGTTATCATGTGATTTTGACAGCAGTTTAAATCTTAAGAAGCTAGTGAGTCAATGTCTGTTGTACAAAATGTGCTAAATCAAAAAACGTATATAAATATATATGAATAAACTTGACTTAATTATTTTTGCTCAGCAGAAATCAAAATGTTCGTCCTCTTTTCTGTCCTGATTTTAATCCTGAGACCCAGAAATACAGTTAAAAATATTATTGTTTACACCATGAGTCATGTGAAACACTTTGACACGTAGCACTGGACTAGTAACACAGCACATTACTTGAAGCACACACACAAACACACTCTCCCTCTGATCCAAAGTGAATTGTGTTTTAATCTGTCCTCACTTCACCTCGTGGACACCCTGCGGTGAATCCAGCTCCCGGGTCACTGAGACGACAGCTGGTCTTCTTCAGAAAAGAAAAACAAGCTAATCCCTCAGGCCTCAGGGGTGCAAGAACAGATAATCCCAAATCAAACGAACACTGTCCTCCTCTTCCTCCTCCTCCTCCTCACAGACCAACAGGCTCCCTCTCTCCCTTCTCCTTTTCGGGTAATTGCCCGTGAGGAGAGATTTGACTCTGCAGCTTGTTGGTGTTACTGAGCACAGGTCAGTGCATTTTAAACAGCCAATATTCAGGATCTGCTGCTCACAGAACCTTTATTCTACAGAATATGGAGGGAAAGTTTAAAGGTCCAATATTTTACTCTTCTTCTGTGTTTTATCTGAAGTGTTGATCTCCATCAGGAGATATATTTGTGTTTTAACAACCAAAAAACATCTCAGTGTAGTTTTACATCTCCTCTCTCAGGCTTCTCTCTGGAGCTCTAGTAACAACAGGTCAGTCAGCTAATCAGAAGAGAGGATCTGAGTCTCTCTTCTGACTGGCTGACTGTTTTCTGTGTAAATATTTCTGGGGTTTTGAATAAAAAATTCAGTTAAACACTCAAGAGAAACCAAATCCTCCAAGGTGGGATCGTGGGTCCAGGTGGGCGGAGCTTGGGGCATGGCTGAGAGCGGTGACTGCTTTGTTGTGACATCACAAAGTTCCAGAAGTCCTGACAGCTGGTTTTAAGGCTCAGTTTCTGAATACAGGCTGTGTGCATTTCTCTGTGGACTGAGGCTTTGATACTTTCACAGTATTAATATAGAACCTAGACCTGCTTTATAATCACAAACACATGGACATCTACCTTTAGACTGGATGGAGCTTTAAAAGTTTAATTCAAAACTAAATTACATCTGTGTTTTTTTTTTTTTATACTACTTCAGTTTTGGTGCAAATGTCCATTTGGACTCAAAGATGAATTGATTAGGTCACTCACCTCACATAACACACTGTTGGCCATAACTCATGAATTCATACACTAATAATGGCACAATTAAAATCAAATGTTTATGAGGATAAAATGAAGTGATGATGTTTTATATCCAAAAGGTCAAAGGTCAACTTCACTGTGACGTCATAATGTTCTGCAAAAACACCTCTGGGTTTTTTTTCAGTGCTGTAACTCAGGAAGGAGAAACTGTTTTTTTTTTGGTTTTTTTTGTTTCTTTTTTTCCAGAGCCTCAGTTTTATCTCCTGTGCTGCACTTATGAAGTGATTAAAATTAACGAGGAAACCGGAATTATGTTGTAATAATGTTGGTACGTGGCCTTGGAGCCTTTGAGTAAATGTCTATAAAATACATAATTACTGCAGTTCAGTACTGCTTTACTTGCTGTTAAGTGTGTGTGTGTGTGTTGTTGAGCTCAGATTTGCCATTTAGACATAAAAACAGATTTCATTATACCGAGAGAGAAAGTTGATTAAAAACAGATAAAAACAACACAAATGCAACAATACGCACAAAACAATAGAACACACAAGACTATGCAATAACATGTACATGTACAGATTCAGCAGGGTTAAGGACCTGAACAGGTGAACTCTGAGTCTCCGGCCTGAGGGAGGGGCTTCAGACTCCGAGTGAAGGGGCTGGTTTGTAGAGTCCAGTAAGCATCTGGCCTTGTGGAGAACCTGTCCTCTTCTTCTGCTGTCTCATGGTTACTGTTTTCTGTGTCACTCAGGCATCAGGGCACCAAGAGGATCCAGACCATGCTGCTCAGCTCCCTCATCATGGTGAGTCCTGAACGAGAGCTGATCAGCACATTGATCGAACAGTGGGTCAGACTGGAACTGAAGCTGTCACTGGTTTAAAAGGGAAATGAAGTGAATCAACCCTTTTCTGTTGAAGAGGAAGATTCAAAAGACCAATAAAGTACAAATGATATATAATGGACCAATAATCGATAAATAATTAGATCATTAAGGTTTTCTAGCTTTTTGAAAAGTTTATTTTCAGTTAGTTTTAGTTGTTTATTTTATATTGATGATTTTAGAGTCGTCTCCTTCATTATCTGCTTCAGTGAGATGAGGAGACACAGGTGGCACCAACACACACACACACACACACACACACACACACACTTGTTTTCCTGCAGCATCCTCGTGCGCTGTAGCAGTTCGTGCACACTCACTCTCAAACTGTCATTTATTACGGTGTACGTGTGTCCTTGCCTCCCCTCAGCTTACCCCCCCCCCCCCCCCCCCCCCTCCTTGCCACCACCTGGCTTGTCAGTGCAGCTGGAGGAGAGGTGAAAGGTCAAAATATTTATATCGCCATGTAGCTGCAGATGGGGCCGTGAATGAGGGGAGGGGGGGGGGGTGTCAGCAGGAGGAGCTTGTTTGTGTGTGTCAGTGTGACACTGCAGACTGTCAGGGCCCTGCACCAAAGTCTCAGCTCCACACATGCTCCACCTCTTTGACCATTTTTGGATTGGCTGGGAGTTGGGGGCGCAGTCAGGCACTGCCAAGATGGCGACGCTGGAGCAGCTCACTCTGAATTTTAAAACTGCTCTTCAGAAACCTGAGGCTACGTCCATCTTATTTACAGTTTATCATCAGGACTTTAAGACTGATGTCAGGAGAAATAATTCAATATTTTTTAAACATAAAACTTAAGCGAAAATGAGCAAAGGTGCTTTCTGTAATTGAATAAGGTCATGAACAATGTCATCTGATAACTGAATCGATAATGTTAGTGTAGGCAGGTGAGGATGATTCATAATTGATTCCTGCAAACTCAGATTGTTTTTTTTTTTTTTCTGTGCTGCCATTTTGAAAAATGGTTCAGAAGCTAATTGATTTTCATTTTGGAAAAGTGAACACGCTCCACTTTAATCAGATGTGTCTGTGTTTTATTTTACAAGGCTGAAGGCAGGAAGTCCGTCAACTGATGTTTTTATTCTGGACGTATTCAGAAGGTCTTAAAAGCTCTTTTAGAGCACTATGACTAACATTATGACTTATCACGCTGCGATAAGTCGGCTCACATCTCCCCACCTCACCCCTCCCTCCCCTGCTCTCTACCCCCCCTCTCCCCCACCACCACCACAGGTAACCTCTGGTTTCAAGTCAAAGTCCATGGCGGCTGCTCTGCCTCCTCCTTTCCTGGACCCGCTCTTTTCCATCTCCCTGATGGAGGACAGCGAGCTGAGGCAGCTGGTGCTCGAGATCCTGCACAACATCATCGATCGCCATGACAACCGCGCCAAGCTACGCGGCATCAGGTACACAGTTTGTGCGCAGTGTGAGTGGTGCCCTTTAGCGTCAGTGTTCGTGGCTCTGACGCTGGTTTGGTTTCTCTCTGTTTCAGGATCATCCCCAACGTCGCAGCACTGAAGATCAAACGAGAGAAGATCTCCAAGCAAGACATCGCTTTCATGAAGAAGGTAGAGACCACTGTTCGTATCCTGTCAGCTGATTGGCTTACAAGAGCACTGGCCTGAGGACGACCTGATGGTTGTTTGAGCATAGAAAGTCAAATAAGATTGGTGGGTCAGTTCCCAGCTCCTCCTGTCTGCAGGAAGTGGCTTCAAACCTGTTACTTAAAAACAAAATAAAATCCCAAAGAAAAGTCACTGTAGCTCTTGAACAGAACATCTTACGTTAATGAAACCGTTAAAAAAATAAGTCATGTGTTTACAAGTTTAAGCCATAAAATTCTCCTCCATGGAGGTCGCAGAGTCTATTGACCCTGACAGGCAACGTCCGGTCACCATCAGCACATGACATTTCCAGAAAGTGCCCACAGTTTAAGTCGTTCACCTGTGAGTCACCTGAGCCGTGACCTTTACCCACATGTCAAACACCTGAACGAGCGAGCGCAGGGCTGGAAACGCCACTGGAAGTCACCCCCCCCCCACTTCAACCGCGTTCAGAGCAGCGACTCGTATCTGCCGCCGCAGGTCGTTAACGCTGTCTAATTGTATTCATTAGTGGGGAATAGGAGTCGTTGGCCTTCACTTTCCATTAGGCTCCACGTCAAGCATAGAAATGCGTTATTTCATAACGAGCGTTGCTGCAACAGGAGGCCTCACTCAGCAGGTTATTTTTAGACTGAATGGGATTTATCTGTTCAGCTGAGCAGCACTGCAGCATTTTCATTCATGTCATGGAGAGTGGAGCTTTTATTCAGCATAGGTTAACAAGTAATGACTGTTTTCAATTAATCTGCTGGTTCGTTTCCTGGTTAATCTGTTGATATTTTGGTCTGTGAAATGTCAGATAGTTGTTAAAAATGTCTTCAGATGTCTCAGAGATATTCAGTGAAGGAAGGACAACGGGCAAACTCAACCCCAGGCTGTTCTCACCCAAACTGGGAATATAGTTTGCACATGAACCCTCATCAGTGGCCATGATGATAATAATCTGATGGTAAAACGATGACACAGGTAAAATTGTGTCTTTAAAAACTGTCTTCTGTCCGTTCTCTTGTTTCCTGTGTGACCTCCAGCACGGCCAGCAGCTTTACCGCCACATCTACCTGGGCTGTAAGGAAGAGGATAACGTCCATAAAAACTTTGAGCTGCTCTTCACCACCCTGGCCATTCTGACCATTGAGCTGGCCAACGAGGAGGTGGTCATCGACCTCATCCGGCTCGCCATCGCTCTGCAGGTACGATCAACGACTTCTCGAGTTAAGGCTCTTCTGTTAGACAGATTTAAATTTTGCCGAGCTGTTGTCAGAAAACCAAGAAAGTATTTTCTAATCTGTCAAATATGGAAACAGTCTCACCGTAATGTCCCTTTAACAGCTTTTCTGGAGCACTGCAACTCAGGAAAACACATGCAAACAGACAATTCACACACACATTCAGAAAACATCTTGTGCTGCAACAGAAGTGTTTCCAGGGGACACTAAAACGTGATGAGGTGATGCTCTTACATGGACATATTATAATAAATGTATTATAATGAATCCATGAGCATTCGTTGTTCAATGCTTTTAACTTCAAAAGTCACAGGTCAGGGGTGGCCCAGTAGTCGAGTGGTTAGGGCGCGTACCATGTGTAAGCGCAAGACGCTCTTAGCAGGCAGTCACCGGTTAGACTCCCGATCGGTCCGACTCTTTCCTGCATGTCATTCCCCTCTCTCTACCCCCTTTCCTGTCAGTCTCCACTGAACTATAATAAATGCATAAAAAGCCCAAAAAAAAAACAAAAAAAAAAGTCACAGATCATTGAACAAGTGCGTCCCAAAGCTTGATGGTGTATTTATACCCTCCCCCTTAATGAAGAGACCCTCCTCAGCCAGCTCCGTTTCTGAGTGGGAGGGTGGAGGGGCCGGATTGGGATTGAGCCAAAGTCTAAAAGTCATGACGTCATTGAGGTGAAAGAAAAAAAGTTTCCACTTGACAGCAGCTCTCTCTGGCTCATTGTGCATCTCGTGACCGGTGACTCCAGCTGTCAGATAAATGTAGGAGAGGAGGAAGCTCAATTACCCTTCAAGCTCCACTTCAAGCCCCCTTGATGTGATGGTGGGGTGTTTACAGTGTCAGTGTCATATTTGTGTGGCTGTGCTGTCGTGGTCGTCGTCATCGGCGTTTGAGCTCTTAATGTCATTAGACTGGAGGCAGCGCTCAGGTCCAGTGAGGCTGAGGAGAGGTGTGAACAAGATCTGCACACACACACCAGCTGCTTGTTTGTGTGTCCAATGAGATCTTATCATCCAAATGTCACAGTGTTGTAGACAAGAAGCAAACACACGCACACGCACACACACACACACACACACACACACACACACACACACACACACACACACACACACAGACCTTTGTAGCAGTGTGTTTACCTGCACTGGGAACATCTTCACCCTCTGGAGTCTGACAGATTAAGATATAAGGCCCATAGAGAGACAGATGTTCTCAGACTGGTTCATATATGATTCCTGAAGAAGATCAAACATTTACACACACACACACACACACACACACACACACACACACCTCAGCACTTCATCTTGTCACTGGTATCATAATCCACGTACAGAGTTTACAGAGTGCAGGAAGATTTCTTCTGGATCCTCAGAGGTCGTAGGGAGGAGTATGTGCAGTTTGATTATGTTTTCACACTGTCAGTACAAAAGGTCATTGTCAGGGTAACAACCCTGAAGTGACACAGCGAGCACAGAGGACTGAATATGATGCACCACGTGTCTGTAATGTGTTCCTGTGGTGATTTGTTAATTATAATCACAATGTGGAATTCATTTCTGATGTGTGAAGTCTTCTGGTCTGAGTTGTTGTCACCAAAAAAACTAAATAATAATAATTAAAAAAACATAATAATTTTGTGCATCTGCCAGAACAAACCAAGTGAAATAATTTTTTTCTAAACTTTTTTTTCTTGCCAGAACAAAAGGAAATTAAAATTCACTCTGCTCTCAGAGGTTGTTAATACAGATAAAAAAAATTAAAAATCACTTGCTTCTCAGAGCTTCTGTAAATCTATGATATGTGAAAAATAGTGAAAAATAGTGAGAGCCCAAATGTTAAAGAGGAACTCTGTAAATGCACGATCAGCAGTCCAAAGCCCAAAATAAAAACCCCAAAGAAAAGCAGCAACTCCTGTCACAGGGGACTGGAAAGGTGTTAGGTGGCACTTCGACTCAAGTCAAACCGATTTAAAAACAATAAGAATATAGTCCAACTAGTAATGCGACAGAGAGAATAGACCAGATAATCCTCTGGTATTTTTGTTGTTTATAAGATTTGGTCATTCCTCTGGATTAATGGTGTGTTTCTCATTGACCAACAAGAAATGTAACAAACATCGAGAAGATTTTCATCAAATGACCAATGATGCCTCTTGGTATCATTTAGTGTAGCCTCAAAAACACGAGCTGTTATTAGTGCATATGTTGATTTCTTCTTGTTGCTAAAGTGTCCCTGGTTTGTGCAGGACATGGTTCTGGCCAATGAGGAGAACATGCCGATGTTTATTCGCTGCGGTATCATGGCACTTGTGGCGGCGTACCTCAACTTCCTGAGCCAAATGATCGCCAACCCCCCGTTCTGTCAGCACGTCAGCAAGGTGGGTCGTTGGCTCGTTCTGATGTCACTGTCACATTCCTTCCTTCGCACTGTAAGGTTGTCCTGATGGATGTTGCAGATCATGTTGTAAAATATCAAATTCTCAGACACTTTGAAACTTGTTCTTACATTTTAGACTTCAAGTTTATCTCTATGCTGATGATGCACTGCTGTTGGTGGTTGTAGTCGTCATTATTCTCTATATTTTGTACCCACTGTGAACTAAAATGGTTCAAAACGTTTCCAGGTCATCGAGCTGAGGAACATGGATGCTCCATACCTCCTCCCAGAGCACATCTTCAGAGACAAGTGTCCGTAAGTGTCCACTAATTAATCAAGTTTCCTGTAATCCAATTGGTTGAGTTCAGGCTGAGCGGAGTTGAAGAAGCAGTTTTATGTTAAGTGTAGAAAATAATGGACTCTGCAACCAATAGAAAAGCATCTTGAGTAAGAACCCAACAAACCATAATCATCATAATCTTAAAGCTCACTGTCAAATCTCAGTTTCTTTGTATCAAACAGAAAAGTCTCAGACACTGTTCAAGTTTTGAGAACTTTGGCTTCTTTTGTTCAAAAAATGTTTTGTAGAAAACTATTCTTATAATCATCAAAGTAAGGTATAAAGAAGTAAAGTACATCATGCCTGAGCCTCAGGTAAGGTATCGGCATTAGGACTGAACATATATGGTCTTAATTCAACAGCTCTGGCTTGTTTGAGTGATTTGAACGTCATTAGACATGTTAGTCAGTGTAAGTTCTCAGTTCGACATGACATCATGTCAGCCCAGCATGAACCGTCGTGCTCAGACGCACATCACAATCATCACAATCTCATTCTAAAGGTTTCATTTCTTAAACTTCCCTCACACTCTCTGAACTTTCAGTCTTGTATAATAGATGAGGCGTCTCTCTCCTCTCATATGGAAACGTCAGCTTGTTATCCGTCTTTAACAACCGTGAAAAAAAAAAAGTTGTTTCTCAAATAACTCGGGAAGCCCCTGAGTCTTGCTTGTTAGAGCTTTTTATTCCAAATGTTCTCCAGTTGAGATCTGAGTCATTCTCACTCCACTATTGTAGTTCTCATGTCTGTGAAAACCAAAATATTTCTGATGTAAAGGTGAATGTGCAGCATGCCGCAGGGCAGAGGAGAAAAAAAAAAAGAAGTAAAAATGTTGAGGATGTTTGGAATCTGCTTCTAATCCCTTAAATCTCTTCATTATTTATCAAGATCCTCAGTGTGCTGTTTAAAATTCACTAACTAACATCAGCACTGTTTGTTAGTACAGCTGAACTGCGTCAGTCTACTGGTTTACTAGGATGCAGCACCAACAACTGTACCTTTATCACTGTGATTTTTGGAGGGTACCATGAACACAGTACAGTTTTATTTTGATCAGCCAGCAGCACCAGATAACCAGGCTCCTGGTCTGTCTCCATAAGCAAGTCAGCGTACTGCAGCACAGCTATTTAACGAGTGCTGTGACAGAGAGCGTGCACTTTTCACGACTGACAAACAGGAAACTTCCTGCATCAAGACTGAAGACTCATCCCCTCTTCATCCCTCTTCCTCCTCCTCCCAGAATCCCTGAATCTTTGGACAAGGAGGACAGACTGCTGTACTTCCAGACGTCCGACATGGCGGAGTGTCTGGCAGGACCGGGATACAACGCAGAGAGACTCTCCATCCCCTATGTTCCCCAGGTCACAGGTATGAGTGGCCAGGTCCCACCACACTGATAACAAGGCTTTACAGGCTCGTCTGCGGAGCATGTTAAACAGGCTGATGGATATGAAGTAGAGAGTAGAGGTAAATAAGGTCCATAACTGTGGTGTCGCTGTCACGGTATTTATTTCAACCACTAGGTGACTGGGAAGAGTTTTGAGTTTTAACACTGATGCACCTTTCCATGTGAAGGTTTCCTGAACTATACAATAAATATTTAATCAGATCGTATTTCTCTCCAATAACGTCAGTTGAAACAAGTTGAATTTGTTTTGCCTCGTTGGCAGATTCTTGCTCTGACTCATCTTTTCAAGCTCATGTTGTGCAGCCAGTTATCGCTTAAATATTATTATAAAGTGAAGAAAATCCACCGTTTCCATAAATATATCCAGCTGAATTCTGGGGAAATGCTTCTCATGGTGCACAAGGGACAAGGCTGTCGTATTTCGAGGGCTCCTTCAAATACAGCAGAGAATTGTGGTCCTCATTTCCCAGGCAACAAAGGATCCAACAGGTGGATCCTCCCCAGCCCAACCTGTCCCGAGATCCATTACACACCTGTGATGAATCACTTTTTAAAAAGTTAATAGGATGGCCAGATTGCCGTCTCATTTCGGTTCGGCCTTCGTGGTCTACGATGGCTACAAAGGCCACGTCTTCACAAACCGTGTTCTAAATTTGAAGAATCTTGGAGCCTTTAAGAGGTTAAAAAGTCAGATGAAAGGATTTTACATGGAGATTGTTGTGCTTTTTTACACAGTGTGACATTTTTATTTCCCTTATTTTAAACTCTGGCTGCCCCCCCCCCCAAGAACTGTTGGCACTCTGAGTGAAGATGTATCCGAAAGGGCTTTGAAGGATTAACAGCTTAAGGAGTTGTTCAGTGAACAGAAAATAAACCTTAAAAAAAACCTATTGTCTGATCAGCTTTATTACACTGGAGGCTTCAGTCGATATTTTACATTAGAGCAACAGTAGAACCACCTTCCTGCGCCTTCATGGACAAAAATAGTCGCCTCTCTAGGAACAGTTAATCCTCAGGATTCAGTTTCTCTCATTTTTGAAATCTAGCTTTGCAAATAAACTTGAAATCCATAAACAGTCAAAGCAAGAAGAGATTGTTTTATTCTCTTCAAATAAAGCGAGTGAACCAAAGCAAACAGGGCGAGAGAACTGTCTGTTTACTGACTCATCTGTGGTCTAACAGAAGCTGTGCCTCTGTTTCCCTCCCTCCCTCATGCTGTCACCCACAGTGCTTTACACAGTAGGAAAAATCATCCACAGGTGCAAGCAGACGTCCAGAGGTAACCAACCAGAGTAGAGCTTTAGACCAGTTCACTGTTAGACTCAGTTTACCAGTTCAATAAAGGCTCTGGCAGGTTTTCTTTCATCTTTTTGCAGTGTGCACCTTGGAGGAGCTGACTGTTCTTTGAACTTAGGACAAACCACCTTGAAACGTGCAGTTTATCATGAGCTCCGCACCAGCCCATACTTAGATTCATATAAATATTTAATATTATTTTTTGCCATGAAATTAGTGAGGCCAGTAAAGACTCATTAGCCAGCAGTCACGTGGACTGTGGCAGCTCCAGCCGCTGCAGAGACAAAGCTGATACATGTAGCCTCAGGACACTCTGTTGACCAGTTAGCTGTAGTGGGAACAGAACCCACAACCCTGGCAGCTGTAGATCAGTTCTCGTTGTGTTAGTTTGCTTGTTGTGTCCAGTGAAAGTTGTTTGTGTAGCTGCAGACATCGTGTATTAAATCAGCTGGTGAAATCATTAATGCTGTTTTGCTTGCGTTGCATCTGGACATGTTATGGTGAGTACATGAACTACAAGTAGATGTAGAGTAGAAATATCGTAGTGGTTAATGTTTGTTGTGTGTAATGTTACTGCAGACACTTTCTTTTTTAGCTGTGCAGCTTTAGTCTTTGTTATTAATATAAAAGAGGATGAACGGTGGCTGCGGCCTGGTGCTGGGCAGGTGGTTACCACTGAAGAGTCTGAAGGACTCGAACATCTGGTCTGTGCTTTCAGAGAAGAAGAAAAGCAACGGGTCAAAAAACACTGTGCTGAACGTGGTGAAGGACCAACCACACAGCTATTACAAGCTAATGCCAGCAAACAGATGGTCTCCATGGAAACAGTCGAATGTTACTGCTGCAAATGCCTCAACTATTTTCCTTTTACTAAGGAAACTTCTTAAGGGATTCTGTGCAACACCCTTAAGTGACTCCCTCAGCTAAGGAGAAATTACACTGTAACTGCTCCACTTGAACAGAAAACTGCGGGTGTGTTGTGCAGCCGGCCCCTGGTTCTGTTCACTGCTTCCTTGTTGTCATTGATCTTGAAATGAAAGATAATTCTGGTGGAGTTTTGTATTATAGAGAAGAGTGTGAGGCAAATGTCAAAACTCTCTCTCTGTCAGCATCTCCAACCTTTTGTCTGTTCAGATCAGTTTCCTCATTAGAGCCTTTAGTTCAGGCTCAGAGTCGTACCTGTTCAAAGGTCACAGTGACTCAGACGAACAGCTGCTCTGCGTTTCTCCTTCCTCTCAGCTCATCTGGTCGTCACCTCTCTGACCCCCTGACCTTGACTCTGTGTCCGTCCTCAGGTGGAGACAGTAGCTGCTCCTCTCTGGTTTTTATTTTATCAGAGCAGTGGGGGGGGTGTATCGCTCTGCAGGATCAGATCAGGTTATTAAACAAAAACATCAGAAGAGATTTAAAGTCTGTCTGTGTGGAAAAGGGAGTTTGGTGTTATCAGGTGGCCTCAGAGGACGAGAGAACGAGAGCTCATCCTGGAGTGAAGCACTCAGCCCTGGCTGCTGGTGGGACGTGTCCAGCCCTGCAGCCCGACCTCTTCATCGAGGCAGTGATCATTCAAAAAATCAAAGTCGAGTGGACTGCGGACATTTTTGAACAAAAGGTTTTATTGTGTAGTTGACAGTAATTACAAACTGTAGTGAATCACAGACGTCTTCATTTGTTATTCACATTGTTCATGAAACTATTTAGGGCTGGACATCAAACCTCAAAACATTTAGAATGTAATTAAAACCTAGAACTAAGTATCCAAAGCACTGTGAAGTGCTGCTCTATCTATCTGTCTCTCTCTCTCTATCTATCTATCTATCTATCTATCTATCTATCGCTCTGTCTCTCTATCTATCTCTCTCTCTCTCTCTCTCTCTCTCTCTCTCTACCTCTCTGTCTGTATATGGGGTTGATGTGACTCAGGAGACACTGTCCCTGTCGTCCTGTAGATGAAGACCGTCTGACAAGGAGGAAGAGCTTCGTGGACACCATCTCCCTGCAGGTGGACATCATGTCCAGCAGCCTTCCAGACAAGGTGGGTCCAGTGTGACCTGCACTCAAGGCTTTAGAGGCCAGAACAGAAATATTAGACATGATTTACATTCAGCTGCATCTCTGCTCGGCGGTGGATCCGCAGGCTGTTCTCAGGACAGCGTTTGATCCCTGTGTCTTCTGATCTTCCTGCAGTCTCAGCTGGCGGAGGAGATCACATTCGAGACCCTGAAGAAGGCCATCGGTGAGATCAACACACCCGTCATGTTCCCCTGACTGCACCCTGCAGGGAATTCCACATATATGGAATTCAGTTTTTGGATCATGAGAAAAGAACTGTCTTTGTAAAGTCATTAAAAATGAAGCTACGTGGAATCTAACCTCTGTCTGTTTCAGACACCACCGGGCTGGAGGAGCAGGAGAGAGAGAAGAGGCGTCAGGTGATGGAGAAGTTCCAGAAAGCTCCGTTTGAGGAGATCGCTGCTCACTGCGAGTCCAAGGTAAAAAAGACAACTCAAAACTGCAGTTAAGTGTTGATGAGATCAAGCCTCGGCATCCAACCTGTGTTTACTCTGGTGGGTGTTTCCTCAGGCGAACATGCTGCAAGACCGACTGGCACAAATCTTTGAACTTACGATTCGGTGAGTTTGTCGTCTTTTTAATAACAGAATTTCATCTTCTGTAGATGTTTGTTCATTGTCTACATCTAGTCTTGCTCGTCCTCCTCCTGGGTCGATCTGCTCTAGATATTGTTTGTTTTTTCTAAAAGATCAGCCAACATCGATAACAAATATAGAAAACTTCACCAATCTTTGTCAAAATGTGTCGTTGTGGATGATTTAGTCATCTGCAGCGCGGGTTTTCTGGTCGTTTGATTTTCCTACCTCTTAATCTAACGACCTAAATATTAGAAAACTACAATGCTACTATGTTAGCATTTCCATTATTGAAAGATTGCCAGGAAACCACAATAATAAAGACCCGTGTTGTTACCAATAAAATCTCTTTGCTAAACCTGCTAAATGTGAACGTGCTGTGGTTGTTAAAGGATGATTCTACATGTTTATCTCAGTGGTTCCCCTGAAAAGCCCGACCCCGCAGTGACTGTACCCTTTAGGACATGCACTGAAATAAGCTCCGTAATAAAGGATCAACTGCTGACTCAGGAACAAAGTCAATGTTAAAAACATCATCTTTTCACCAGTTTCACTAATCAGCAATTAAGAAAATCTAACTGAACTCTTTGCACCCCCCCCCCCCCAAACACCACCAGGCCTCCCCCCAGCCCATCCGGAGTGGTTTCCATCTCAGCGGGACACACCCAGCACCAGTCGGTACCTGTCTACGAGATGAAGTTTCCAGACCTGTGTGTCTACTGAACAGAAGCATTAAACACACACAACAGCTGAAACGCAGAATGCAAAATTAAAAATGCTGAAAAAGAACAATACAATCACAATCTGGTTCAGCACAAAGGTGTCAGGAGCACAAAACGCTGCACAACAGCCTTCAATCAGATTTAAAGGTTAAGTTTCCTCAGTCTCACGTTTTCAATCTGCACTTTTTAAAAAAATCCTCTGATGTGTAATCGAGCTTAAACCCACCAGCTCTAAATCAACCGTCTCCCTTCACTTTGCTTCACCTCGCCCCTGAAGCTAAACACACCTGACGCTACAAAGAACAACAACAGCATCAAAAACAAAACAGCTTCCACTCTGAGATTTCAGGGATTTGATGCTGAATCGGACGTTGCTTCCCAACAGGACTCTGCTCCAGTCAGTGTGGTCGAGCCAGAGCTTCAAACCTTGTACATATGCTCGTAGTCTAAGAAGAACCGGTTAGGGTTCGTAGGACCGGCCAAAACCAGTTTCAGGATGAAAACCTGAAGCTGGTTTTAGCCGTAATGTTTCTGCCTCCTAACAAGTGTCTGTTGTCCCGTTGGTCCGTCAGTGTCATGAGTAGACATGTACATTATATTATCCGTCAGCTATAAAAAGTGAGGAACCGGAAGACGGCAGATTAGTTTTAGGCTCGATGCTGCATGGCTGTTCCACCCGGTCCTCTCTCTTCAGTCTTTGCTGTTTAAAGGTAAAAAAAGCATCAACCAGTTAAAAGTCTGAAGTGAAGTGTCAGCACAGAGGCTCTGAACAGACGAGCCACAGCACTGTTCAGGTCGTGGACGGCTGCAGTGGGACGGTGAAGGTTTGTGAAGTGGCTCATTTATAAAAACGTGTAATTGTAAATGCGAGAGGTCGACAGAGCCTCAAAGCTGTGACACGTGATGACCGAACAAACAGGAAGTGGCGTCGTAGCTGCAGGGAACGTGGGGAGTTTTGGTCGATCATGTTTTGAGCAGCTGAGTCAAACAAATTTCAGAAGGTCTTCCTCAAAACTGAGCCAGTCGACAACAAACAGGGAGAGGTTCATATTTAAGGAACAGTTCGTAACTTCAGTTACTGATGAACTGTCAATAAAATGTTCTGACATGTAGAATTAAATCAAGATTTTATTGCAGAGGCAAAATGTGACAGATCGTTGCTGTGTTGTCAGACATCTTTAGCAGCAACAGATCATGAACTAATGTGAAATGTGGAATCTTCAGGGTGTGAGGGACAGTTCCATCTGTTTATCTGGATCATACAGTCGTTTATCTGGATTATTCTGCAGCGGCACTTTGGCTCAACATATTACAGCACTGTTCTTCATATATATATGTGGTGGTTACCCCATGTATCCTGCACACACACACACACACACACACACACACACACACACACACACACACACACACACACACACAGACCTGTCTGAACGGCTGAACAAACCTAGTGCACGTTCCTTTTCATCATCCAATCACACATGGACACAGAGCAACGCTGCACAGCAACAGTGTCGAACCGAGTGAACGAGCCGTCTCAGAGTGAGATATTGAAGATATGAGACAGGAAGCTGCAGCTGGTCCGTCCCTGTCTGAACACCTTGGACTCGACTCGGCTTTAACTCCTCACTGCTCTGTTGGCAGCTTCTAAAAAAACCAAAACATGTCCCGTTGCCAAAGATTCAAAATGTCTCAATCTGTGTGTTTTCTGAGCCAGTGTCCTGTGAGGAGCCTCCTGGAGAGTTTCATGACACCTCATCAGAGTTAACCTTAATATTAATCCAGCTGTTGATCATTAGGTAACGTCTTCGGCCGCGCTGATACAAAGCAGAGACACTTTGGAGGATTTAATCGTCAGGACTCAACCACGAGGCCACGGTCTGTTTCCTAAAGAGGCGCAGGAGGCGATTTCTGGAATGAGATCCTTCGTATGTGGCGGAGCTGCAGCTGCGGTCTGTAATAACAGATGGTTATCAGCATTTTCTCTGATCTGAGCTCAGCGCAGGAAGAGAAATCCCTCCAGCTGGAGGCAGACACCTGCTGCCTTTGTTTGGTCTGAGCAGCTGTTTAGAGCACATCTCCACCTTCACTTCATCTGAGGTTACAGGTCGGTCATTAAACGTTGGCTTGTTGAAGGGGATGAGATGGAGAAGTGAGTGTAGCAGAGGCGGAAGGAGTAGTTGTGCAGTTTGAGTTCTGCCCAGCAGGATGTGCTGCTTGTTTTTCTCCGTGGTCGTGTATGTTTCAGATGGTTTTGTATGTTTCAAGTCGTGGAGCTCAGGTTGTGTTGCTGAACAAAAGGTCGGCCGAGTGCAGAATCACCAACATGAGTCTGAGAACTCAGAGTTCAGTTCTAAGCTGCACCTCTGTCTCTATGGATCCGTGTTCAGCTCGCTCTGTGGGGGGGTCATGCCCGTCCAGCAGCATCACTGTGGGGGACTCGGGGGTGGCTGCACTAGCACTGGTGCTACCAAGCGTCTCCACTGTCTCTGATTAGCTGCTGATGATGATGATGATGATGATGATGATGATGGTAACCGTGGGTCATGAAGGCTCGCACTGGAGCGAGCGAGCGAGCTGATTGGCTGTGGTTGATAAGATTCTGAAACAGACAGACACCTGTTGTTTGCCTGTGTACAGCTCGGAGATGCTTCTTTCAGCCTTTTGAAAGTTGAAACAGCCGTTGGTCCAAACTCGTCTGTCGGACACGGGGCCCACCTCACTTCCCTTCACCTCAGAGGCTCCATCTGAGGCTCCGAATACTGAGCTTTGTTATTGAAATCCAATGACCATGTGTCTTCAAATACAAAGACCCATGAGCAGATGTTGTCGCTCAGATAAAGGATCTGGATCCAGACTGCAGGTCTTTGTGTTCCTCTGGGCTAAATGTGATTTTATAGCCTGTAACATTCTGCGAGCGGCTGGTGATTCTTGGAACAAACCAGCCAGTGTGAGCATTAGCTAATGTTAGGAAAACCAGTGTACAGACTATAAACTGTGTAGAATTATCCTCCGCTGATGCATCATCGTCTCCACATATCTGCGCTGCGTAACGTCTTAGCTTTACATGCAAACTCTTATGATTTAAAATCATAGTATCATAGCTGTACTGTAACTGCATGATATCTTAATATCAAGTTGGGATTTTATCTAGAAACAAAAAAAAAAAATCCATCTAAACAAGTTATTTCATCGACTGGATCCTAAAATCTGGTTTCTGATCAGACAGGTTTTTACAGGTGAGCAGTGGATCAGTTGTTTGTTTAGATGTGGCTGGAACACGTGATCACTTCCTCTTACGAATGTGTCATTATAACAGTATATCATATATATTTTTGTACATTTTTTGCATCATGTATCGTTGCCTGGTAGAGATTTAGAGAGGGAGGTTTATTCTTGTCCATCACGTTTATCAAAGTGAAACTAATTCAGTTTTTTGTTGTTTACCGTGAAGATGACGGTTCAGGGTTTCAATGGGATTGTGCAGTTCTTATCAGTGTGGGAGAAATCACATTTTTGAAAATATTACTTGAGTTTTTTTATTATATTATAGATATTATAGATTATATCATTTAAAATATGATGAAAAAGTAATGAATATTATATGAGAGAGTCAGATGTCAGTTATTTTTACATAATACAGAGTAAATGAGTAAATCAGTGCAATCTGCTAATTCTAGCATCTAGATTTTTTTTTCTTTTCCAAGAAGTTGCAGCTTTGGTTCAGACTCGACGTTTTCGATATGAAATGTGTGTTAGTTATTTCAGATTGTGACGGGAACAAACTGAAGGACCGCAGCACAAACAGCCACTTCACCAGCATTAACACAAGTGCAAACTGCTTCCACCTTTAATTTTGATTCACCAGCACCAGCGTTCAAATGCCCTTTAAGTCCATTTATAATGACTGTGTTCTGTAATCTGAAGCCTGAGGCTATTAAGGCACTTTACAGCTGGTAGCGCCCAATTGCAGCAGTTTGCATCACACATCATTCTCATGTTCTCTGAGTCGAATCTGAACACACAGACGTGATATGACTCACTGTGATTTCCACTTTGAGAAGATCACTATCTCTGATGTCCAACACACGAAAACGTCCAGAAATCTGCTCAGAAATCACAGGGAAAAAAAAGATCCTCCTTTTAACTGCAGAACCAACGTGAGAAACAACGTGTTTTTAAGTTTTCTTCAGTGTCACATGAATCCAGTGACAGTTGTCTGCACATCCATGGGAACACTGCTGAAAGGAACTGCTAACAGCAGATTTGGCATACTTTTTAACAGTGCCAACTTTTTGCCAAAGCCTCAGGTTGTAGCTCACAGCTGGCTCGCTGAATCCATGGCAACATTACACTTCCTGTTCTGTAGTTTTGTAGTTTCTATATTTAAAGGATGATTGTACCCTGAGGTGAAGTAAGTCAAAGAATAATAACAGAAGTGACATAGTCCAATGATAATGATAATCTAATAACATCAATAGTTTTTAAAGCTGCAGGACAATGAAAGGTTGAAGCTGAGATTTTGCTCTTTTAATCATGTTGTGTAAACAAATCTACAGTCTGAATTTTCACCTCTGAATCTGTCCTGAGCTGCAACTTCTTCACCACAGTGAGAGGTGACTGATGTTTGAATCAGAGCAAATGATCACGGAAGAGTCTGAAGCTTCAGCTCAACGACTCTCTGCTGCTTTTGATAAATGAACATTATATTGAATAGATTGAGCTCGATCAGTCATTTGAAGCGTCGCAGCAGATGTTAAAATGAAATGCTGAGCAGTTAATCTGTTACAGTGAAATATGACTTTGTGTTTGCACTTTGATCACCGTGTACCTGGTACTATAGCAAAAACAAATCAGCACTGATTAGTGTTTGGTACAAATGGATGAATAGAGATTTTTTTTTGTCCCAATGTTCAGTTTGTGAAATGTTGTATTCAATAATAACTTTGTGTGAAACTGTAAAAAATGTCCCTCTTGACCAGTGATTGAAGTAATTAGTAAATGAGTGAATGGGGTGAAATGACTTCACTGCTGACCTGCCTTACTCCGGATGCTGGACGATGAACATTTCTTCACTTTTCAAGACGGACTTTTGTGCAGAAAAATGACGAGAACAACAAAAAACTGAGCTTCTGATGATGTTTTCTTTTCTTTTTTTAATGTTGGTGATGCAACAGTTTGTGTTTTTGTGCCAGTTTTAGAGATGAAAGTTGGTCACGTGTGTTCAGCCTTCACAGTGACGGACTGCTAAAGCTCGGCTTGGTTTCAGCACACTGATGATTTTAACCACTGGGAGGCGCTGAGGCTCGGCTCCAGCTGCAGGGCCAGGAAACAGGTTCAGATTTCCACACCTGACTTTAGCATCTGCTGCAGTTCACAGATAAACTTTAACTCTCGGGAAGTTGAGCATGTTCAGTCACTGTTTCCTGCTTCATTAACTTTATCCAGAAAGTGCTGAATCATAAAAAGTTCATCTGAGAAATAATCAAACTTGTTTTTTATGAATGAGGCAAACGTGACAAATGATTATTGTATTAACAGTGAATTTATCAGCTTATTATCTTCTGTTCTGTCTACTCAGGACTGAGATCAGCTGAGAGAACGTTTGTAACATGATTCATTTGTCACAGTCGTGTTCAGGTCTTCAGATCATTGTTTTGTCAGATCAAGAGTCTAAACCTTTCAGTTTACACCCATAGAAAACAGAAACTCCTCACACTGAAGAAGCTGTTCTACATTTTGTCATAACTGATAAACAACTGATCAATTTACCAAACTTGATGGTGAAATTATTTCCCTGAGCCACAGCGGCAGCAGAGCCTCAGCATCTTCTTACAAAGCCTCTATTTAATAGGAAATTGTGCGTCGAGATTAATGTTCAAGAGACGATAATAAAATGTTTCTATCAAATGTGTTGAGCTGTGTTGTCTTTGTTTCCATCGGCGCTCTGTTCAAAGTGTGTGTTTGCTTTTCTTTAGATATTCTGAATAAATTCAGTTCGGCCCTTTTATGTATTGATTGATTTATTGATAGATTTTTCTAAAGGTCAGTTCCAGGTCACAGATCTATGAAGAAAACCTGAAGAGCAAAGTCAGCGTTTGATTTTTAATGTTTTTCTATAAATTACAACTGACAATAATCTTCACGTCCCCGAGCTGAAAAACAAAACATTCAGTACATTCGCTTCTAGTTTCCCTCCTCTTCCTCCTCCTCTTCTTCTCCTTCGTCCTCTCCTCCCCCCTCCTCCTCCTCTTCTTCCTCCTCTTCATCTTTCACCCCGGCCCCCCCTGGCGGTCTCCTTGCTGGTCGCTGCCCTTGGCTCTGGCCTGCACTCGGCCTGTGGTTGTGGGTTTGAATCTCGCTGAGTGTCGGCGGCTCTCTGCTCTCCTCACTGGAGACGGGAGGAGGAGGAGGAGGAGGAGGGGATCCAGCAGGAGGATTTGACCTCTCTTCATCCTTCAGGTCAGAGCTTTCATCACTGCAGACAGACAGAAGTGAACATGAATCAACTCTGTGAAAATGTGTGAAAAGATTTAACTCAGATTTGTTTTAATGTGTTTCAGCAGAACAAAGTCCAGGATCTGGTCCAGCAGCAGAGAACTGTGTGTGTGTCTCATCTTGCTTGGTCAGTGTCAACAAGGTCAGTAACACTTGTAATTCACCCACTCAGGGAGCGACCGTCATTGTTTCCAAAGGTTCCTGTTCCTGTTCCCGTCCAGACGACAGCACGCCTCTGGAGTTTTCAAAATAAAACGGGTCCAGCAGCGTTTCTGAAAGTCTCAGGTGTTTAACTAGTGTTAGACAGCAGCAGGGAGCATAGCAACAGAGACAAGTTTTAAAAGTAAAACGTAGAAGCGTCGCCTGAGGCGTGCAGGTCACAAATAAAGTCACTTTGTAACCACATAAGTTTTAAATGGAGTTGAAGATGATTTTTTTTGTTTTTCTAGGACAAAGACCTGCAGAGTTGTGACCTGAGTGTTGTGATTACTTCATAACCAACAGGTACAAAGTGCCTCCGAACTTCATTATCACAGAGCAGCGAGGATGCTGGGTATTCACCTGTCATTTAGCACCATGATGATTCTCCAGATGTGTTTTAACAAGATTAACAGGTGACGTGTTTCTCCTCTCACCTGTTCTGAACTCGGCCTGGAGGAGGTGTGTTCGTGTCCTCTGCTCCACCGGCAGCATCAGAGTTCCCTCCCTGCAGCTCCTCGCTCTCCTCGCTGGACTGAGGGGAAAGCCGTGGTTTGGGGGGTCTGCTGGCCCGGCGGCAGGGGGGCGGGGGTCCGCGGCACTGTTGCGACTGCAGGCTGTGGTTGAAGTGGGCCGCTGCCATACACTCCGCGGTGGTTCTGTCGCACACGCACTGCAGTTTGTCGCACACAGAGACCCCCTGACCTGAGGCAGAGAGGGGACGAATTACTGAACCACCAACGTGAAGACAACTCAAGATGTTTATCCTTCCTCATGACCCTGAGACTCAGATTTAAAGGACCGCTGTGCAGGATTTAGTGACATCTAGTGGTGAGGTTGCAGATTAATAAACCTGTGAAAGCCTCTAGTCTCTGGTTTGTCCGTTCAGGGCTACTGTAGAAACGTGGCGCTGCATCATGACGGGCTCCGTAAAAGATTCTCCGTTTCAGGTGATTTATCACTGATGAAAACACACTCATCAATATTATATTTCATTTCTGCCAACAGTCCCCCTGAATCCGACACACTGGTCCTTTAAAAACACCGAAACGCTCCCTGACCTGTTGAACTCACATCGTGGCTTCCCGCTCTCACAGGAGATCTGGGCGTTGAGCTTCCTGTCCGACCTGCAGCCCATGGAGCTGATCTGGTTCATGCAGCAGTGGTGGAAGAAGCAGCACCTGATGAGGGAAGTCCAGGTAGCCTGTTAGCTTCATGTAGCACGGACACATTTTACTGCACAAAACACAGAATATTCAGTTCTTCCTTCAACTGGAGACATGTTGGGAGTTTGTAGTCTCAGCAGCTGCTGTGATGGTAAATGAAACTGGCAGCTGCCTCTAATATTGGCTGATCATTAATTGATGTAATAAATTTGACCATATGTGTCAGTTAAAGGAGGTCTACAGCGTTCAGAAACATGCAGGAGTCCAGTGTTTAAGGAGAAGGGAAATACATTCAGTATGAAGGATAAATGTTGAATGCTTCTTTTTAAATCTGTTGTTGTTTGTTATCCATGACTCGTTCAGACCTCCAGGATAAACTGTGTGTGCTGCTCAGGGCACCTTCAGATTGTTGTAGTCGTCACTCGTCCGCTCACTTTCTGACTTCCTCCTCCTGCAGCTGCTCACCTGTCCAGCTGGTCCAGAGGCTTCCCGCCGCCCTCCTGTCCGCAGTAGCAGCCGTACATCTCGTACTCATGTGGACATCGTCCCGTCAGGCAGTGGAGCATCTCCCCCAGCGCCGGCATCTCCCGCCTGGCTCGACCGTCGCTGCCGTACAGGGTGAAGGAGCGGCTGCATTCTGCCGGGAGGTCGGAGGAGGAAACACAGGTCAGTGGCAGCAGTTAAAGAGCTGCTGGAGAAGTCACCAGTGAAACGCTGCCAGAGACACTGAGTTGTACCTTCGCTGTTGGGCTGTAGCTGTAAGTCAGTCAAGCCAACAGACTCCAGCAGGGACCAGGCGAAGAACGGCACCGTCCTCCTCTGAGCCACATCCCGGTCTGCCAACAGAGACGACACACTGAAGACGTGTTTGATATTCACACTGCAGCCTCGCTGTCAGGTTATAGCTCCCATGAGTCACTGCTGCTGGTTACAGGTGATACAGTCCTGCTGGTTTCATCGGAGCATGACCTCCGGTGTGCAGAGGGACAGCACCTGGTCTGAGGCCACTGACGCTCAGATCCTGTTTAAATGTGTGTGAGCTGTGTTCATGAGTGACAGGCCGGTCCTGTGGTCTTATGGTGGAAGGATGGTGACTTCCAGGTATCGGTCCGAAGTGTTGAGATAACGACATCATCCGGACAAAATGACTTTTTGTTGTTCTTTTTAAATAACAAGAGTTTCGTTATGGATAATAAAATAGTTAATAAGATTTGTTAAAAATAACAAACAATTGTTTTCTCCTGAAATCTTGAGATACGGGATAAAAAAGATATTTGCGAATTTTTATTTTGTAGGCAAACTCTCTAGAGGAAGTGATTCTGTGGGAAACTGTCGCTGCCATGATGGAGATGTATTTCACATTAACGCTCACTGTGGATGAAAGTGTAAGAAGCTTCTTCAGTTCAGGGTGGAGTCATTATAATTAAATGTAGGACTGTAAGATAATCTGTGGGGGCCACTTTTGGCCCACAGGCCACCAGTTGCCAACCATTGCTTTATGGTGACTATAATCATTAGCTGTAAAATAAACGTGATTACATTTAGAAATTCAGCTGCTACATCAGTTGTTAATTCCAGTAACGTGTTTTTTAACGTTTGTTTGTCTCAGAAACTACAGCCTGACACAGACCTCGGTGCTGGACGTGGTTTGTCTTGAGGAATATTCCTGCAGACTGTAGCTGTGATGTGTTGGTGTGGAGGCTTCAGGGTCTCTGTGCCTCTGGTGTGGTGAAAAGTTAGAATAATGTACTTAATTACAGATGAACCCATTATTCCCGCTCTTCAGGACCAGTGCTTCACCTCGTTTAACCTACAAACATCAAACCAGTCACGTTCTCCAGCAGCTGTCTCAGCTCCCCTGTGGATCTTTCTGTAGTAATGATCCAGTTTGCTCCTCTATAGTGAAATAATGAATTTATAGTCAGTGTCAGTGATGGGCTGCTGTTTCTCCCGGCTGTCATTACAGGCCACAGATTACTTCACTTAACTCCAATGACCCTTTAAATATAATTAACTTAATTGAGTCCCTGGAGAAATCTGCTTAATTTATTCTTTTCATTAAACCTGGAAAGTAAATGAAGAACACAGGGAGAGGAAGAAGCTGCTTGTATTTTGTACAAAAACATTTCACAGTTTTTGACCAGACTCTACCATCTGTGTCCTTCTCCTGCGAGCTGTCGGCCGCCTCTCCTTCCACACACGGAGGTTTCTGTGTCACCGTGGTCCCAGCCTCTTCCTGCGGCTCCTCCTCAGACGCAGCTTCGGTGGTGGTGAGTGACGGAGATCTCACAGCTGCTGCTGTTGTGGTTGGGGCGGACATGTTGACCTCTGATCGGGGTTTGACGGAAGTGACGGTTCTTATCGAGGTTGATGATGGTGGTGTTGTTGCAGATGTTGGAGGCTCCTGACCTGCGACATGAAGGATTAAAGGTTTGTGCAGTAATCTGACTTCTTAAGAAGAAGAGAATTGTGTGTTTAAATCAAATGGCACCATGTCTTAAGTTCAAAATCTTTGCTTTTAGTTTTAATATAATTAGAAGTAAATGGAATTTGTGTCTCTGTGGTAACAGTTTGATTAACTCCATCATCACCCAACGTGCTAATGAAACCTCACCCGTGTTCAGGGGACTGAGAGGAGCAGCAGGTGGTGGAGTCAGGTCCTCCTCCTGGGAACTGGCCGGAGCTGTGGTTCTGAGCGGCCTGGTTTCCGGGGGCGAGCCTCTGGTTGCAGACCTCGTCGTCACTCTGGTACTGACCTGTGGGCCTGGTGAGGTGGCTGTTAGCACAGAGAGGTTACAGAGTGAGGCAGCGATGCAGGTGAAGTCTTTGCATCACTGTACCACTGTCTGTGGCGGTGGATGAGGATAATTTCTCTGACACTTGAGGCAGTGATCATTAATATTCCTCACTTACACTTCGGTTTTTGCACAGATTAAATTAAAGCTTTAGATTTGCTGTTAGGTGGGTTTTGTTTCCTTTGGATGAAGCCAGGCCAGCTCATGTCTCTATGCTAAGCTAACCATGAATGGCTGTAGTCTCAATCTTATCAAGTGTGTTTCCCTGTTCCTTTAAACCAGAGTTCAGAGTTTGCCATGGAAACAAACGACACGCTGACCTGCAGTCGCCCTGTGGGAACCTGCGCTCTCCTCGCCGACACCCCGCCCTCCTCTCTCCTCTGAAGCTGAAGGTGATGCAGGTGTAAATGTGATGCCGGGACCTGAGGAGAGCAGAGCACAGAGGCCGTCACATATTAATACACTTGATTAAACCAAGTGTTACAGGAAAAAGAACTCAGCGTCTCCTGTTTCTTTTCCTGCTGGAGTTTAAAGTGTACACGATAATTATTATAATGTGAGGTGAGTTTTCTCCCCCTCAGGCCTCAGACAGCTGTCAAAGCCTCAGCCTGTAATTACACACGACCGCAGCCATCGAGAGGAAAATAAGCACTTTAGTAGTTATGTGTTTTTTACCTGACAGCAGGGATACACCATCAGATCTCCTCACTGTGTGTGTGTGTGTGACTCTGAGCCATAGAGCTCCATTGTTTCCACAAGTGTTAAAAAACATCAGTGAGTCACACTGTTACATCTTCCTTCATCACCATGAACACACACTCTTACTTAGTTTGATTCAGTCCCACACACATCATCCTGCTGCCCCAAATACTCACTACAGCACCACATGTGGATTAATCCGCTGCTGAAAATAGTCCCCAGCAAAGGCTTTATATACTTCCTCCTGTTTGCTTGATAAAAACTACTTTGAGCAGCTGTTTGAGGAAATTTCTGAGACATTAAAAAGAAACAAAACTATGAATTTCTAAAGTGTTTTTAAAGGAGTTGTTGCTATTGCTAGATAGCCAACGTTAGCATTAACAGCTGTTAACTCAGCAGTCTAGCACCAAGAGCAACTCTCTTGTTTTGCTTCTATCCTACTTCGGTTAGCATGCTAACCAGCTAGCTCTGGCTCAGTCGGCCTGTCTCGTCGTGCTCTGATACGGAGTCACTTTAGCGTCCAGGCTGCCCTGAAGAAGAAGCTCAGAGGACATTTTATAAGCTCTTGCTAAGACTGGTAAGTAAACAGCAGCTAATGCTAACATTAGCCATGTAGCAATAGCAAAACTTACAAATAGCTCTTTAAAGATTAAGTTCAGAAAATATAGAGAAAAACCAGATTTGTCTTGTAAACCACAACACGATCCAGAAGTTGCCTTTTACTTCCTGTAAATATCTCAAATTAATTCAGTTTTCCTCAGTAAGCCTACAACGAGACCCCGCCCCCGCCCGCCACAACAAACTGACCTGTTGGAGAAGCTGATGTCATCTTTGCTGTCAACGTCGAGCTTCCTGTTGCTGGTGTTGTCGTTGACTGTGTTTTGTCGGTTGTGGTTGTAAACACATCTTTGACTGAGGAAGAAGAATTAACGGGTTTAATATTCCAGATGTTTACCCAGCTGCTGTAACGCTGTCATTCCCCTTTGGGATGAATAAATCTGTCCTGAAATAAATACAGTTTTTAAGCCACCATCATTGTGTTTTCACTTGGTGTAAAATGTCAAATAAAAGCCTGTATTGAAATAACAGCACAAGCAAACAACCCTGCAGCAGAGGTGGAATTATCTGCACTATAATGACTCACATGGTAAATTCAGTCCATTTCCTCAGAACTAATTAATACAACAACACGGTCATGTCATCCTCACCCCTCTGTTTCAACACCTATACTGTTCTCATCCACTAATATTAACCCAAATTGCTTTTACTTTTGTGTTTATTGTCTGGTCTCAGTTAATCGCAGCACTTCCTGCAGATGTTTCACATGAGCCAGGAACGTGGGTGATTACTCCATTTGAGCTTCTGGATGGCTTTTACTGTGAAACATCTGTGCAGGAAGTGTTGAGCTTAACACTGGAGAGGAGAAAAACACAAAGCAGAAGAGGTTGGAATTGATCTGATGATTAAACTGATGGAGGCGCTGCTGTGGAAAGAGACACTACACTGAATTTATCGAGACAACAAGAAAACATGGAGCTGTGGTGAAGTTTGCTCCAATGGAAAATAAAACAGGAACAGATCAGAAAAACAGGCTTCTCACTAAAATGCTCTGGGATTTAGAAATAAAATCTCTTCTGTGATATGAACCTGATTCAAATTAAGAACAAAAGCCATTTTACATTTTAAAGTCTACATGTGTCTGGATGTGTTCAGAGACCAGCTCAGAACCTGAGACTTGAACGTTTACTCACGTCCAGCACTGAGTCTACAACCGTGTCTCTTTGTGGAGTTAGATTGGTCTCGCTGAAACTCACTGTACTCATCTGAAGCTTCCTGCTCCTCTTCATCACTGTCATCCTCCTCTTTCCCGTCTTCCTCTTCTTCAGATGACTTTGAGGGCGTCGTGGGGAATGTGGGTGTTGATTTCCCGATTGCACCGTTTTGTGATTTTGCTGATGTCAGCGATGAAGTCGTGACGATGACTGAAGCTGCAGAGACGTCAGATATAATTGATCAATAATAACAAAGTGAGTTTTTCTTTTGTCAATAAAACGCTCCACTGAGTGTTCAGTTGGCTTTTATGTCACTATAATAGATTTTCATTTTTAATTGACCGTTATTTGAATTGTTTTTGGAGTACGCTCATGTGTTATGTTTTTTATCAATTTCAGTGCAGTGAAAACATCAGTGTGTTTTAAATTTAGAGAAAAACATCCTCACCTTCCTCAGATGACTCCTCCACAGTTGTAGTTGTCAGCTCACTGGGAGTTGTAGTCCTCAGAGGAGTTGTAGTCCAAGCGGGTGACATCGTCGGTGAGGAAAGTTCAGTCGGCTCTGACTCTGCTTCACTCAGTGACAACAAAACTGAATCTGCAGCAGAGAATTTTAAAATATATTTTTAATATGTTGTGATGTGTGAAATGATCTGAAATGAATATGTAAATAAAACCTCTGAAATCATAAACAGCCTGAGTCTAAAGTAAAACTGTCTTGTTTTCATATCATCACTGTTAAAAAAGTATTTAACCCTTTTTAAGATATTTCTCTGGGTTCGACTTCACGCAACTGAAAGTGGAAAAATAGAAGCAAGTCATCTGAATAATTAGTCTCATTAACACGACTAAACCATTTTCACTTGTTTACGAGGGAAAAAGGAAGAAAATTGTCTGTTATTGTTATAATTGTAGATTACATGGTGAAAGTGCACATGTTGAGGAATGGAAGGATGAAGCCAGAGGTCACAGCGACTGGTTAATGACTTTAATCGTTGTCGTTTTCCAGGAAAGCGGTTCAAGTTCAAAACCTGTCAGATCACAGCTCTTGAAGCATCTGCCTGTAGCTGTGTGGCCTCGAGAGAAACAGACTTACATGTTTTTTTTCTTGTTTTAATTCACTTATTTCATTGTATCTATGCTGTATATTTAATTTTATTATGGGTTTTTTTTCTTTGCTAATGTTATTAAAGCTTTTCAAATCTATTTTATTGTATCTCATTGTCAGCTTTCTTATTTAATTTGTCCTGTATGAAAAGTGCTATAAAAATAAAGTTTAACTGATTGATTGATTTAAAAAGTAAAAGGCGTCAGTGGAAGCTTGATGACACTGGATCTTGTGTGGCGAGCTAACAGCTAGATAGCAAACTAGCCTGGTTGCTAAGTATTCAAGACAAGTGTTTGTACCTCTCACTCCTGCAAATGTTGTGTTTTTCTTCAACAGGGTTATGTTACTTTACTTTACTTTACTTGACTTTACTGCTCACTGTCAAATTTCAAAGCTGAACGTATTGATTTATTTCTCCCCATCAATCTTGATGTTTTCATCTTAATAAACTGACTTTAGCCAAAAGTCTTGCTGTCAGACTGACTCAGTTTAACTTCCAGAAACTCATACCAGGATAAACAAAGCTGTTTCCAACGTTTCATTCATTTTTCAAAACGGTCTTATTTTTGTCTTTGCATGCATCACTTCCTGTGTGACCAGACTCAAAGTTTTTATGAATTAACTGTTCAGCTCTGGGAATCATATGAACACTATAACGTCATTAAAGTAAAAAAAAAAAAAACAAACCTCACCAACTGTTCCTTTGTATAAGAGTCTAGGAGCACATCCCTGTTATCAACACAGACGGTTCTATTGGCTCACCCAGGCTGATTGCTGGAGGATTGTGGGTTGTATGATCCTCATTTATCTCTTCCTGCTCGAGCGCTTCCTCTGTCGCAGTCTCATTCAAATCTGTAAAAGTGGTGACACATGAGAAGAGCGACAGGAAACGTCTGAGCCAAGTGAGTCATGGAGCAGCAGGAGACGAACAGCGGGGAGATTATTTCTAGTGTTCTGGAAGCTGCAGGATGGTCAGCGACAGCCAAATGTAATTATGAGCAGCTTAGAAATTAAAAAAAAAAAAAAAACAGGTTTGGCTGAAAAAGTACTTGAGAGAGGATTCACAGGAAAGACGTGTGAGGCAAGTGTTTTACCTTTAGAGATGACACTCAAGTGCATCGTCTCTTCCTCCTCTACCTCCTCTGCACCTCCTTCGCTTTCCTCAAACTCCTCTGAAAAAACACAGATTATTGGCCGAACACACACAAACACACACACACGGGGAATAAAAATTATTAACCTCATAGTGGCGCTAGAGGAAACATCAGACATTCATCATTACACGTTTTCCTCAAGGAACCATAAACATCTGAGCTACAGTTCATGAACATCCATGTAACCAGCATGACTAAAAACACTCAGGGCCATGATTGGTTGTACTTTACAAACTCTAAAAGCTTCTGCAAAAAAACAACAGCGCCCTCTACCTGCTCTGTGCTGTAAAGAAACTCACTGGTATCAGCCACAAACTGTATATAAAGATGGACTCCGCCCTTAACTCCCAGCTAATCCAAAAATGGGCAAAGAGGTGGGGCATGTGTGGAGCCGAGGTTTGTCTCAAGCAAACGCTCACCCAGCTGTCACTCAAAGAGGCCACGCCCTCAATTCTCCATAACTTTACTCCTTAATAAAATGTAAACAGGTGAGTTGTATAAATTCAGCCATGAAGGAGGAAATTATCTCTAGAGACCAGAACAGTTTCTGTACCAGGCTGTAAACATGTTTCTTTCTGCTGTAAAGACATTTGAACATGGGAGTCTGTGGGGACTGACTCACTGCTGGAGCCAGACTCTAGTGGTCGTTAGAGGAACTGCAGCTCTTAACACATTTCACTTTATTTATCTTTGTTAAAGTCCTCATATTTCCTCAACAATCTTCTGTAACCTTGATAAAGGTTTTTTATTCCTGCTGCTATGAAGGTCGCCCTCATGTGATCATGTTGCAGAACACCTGCACTTTTAACAGTACAGACCACACATCCAGGCGAGGGAGGGTATGTGTGTGTGTGTGTGTGTGTGTGTGTGTGTGAGACCCTTCTATCTTTAAATCCCCCAGGTGTTGCCCTCTGCTGGTCCCCGTGTTAAACCTGTGACCTGTGAGCCAATTAGACAGCGTACCAGCAGGCGTCGGTGGGGGGGGCGGGCCCGGCGGCGGGGTGGTGAGGTCACTGTCCATCCCCACAGTGTCACTCTGGTTTTCTACTCTGCCGGTCATTAGCGGCTCCATCTCTGAAGGCCAGACCATAATATAACAGAGTCAGATCTGAGACACGTGCTCCTGAGACAGTCTGAGTCACAGCTGAGATGAGGAAAGCTGCTGCTTCCTGTGTCACTTCATCTCCTTTCTTTACTTTGATCGAACAGACAGATTTCAGGTTCCCAGCCGCCATGATGGACGTGTGTCTTTTATTTATCTTTTACCTGCTGACAGGAGGGAAGAGTTGGACAGCTGGAAGCTCACAGAGTCGTTCACTGCTGAGAGAACATCTGGAAAGAGGAGGACAAGGACGGGCTCAGACCAACAGATACAGGATGAAAGCAGTTTATACAGAAATAAACTCAACAGCGTCAGTTAAACATCACGTCACGTCATCACTGTTTTAAACCTGCAATAACCTGGTTTTTGGCAACTCGGGGGCAGAAGAAGCAAGATTTCAGTTGCTATGGTTAATAACACTTCACACAACATGATCAGTCATGTGCAGTGGTGTTTGTGTCCAGCTGCTCCAGTATTGGACCGGGTCTTTTAGCTCTGGGTTTGGTCTGTGAACGTAAGCTACCATAGCTGAAAATATAGGCCATCGATTGGTTGTACTTTACAAACAAAAAACAAAAAGCTTCTCCAAAAACAGCGCCCTCTACCTGTTCTGTGCTGCTCTGGTATCAACCACAGACTGTAAATAAAGATGGATAAGTGGATGTAGATGTAACAAAGATGTAGAGCGGTTCTGAAGCTCAGAGTGAGCTGCTCCACTGTCACCATCTTGGCAGAGCCTGGTTGGATCTGACTCTCTGGGGCCACGACTTCAATGCAAAAAAGTGTTTCCATTTCACTTTTGCAAAACATTGCTTTGTCGAATGGTCTGAAAAACCACCTCATGTGAGCGAATATTTATTTTTTAACATTTTTTCAGAATTCACGTGTTTCCATTACTCATTTTTAACTTTGCAATTTCAAATTGTGCAGTGAGCAGGTAAATGCACCTTGTGTCTAATCCCTAGTTTCCTACCACATGTGAAGCATCTCAAACTATCTTTTGAGTTTTCATCAGTACCTCTGGTTTGAGTAAAGTCTTTATTCAAACAGTGAAACTGCCTGACAGAACTCCACAGTTCAACAGCCTCCTCTACCTCAGCTTCTTCTGGCTCAGCTCAAGCGCCGCGTCTATATTTGGACCTGACAGATCAAAGGAACTCTGTACCATCCTTGATCCTCCCTCATCTGTGCGTGGGCAGAAAGCTGCAGGATTAAACCTCAAGAGGTCATTGTTTTAATTGGCTGAGAGGCCCAGGGGTGTGACTCAGCTGTCTGCGTTTCCAACCAATCAATCTCGGAAACGCAGCGACCCGCCTGACATACTGTCTCGAGAAAACTGTTTTGGTAGTCCAGTCCTCAAAGCTGCCTGACTTGGTGTCATTTGATCAGAGACTCAGCTGAAGTGTGCAGACGTCACTCAGACTCACCTGCTCCTCTGAAGGCGTCGTCGGCCTCCACCGCACCGCCGAGCAGCTCTGAAACACAGGAATCAAACTGATGAGATCAATGCTCCATAAGGCAGCATGGAGAGAAAGCAGAGGTAATGATCAGAGGGAATTTTTCTGTTAATCGTGCAGGAAAGGCAGAGAATTTAAGGTGAGTGAGTCACTGGAGCTGCAGGAGCAGTTTCACTGCCTGACGCTGCAGGTGTAACAGGCCGCTGTGTCTCCTCTGATGAACTCACCTGTCTGATGTGCAGCGGAGCAGGACGACTGAGCGAGGCCCCTCAGTGTTGAGTTGTACGAGCTCTGACTCATGCACTCGATGGCCACCTGGTCACATTCACAAAACCTCTGCTCACACCAATCACCAGCATCTCAGAGAGAGAAAAAGACCATCAATCAATTTCCAGAGACGATGTAATATAAATAAAGACGTGGGACCAGTTTCAAAACGTCTATGTCTTCTGGGGAAATAGTGGAAGGATGACACTGAACACTGAATACAAAGCAACAGCCAGCAGCTAATTAGCTTAGCTTAGCTGCAGTGCCTTCCTGCCGTAAGTGTGAGGTTTGTGGCTGATATTCACTGCACAGATGCAGGAGATGGGTCGTTCTTGTGATGAAATGTCAAAGTGTTCACCTCACCACAGCTGCTGTTTGCTGGAGAGCAGGTGAGGTTGTGTGGGAGGGGCGGCAGCTCCGGCCTGCAGGGGGCAGCGTTCTGGTAGCACAGCCTGTGAGTCTCACAGCAGCTGCAGCGAAGAAGAAAAGACAGAGATACAACAGAGTCTATGGGTGTGGTCCATCGAGTTTCTACTTCTGTGGTGCATTTCCAGTAGCACGTGGAGGTTTATCAGAGCTCTGCAGGACACACCTGGTTTACGTGGACCTGCTGCATCCAGCACAAATACAAGGATCTATGGATCTAAGATAAATGAACAAACTCTTTAATTTTTACACATTAAGGAGTAAAACAATTAAATGAAGTTATCTAGAAGTAGGTGAATCTACTGTAAATAAAAGAGGCATAACTAAAACTTTTCTAATAAAAAGAGAAGCCTGAGAGAGGAGATGTAAAGCTCCACTGAGATGGTTTTTGGTTCTTAAAACCACAAAAATATCTTCACTTATATCAACACTTCAGATGCAACATGAAGAAAATGTAAAATATGGGACCTTTAAATGAGGAATATATCTCATGGGGGATGGGAGGGTTTGTTTATTAACAGACATGACTCTCCATCTTTTTGAAACTCCAGGTAGCCAAATATCTTTCTGCCCTTTTGAGTTTTGAGACTCTCCCAGCCCACTTTGCACACGCCCACCTCCAGCTTCTGAATTCAATGAAGCCACCATGCTGTATTTGAAATTCAGCAGCTGCATCCTGCTGCGATCTGAGTCTTACATGTCCAGAGGATCCACAGGGTTTCCAGCTGCCGCATATCTGCAGGAGCAGCCGTAATCTTCCAGGTCGCGTGGACAAAGCCCCGTCGTGCAGCGAAGTTTCAGAGCAAAATTCAGCAACGAGGGGAAATTATCAAAGAGTGAGTGGAGCCAGGTGAAGCGCAGGCCCAGACAATCTGCACAAAGAGAAGGAAAACAAGATGGAAACTGCAGAGACAAACACACAGAGGCTGCAAGCACAAAAGAAAAACCTACACAATTTCACTCTTTCTCTAAATGGATTTCCTCCATCTTGCAGGCGGAGAGCAGAGTGATTTAATCATAGATAATCCTGTTGGCGGGCTCCAGAGTCCAGAGAAGCATGCAGGGCAGAAAATGATTTAGGCCACAGCTCTCCACATGCCAGATGTACCCACAGTGCTGATCAGGACTATAGGTGTCCCACAACATCACAGCTGGTGAATCAGTCGACCTTAATGTCAACAACTGCACAAAATGTCACAGAAAGTCAGGCGCCGTGAGAGCAGCTGGAGGATGGTCCAGGAAACTAGGTGTCAGTCTGGACCACTACAGTCCGACCTGGACGAGACGCTGCTGCTGATTTCTAGCCTGAAGGCAACACTGACGCAACCGAGATTTGTCCAGTTACTAAATATTAGTAGCTTCACTTGGTTTCGACAAAAAATAATCATTACATTTTAAATTAAGAGGAAACTAACAAAAAACTAAACTAAAACTGAGAAAAAACTAAAAACAAAACAAGTAAAAGTAATTAAAACTAATCCGAAATTAAAAAGTCAAAATGAAAAAAAAACAACAAAAAAACAATTAAAACCTTGTTAAAGATTGAGTGAGATTCGATCCAAGTCTGAAGGCTTGAAAAGTGGCTGTGTATAACCTTACTGCTCTGTCTCTTTGGTTGGGGTTAAAAAGCATTCGTTCTGCATCTGCTGATAGAAAAGTTCCCTCAAATTAGCATATTAGTGAAGATTAAAGCAATTTGTTACCAACTGATGGTTGGCTCAGATATTTATCTGTATGAATCCCCATCAGCTCTGACCTTTCTGTAAACTGAATTCCCCACAGGCTTCGTTCAAGCGTCAACCACCGGTCACCAACAGGCTGTGATTAGCGGACTCATTAATGAATATTAAGCGAGGCCGTGTGTCTCATGTGACAAGTCATACTGCTCACAGTTTATTACGTAATGTTTCATCCTTACCGATCATGAAATCTGGATTTTGGTCACTGGCCTCTGGGTCCAGGCAGAAGATGGAGCTGGCAGAAAGCGCTGAAGACAAAGATGAGTAACAGTTGTAATAGCGATTTGATTAATGTACACAACATTAAACGGGCATCTTCCTTTATTAGAATAATCACATGAATTTATCAAGGAAGTCTGTTCCACTTTCAAAATGTTGTTTTCATCAGTCTCAACCCAAGTGAGGTTTTCTGTCTTTACTTTAACCTGAGCAGGTATCTACCTCTGTAATGAAGAGTACACAACGAGCAGTTTGAAAGATTTCCACAATAATCTATCCAATGAAATCCACAGCTGTACATTTCAATAACTTTAGTGTGAATGGATTTGGTCCAGATGCAGCTGAGCGATGCACTCACCGTTGGGACCAGCAGACAGAAAGAGGATCCACATCAGAAACATGGCTTGTACCTGCGTTCAGAGGGAGGAAGCTTCTGTTTAATGATCAACCTTTAATTAGGTGCAGAAAGTCTCAGAGCTCCTGTCATGTCAGGGTTAAGATGCACAGATGTTTCTCCACATCATTATTGTGAAATGAAGTTAAACTTGGAGGTTATTTCATTCCCTTGCTTAGCGTTTGTCTGTTGATTTTCTAACTACCACAGCTCATCAGATTCATTTTCACCAGCAGCAGTTCCCAGATGTTTCCTTACATTCACCACCAACATTTTTTTGTGTTGCAATCTAACATAACTTTGAATAAAAAAATGAATATATGCATGTAAATCTAATCTCTATCTACTGTATCTCAAGCTTAATCAATATTAAAGTCTCTACAGTTTCATTTTCTTTTGCAGAAATTAATTCTGGCCTTGAATGTTAGAAATCAATGTTGACACTGACAGTGGGAAATGGTTTGAATTAACATCATGTATATGCACTATCCAACAAATGCAATAAAAACTGTCCATGTGCTAAATACCTGAAATATTACAAAAAAAGGTCTCATTTTGCTTTGTATGTTGTTGTAATTCTCTGCACAGCCACAGGAGGCTGTGCTCAAGCAGAAATCCTACATCTGAGTTTTAACATCTGTTAAATAATATAACGCCACAGGAGGGACAAATGGGCTCTATGCTATCATTATTGCAAAAGCTCAGCGCGGCGCTCCCTGGCTAATGGGGGGACTTTACACCAAATCAAAGAAATGGACGTGCTCATCAGACAGGGACCAGAAATGTCAGGGTTTTTTTTTTTTTTTTTCATGTGTAATAGAGGCCTGGATTTAGCCTGATGTCTCCTATTCAGCTCCATAAATTAGTCCCATCATTACTTCCACGCCAAACGAGACGGACGACCTTCTCTGTTCGCTGGTTCGTGGTGTCTTTAATGGCTTCAAACAGCTCAGCCCACCTGTGGCTCCACGAGGAAGCGTGTCATTACTGTTACTCAAGCCCCAAGCACATTTCACTAAGAGCAGGGGCGCTGTCAGTACGTCTGGTGTCAGTGCAGCCTGTGGGAGGTCAGCAGCCTCATTGATGCAGTTATGTGCTGGCTGTCTTTAATGTCAGCGCAAAGCTAAAGTGGTCAACTCTGCATGTTAATGGGTCCAAACGACAACAAAGTCATTTATACGATCTACAGCGGCTGATGTTAAAGGACCCATTAAATGTTTTTTTTTTTTTAAACTCAGCAAACATGTTGGAAAAACACGATTGTCTCTGCATTTCTCTGCTTGTGAAATAGCCCCAATTAAATCTCAATAACTGATCACAAAAGGTGAATTGATTTCTGATCATGAATCCATCCTTCCTGACCAATCACGTTTCCCCATGTTGAATGCCACAGTGCCCATGAGCCTCAGCAGCTATTGCTATGACGACCAGATTGTTGATGCAAAAACTAAACACCACAACTGCTGACTTCGACCAAAATCTATTTATTCAAAAGTAAATTGATTATAATTTCTAAATGTATCCAATAAATTAAACAGTACTTTAAATCTCACTTCAGCGCAGCAACAAAATCACAACACCACCGCCACTGGCAAACCTCTGTAGCATGCTAACCGCTAACACAACAGGCAGCTGGGAACATGCTAGCTGCTGGCTAACTTATGCTAGCTTGATCCCTAACTGGACAATTTCTTTTGTAGAGCAGTTCATACCAATGATAACAGAAAAGTGGACAGCAACACATTTAATGAACAACAGGGTCCTGTGTTAAGACTTCATGTCCCCTCAGAGCTAAGCACTGTTGGTTTGACAGTTTCCTTTGAAGGTCAGTAAACTTGAGCTCAAAGCCAAAGATCTGCACAGATTTACTCTGTTCACTGTAAGTGAACCCACTGATTCCACAGGAAATAACTGTTGTACCAAAAGGTTTAAATACAGTTATGAACAAGCCTAAACTTTTTCATGCTAACAACAGTTTTCTAGAGTTAAGATAGTGTTTCGATTTTTGTTTTTGCAACTACAACACTTTACTTAAGGAGAAGGATTTGGTCATAATAGAGTTTCATTAATAAAATTTTGCCACAGACAGGGAACTGTTCAACAAGCTAACTTAAGTTGATTACTGTTGTAATAGTCAGGTTAACCAGGCAGAAAATGTGCTGGAAAACCAAAACAATGAGCTGAAAGTGTTTAAAACGCTCAGTGTATCTGCAGAGCTGTTGATAATTCTCAGTGGAATCGTCACAACAAACGACTACTTTCACATTTAGCAGAACCTTTTGATTCATCAAAAGGCTGAAAATGACAACTCACGCTATCCACATTACCCAAGTCCACTTTCACTTAACTCCTGTACTGTACAACACAAAATTACAGAGCAGCAACGAACCTCCAAAGCCTGAGCACAACAGTTAAAACTTCAACATGTCAAAGTGAAGAGCAGCAGAGAAAATCTTACCTTAGTTGTGGGTCGGCAGCTGCAGAAGTTGTGGTCTCTTCATTGAACAAAGGTTAGAGTTAAAGCCTGTGTCGTCGTAATGAATCAGACACAGGTCTGATGGGCATTAGCAACAACAGAGAGGTAGAGGCCTTTTCAGCGCTTTGGAGTGTTGTTCACCAACAGAATAAACTCAGCTCCACTAACTGTGGTTATCAGTCCTACCTGAGAAGGGGGGGGGGCACCTTTCGCTCCTTCAATTCAGGTCTTATTGGCTATCAGGTGACACCTGAGCAGGATCTTATCTTGGTTTGGTTCCTGTCCAGGTATTTGAGGCTTAAACGAAGGTGGGGTCCTGAAAGGGAGACCCACAGAGTGGTCTTTGTCCCGCGGGGGGCTGGATCTGTGACCCAGGGGTCAACCTGGGCTTATCAGATCCTCCCAGGAGTTCAGATCAATGAGTACCAACAGGGTGGGGGGGTGGCTCCTCAGTGAAGCAGATGAGCTGTGGGTTTAATAATAGTGGGGGGCTGATAGTGGGGCATTGTATGGGACAGGTGCATCTATGGGGGAGGATGGTGCAGATGTTTATGTCAGAAGTCATTCTGCAAACAGGAGGTTGATAAAATTACAGAAACAGCCATAGTGCGGCGGCTCAGCGACCAGGTAGGTACAAATTAAAGGTGAAAGACGACCCCCCCCCTAAATAAACCCTGAGAGCTTAGAGTTTGCACGTGCACACGTCATGACAAACATTGTATTGGTTCTTTTGGGCTAAATATCAATTATCCAAACATGACGAAGAGAATTTCACTGCAGTTTCATTCATTTTTCATTCAGTAAATGGTACTATCATCATTATCAATTCTAAATAATCAATTGCTTATATTAAACCCCAACTCAACTGTTTAAAATAGGTGCACAAGAAAAAATAAAGTGCTCAAAATGTGGCACTAATCCCTCACTGGTACACATTGTGTGAGATATTACAAAAATCAACCTGTAATCGACCTGTCGCTTGGAATCTCAATAGAAGTATTAATTGTCAGCAAAACAGACACAGGCTTCACCCTCCAAACATTTATCCTGGGAGAGCTGCACAGCTAAAAAACACTGGGCTTGCTTTGTTATACCAGCCTGTAAAGACTCCATCAATGAAGCCATCAATACAATATGAAATCAATCTATAACCTTACAAGACTTCTGATAGTTATTATCATTATAATGATGGCGGCTGCTGCTGTTAAATAATATACACTTATAGTAATATAAACAAGTGACATACCTTAGACTGCGCCAGGTAAAGGTGATGGCCTGGTGGGCAGGGCGGCGCTGAAATGGTTATGTTAGTGGTGGATTTGAACGGTGGACGCTGACATGAAAATGAAACTTTGGATTTCCTGAACCTCAACCTCAAACAGGATGCAATTCTGTAATGAAGTCTCAAGACACTGGAGATAACGAGTACGAATAGTCCTCAAAATATCAAAATATAACGAGAAGAATAAAGAGATAAATAAATAAAGAAGAATAAATAAAGAGAAACAGGAGTCCCAAGTGACAGAACAGATCTAAAACTGATAGACTTTAAAACACTGATTGCTAAGAGGGTGATACAGATAAGCATCAGAGATGGAGCAGGGGCAGCTGGGAAAATTAAACAGATTTTTATTAAACTGACACAAGAAAAATCTAAAGTGGTTTCTCAAGAAAACACAATTTCTACAGTTTTTTTTCTCTTTCAGATTCCACACCGTTCTTTAAAGTCACCAGCTGATTTGAATGATTTTTATAAATAGTCCAGGACGACAGTGTTTGTATGAGTCTAAATCAAATCACAGTGTAGATTATGAAGATGAATGCCAGAATATTACAGATGTAATAAAAGTTTTTGTCTGAAAATTTTCAGTGTGAACAAAACCCATCCAGATTTGGGGGAAAAAAATCACCAGATTCTGATTCTGTTTCCACACCTCTGCCAGATGTTCCAGAGGTGTAATCTGCAGTACGCTGTGGTGTCAGTCACTTCCTGTGAGGATGAACGGCTCTTTGTGTCTCTTTGCTTCCTCTCTGGTCACAGTTTATTGCACATCTTTGTCAGGCACCTCTGTTTCAGATCTGGGGAGGGAGGGGGGAGGGCCTCTGTCAGTTGTGGGTTTAATGTGGCATCTTTGAAAGGAGAAGCTATTAAAATATAAAAATATATTACTAATAATTCTGTGCTGGACTGAAACAGCAGTAAGGTTTCAAAATACCATGATGCAGGACAATTTTCAGTGCAGACATGAACGCTGCTGCCAGTGTTTTAACAAAAACTTTAATGAGAGAACATATTGCTCCGTTCTACGCAGCCTACACTGGCTCCCTGTATCCTCTTGGTTTTAAAGCAGTGAATGGCCTTATCCCATCTACTATCACAGACTCACTGTCCTATGATCCTCCACCACTGTTCCCAGGATCGTCTGTGCGTGTATGAAAGGTGCTACATAAACGAAGTTCCTTCATTTACTTTTCCAGGTTGTCCAATGTGATGATTTGCTGTTTTATATCACTGTAAACATCCTGAGGTTTTGGACAAAAAGACATCATCTGTGGCTCGGAGGAACTGTGATTGGAATTTTCACAATTTTTATCTTATAGACGACGTGATTATATATATAAAAAAAATAGAAATAATCATTAGCAGGACATGTAAATATCAACTTTTTAAGTAAGTAAACATTAGGTTTTCAGCATGAGGATTTACTGTGTAAAATGTCAGGCCAGTCAGATCCAGGATGACTGTTTCAGTATCTGTTAGTTGTGTGTTTTGATGCTGATCTCGATGTAGATCTGCAACAGGAAACATTCTCTGTTATTAAAAGATTTGGACGATGGTGCAGCTTTTGAGGAGGTGTGTGATTTCTCTCTATCGTCTGGGGCAGGTTCGCTCAGTGTTACCACAATTTAAACCAAGCAAAGGAGAAGCAGATTTTAGTTTCTGAAGCTTCCTGAACACCTGAGGTCTGCTCGAACTGCTCATTTAAATCAGGGCTAAAAACATTTATTCTTAGCTTGTTTACTTTTTCCAAAGCTATTTTAATGTTTTAACGTCTTGTTTGAATATATTTTCCAGGTCTCTGTAAAACACTTGACTTGCCTTGTGTCTGAATGGTGCTATATAAAGAAACTTGCCTTGATGTCAATTTCAAATCAAACCCTACTAAAACACAGTCTAAAAATACACACTGAGGTCTAATGAGGGCCGGGAGGAGGACTGATACGGCGCTGTGTGAGTCCTCTCTCTGGCCTGACGCTGGATGATCGGCATGTCAGAAGCTGTGAGAGAGGAGTCTCTCTCTGCGACCTCTTGAGCCTATTAGCTCGGAGGATTCACAGAGGCTCCTGCAGAGCTGCTGCTCTAATGAGCTCTGATACCGGCTCCCAGCAACATGGCTGACACGTCCCTTCAATACAGGTGAAGGATGAAGCGTGCTCCCCAATTATTTCTGATTCACACACTCACAGCTCTGCGTTTCAAAAGCACCATTTCCAGACATCTTTCAAAGTCATTTTGGATATATTACGAACAACAAATGAACCCACGTGTTAAACATTGTTACCTGCATGTATCACCTGCTCCATAATTACCTCACCTCAGATTATGTTTTCTGCCCCTTTATTAGTCTGTTAGTTTGAAAAAACACACAAAATTAAGAGGTTACTTGTTTTTGGTGGTGATCCATATTCAACAGTGTGATTCCGTTTATAAAGCACAGAGCTCATGAACCATGATGTTCAGAGCCTTTTGTCTTGTTTTCTTTCTGGCTCCATTAAATTGAAGGAATAGTTTGACTCATTGGGAAATATTCGGATTCACTTTCTTGCTGTTAGATGAGAAGATTGATATCACTCTAAGCATGCAGTTAGTTTACAGGTAGATAGATTTTGTTACCTTTGGACAGAGCCAGGCTACCTGTTTGCCTTTGTCTCCAGTCTTTGTGCTAAGCCAATTGGCTGCTAGCAGTAGCCTCAGGCTACGTCCACACTAACATGTTTTCTTTTCAAAACAAAAACTATCTCCGTCCAGACGAAGCTTTTAGCCTTTGTCAGAAATATTCTCCGTCGACACTAACACACCTGACCACATGACTATTCACACACACTGAGCATGTGTGAGCCGGTGTAAACAGGAAGCAGATTGTCTACTCTGCAGTTGATAAGTTGCAGAAAATACTCTGAAGAAGGAACAGCAAAGACAGGTGTATCATTCAAATGCAGATTTAACTTAACTGCAGCTGCTAGCAAAGACAACTGTAATTCATTATCCATGTTGCTTTCACTGCTGGTAGACGAGGCTGATAAGAGCCAATCAGAGTCAAGGCAGGTGTCTGCATCATTGTTTCTGTCCATCCAGATGACAACACAACCCTGCAGTTTTCAGACTGAAACAGGTTCAGCAGCGTTTGAGCTCTAAACTCTGCAGGATTCATCAACAGATGAGTTTTAAAACTGAAATGCGTTCGTGTGGATGTGGAGCAATGTTGGGGACACATGCACAGTATATAACTGTGGTATCGATCAGGTCATACAACTCTGGGCAAGACAGCGGACAAGCTCCTGTACTCCTTTAACATCAACATCAGTGATGACATGTTGCTACTGTTGTTTTGTCCACCCTGTTTGTTTCTATGAGGGCAGGCTAAACAACAGCTGTGTGTAATTCAGCACAGTTCAACAGCTCCACAAACTGCAGCCTCTAAAATGATGGTGCAGTTTAAATCCACACCTCTGTGGGTGTATCTAATAAACTGGGGACTGCACTTTATACAGACATACTATCTGGCTCCTATCTGGTGTTTACAGTGGATTGTGTCTGAGGCTGAAGCCCATTGATCTCTGAAGTCTCAATAAAGCTTCACTTCAAGCACAAATGAAGAGACTCTGTGTAAAGCGGAGGCCGGCAGCTGATGAAGATTTGCTCTGACAGCGTTCACCTCGGCTGCTGTCAATCGATCGTACCTTCCTCCACAGGTCACTTACTTCTGGAGAAGGAGACTCTCCTGACCCGCCGACACACCTCAGACGTGTGCTTCTCGTACCAGAGGTGGCTGTCGTCACAGTACCTGGAGGACAAGGAGATTATGGTAAACAGCCAAGCTTCACATCAACATAACCCTGCGTCAACATCCACTCAACTGCAGCTGAGTCTGAAGTCTCATCAAAAAGTTAAAAGTTAAAGCTGGGAGCAGAAAAATGTCCACGTAAGTATAGTGTTATTAGTTACTGTCTGTCCTTTGGTCTTTGTTGCCTGGAGAACCTGAAACCTGAAACCTCGGGTTGTTACATGCACGTGCAGTTCAACTCTTTGAGTAATTTTGCAGAAAATTTGATGTTGATAACTTTTATGGTATTTCTGTTTTGGGTAATTGAAAATTGCAAGTGAGCACACAACAACAGCCTTCGTGCAGTCATCTGCTACCTCTGTCTCAAAGGAGGGGGCCCTCTTGCAGCCTGGGCCGCTGAATTCAAACATGGCTGAGAGCCAGGAAGAAGACCACCAGGTGACGTGCTTTTCCTTTAAGTAAGGTACAGTGCTGACATTTGCTATCCACCGCCACAGTTAGCAAGGTGTACCTCCTTAAATTTAATGGTATCTTGTTAATACTGCCAGAGGACTGTCTGCCTATCTCCAGCCCTCATTCCCAGCATGTGTAGATGTCTCTTCTGTTTTCTCTCTGAGCTGAGAGGATTACTTGGAATGACACAAATCATCTTCAGCACTCAGTTTTTCCCTCTCTCTCACTCAGATTGTCCAGTTTCCTGGCTCTCCGACATCATGTAATTAAAACCACACACAACCATCATCTAGATGTAGAACGTGTAATTTGCGGGTGTGAAAACCTTTTCATGCGTGTCTTGTGGCTGAATGGTCTGCAGAGGCACTGCGAGAAGAACTTGCAGAGCTCGAGGACGCAGGGCTGCAGCTTGTGAGCGCTGACCGTCGTCGTCCTCGTCGCCGTGCTGCTGGAGATCGACTCACCGGTCAGCTCCGGCCTCCTCCAAGGACAGCCTCTCAACAGACAGAGTGAGACGTCACGTTAGTCCAAACCAGCTCTGAGCAGCCTGTTCAAAACAGATCCACGTTCAGAGGCTGCTCAATTACTTTGTCCTGCCACACAAAACCAATATAAGTAAGTAATTAAAACGTTAATTATTTCACAGGTAAGTTTGCACAGAAAATAATAAAGCAAATACATCATAATTAACCTCTGAAAGCCCAGAGTGGTGATTTGGAGATTTAGTGTAAATCATCCTCCCATCCATCCTTCAGATTCTCTCGTATTCATGTTGCATAATGTCGTTTCACTACTTAAAGTCCCATTACAGGAATCACTGCTGCTGATGCATTCTAATCATAATTAATGCATTCCAGGTACATGGGCTCCTAATTACCATAAAAATCCATATTCAAATGTGAATTTCAATTAGATACTGCAGTTATTTGCTCATTTTGCAGTCATCATCATCATCATCATCATCATGGTATCCAGAAACCTTTTTACAGTCAAATGTAAAATCACCAAACATCCTCTGCTCCTCCTTGGTTTCATTCTTTCTCAGTCTAGGATTTATTAGTGACAGGAGGCTGCAGCATGATTACAAAAAGCCTCAGGTACATTTGATTTTATAACATTTCACAAGTGATAACACAAGACATATCGTGATTTTAATGCGTATAAACTGATTCACGTAAGACGTGTCAATCTGAATATTCAATTCAAATTTACACATGGAAATCTGGACATGTTTGATCTTAACTGAATTTTACTTGAATTTTTAAAAACACACAACTGTGTGTAATCGTGGGCTGTGACTGGAGAATTGCACTGTTCCAGCAAGACATAGAAAACGCATTTTGTAAACTGATTCTCATTAATCACAAGCATCAGTTGACGCCTATAAAACACACTGAACGTGGAACATGAACTCGTCAAATTAGCAGTAATAGCTAGGATGTGCAACTCAGGGGAACAAATGTGGAGCCATGCTGCTGGTAAAAAGGGCGGCAGAAATCTAAAAAAAACTCAAAGCTCAGTAAACCACCTTCCTGCCATCCCAGGATGTTTCTGACAGCTTCCACCAAGACGTCCAAATTGTAATTAGAAACTACAAAATTAGGATTTTCCTGATACTTCTCTGATTCATCCACCTTGGCTCTTGGGAAGGACAATTCAGCCCACATTTAATGGATGTAAGTTGTGTTACTTGTGTTGTCTGAAGGTGTGAAGACTTGGTTAGTCACAGTGGTTCTCTGAGCTAAATGCTAATGTCACCAAACTGCTTCAGTGTTCAATCTAGTGACGGACACAGTTCTACAGAAAGACACATCTGCCATATTCACTTTACATCCTATGCAGTTTCATCAACGTATATTTAACTTATGCTGTGTTTCACCTGGGATAACTCACCTTGAAAACCTGTGGCTGTTTCCATTTTTCACAAAAGTCAACACAAACGTAGCGAAGCCTTGACATGAAATGATCTGCAGCCGACACAGAGCCGACACAGAGCCGCCATTTGTGGCACAATAAAGCAAAGCTTCTCATCACTGGTGTGTGCAACAAACGTCAGGGTCCATCTATGAGACTGACACACACACACGCATGCACGCGCGCGCGCACACACACACACACACACACACACACACACAGTGCAGAGATGTGCAGCTGGGCAACAAACACTAATTTTAATGCACACTAATGACTAAGTGACAGATTGCACAGGACGGTCCAGCCCTTCTGTTTGTTGCTAGGCAGAACTCAGTGGGGGAGCAGCTGCTGTTTCTACAGTGTGATGTTACTGCCATCTAGTGGTTCTGCTGGGAAATGTGGGCCAACGGTTACATGTTCCACCTGCTGGATGAGGAAAGTGGAATAAAACAAATACTGTGTTTAGGATTTAGTGCTGAAGAAAAAGAAAGCACCTCTAGTGTCCTTTAAACATGAGAGTCATTAAAAAAAAATGTTAAAAAAGATACGTCCTCAACCAACATTGGGCTGGGATATCAAAAAACAAGTGAGGCACTTGTGGATGGTGGATAAAATCATCTTTAAAGCTCCACCCCGTCTAAAGGTAGATGTCCATGTGTTTGTGATCATAAAGCAGGTCTAGGTTCTATATTAATACTGTGAAAGTATCAAAGCCTCAGTCCACAGAGAAATGCACACAGCCTGTATTCAGAAACTGAACCTTAAAACCAGCCGTCAGGACTTCTGCAACTTTGTGACGTCACAACAATGCAGTCACCGCCCTCAGACAGAGAGAGGCTCAGATGCTCTCTTCTGATTGGCTGACTGACCTGTTGTCACTAGCGCTCCAGAGAGAAGCCCGAGAGAGGAGATGTAAAACTACACTGAGATATATTGACACATTTGCCTCCCTCAGGGTGTTTTTGTAAAATACTAGCCCACACACATATTATCACATTTAATCTTTTTATTTCTAATCAACTCAAGTGCCTGCAATTATGTGTTTTTGGATGATTGCCTATTTTTCATCCTTTTAAAGTATCAGTACTCCATCTCACCTTCTTGTAACAGCAACATGTGTCCATTAGGTTTTATTGTGTCCCACTGGCCTGAAGTGAGTTTAATTTTTGTACATGATTCTACATCTGTTCTACATATAGCAATTACTTAACAGCTTCAAATCAAATATTTTTTTCTATTTTAAAATTATCATTTCATCCAACACTTTTTTTATCTGCATTCTGAAAAAGAAGCAGAGTAATACATCCAATAAGAGGCAAAGGAAGTGTTACAAAAACATGATTCCTGGTCACATTTAAAACTGAGTCTTGAGGTTTTGTTGATGTTGCTGCCTTCGGTGCATGTTACATGTCCACATCCTTACATTATCCAAGAATTAATTTTTCCTCTTTGAGTGTGGACCACGCAGCTCGTTTAGTAGTTTGTTTTCTGCCTCAGTTTCTCTCCTCCCTCCCCACAGCTCACTGATCATGTAGCAGACAGATAAACAATGAATATTTGTCCTTAATTTGCTTTTAACCTTTGCAGCTTAAAACCATCAAAGCTTTCACATAAAGGGGGGGGCTGTGCCTGTGTTACCATGGTTACTATCTCAGCCTCTTGCAGGGCTTCCTCTCTCTCCTTCCCATGCTCTGACACACACTCATGTTGGTCTTTCTATAGCTGTGAGGACATTCGCTGACATAATGCATTCCCTAGACCCTTACTATAACCTTGATCAAAAATAAAAACCTAATGCCGACCTTCATTATAACCTGAACCTTAAAACCAAGTCTTAACCCTCAAACAGCCCCTTTGAAGGTCAATATCTCCTCAATGATGGTTACAAAAGAAAATTTGTCCACACAACCATACAATGACATGTACACACACACACATCTTTCCCTGGGCTAAAATTGAATCGGTAGCCATCGGCGTGTCCAGAAATAATGTGATTACAGTGGTTTCTGAGGGCAGGTCAGTCAGAGTCAAACTGTTCCTGCACAGCAGAGCAGAGAGCAGCCTCATGACTGCAGCCAAAAGGCTGTTCACAGTAACAGCTCCAATTATTTGTGATGAATATGGAAACGTGGCATTTTTATATCATCAGAGTCTGAGGTCATATATCAGCAGCATTAAAGGACCCTGTTTGTGTTTTCTTGACATGTGACTCCGACTTCAAAACCTCATAAGGAGGATTGTTGGATTTTTGTCCACACAAGGCGTCTGACAACAGAAAACCTGGTTCTTCATCTTGTCTCATCCAACAGACAGCATTGTTTCCCTCCAACCACTGACAACCATCTATCTCCAACCTCAGCCAGGTAGTTTTTAGTGCTTAACCTGACTCAAACCTTACCCATATAAAACACTATGGCAGTGCTTCCCAATCTGTGGGCCTGGGCCCACTGCTGGGCCATGAAGCTATTGCAAGTGGGCAGACAAATCATTTGCAAAACAGCACAATTTTTGATGAAAAGATTTAATTATAAGAAAATGTATCAATATTGAAAAGTGAAATAATATTTAAAAAACTTTTTAAAAAAAACGTTCATTGTTTTTTTTCCATCATTTTAAGGCCTGTAACTGTGATAAGCCAATGAGGGGAACTTTTATGTTGCCAGCAGCTGGACCACATCTTATACTTGTTTGCTGTCTCAGTCTGACTGTGTGCTACAAGATTACATTCATGGCAACAACTGGAGAATCAAAATGTATCGGTAGTTAGCAAAAGGAAGAACCGAGAGAGTCAGGAGGCAGATGGTGAATCAACATGTGATCTCTCCTCCGTCAAACAAACAAAAAAAAAGATCTTCCCCAGTTCAGTCCTGAATATTCCATCATTATCAGGGCTTTATTTGGCCTCTGTACTGTTACAGGGTCAGATGTGGATTAGTTAGGTAGATTTTCAACTGGGCCATGAGTTGGAAAAGGTTGGGAACCACTGTTATATGCTCTTGAGTATTATCTGTCGATTTAAAGCTTCAGAGTCAAGAGAAAAGGTGCTCGTGTGGACGATCAACATGGACTGATACCAGTTACATCGATGCCCTTTAGTATTTTGGGTGAACCAGCCCTTTAATTTGTGCTTCACTGTACTTGACTGGAGAATCTTACTGCCAGTTGACTCCATATACAAATAATGAGTATTGAACCTACTGATCTGAGAAATCTTTACCTGGTCTCTCTGTTTCCATAGACTTGCTGGGTGTTGTAGTTCTCCAGCTCTGAGGTCCTGTAGTCCTTCCAGCAACTGTCGCTCCTGCTGTAGGACGGGCAGGTGAGAGTCTTGTCAGAGGAGCAGTGGAAGTCGTGTGTTGTGTTGTTCTGGGCAGGTGTGAGGCTGCTGTCATCCGGGTCAGACTAATAACTGGGGAGAACGTTGTGGGTTTGGAGGACTCTGTGGTCAGTTGGGCTGTACTTCCGACAGTCGTTATGGACACAGTGGTGACTGGTGGGGTGGAGGTCGATTGCGTTGTGATTAGTTGCAGAACAGTTGTTGTTGTTTTTTCTGTAGCTTGTGACTGAGCTGTTGTCGTCGCTCCTTGTGTTGTCGCCGTTTGTGTAGTCACTCCTCGTGTCGCCCCTTCTGCTGTCGTCTCCAGTCTGCCCGCTGTAGACTGACCTGGTGGCGTGATGACTGTAGGTTGTCGAGCTGTTGCCAGCGGCTGAGCAGTGGTGATCTTTGCTGTTGGTGAAGCTGTTTCTTCCATAGTTGTTGGTGAAACTGACGAACCAAATGCAGACAAGAGGAAACAAACAGGTCAGATGAGGACAGTTCATTTCAGTTCATAGACTGAACTATTAACTGCATGCAGTATTAAGAGTATATCAATAAACACAATCTCTAAAATATACATTAATTTCCTGGTTACGCTTTATTTTACAGGTTTATAAATAATGTCTTAAGATTTTTCCAGAAAAACTCAACTGGAGGGAAAATTGGTATCTTACTGGCAGATTTAACAACATGAACCAAACATTCATCAGCACCCTCCTGCAGAGACTCACCATGTGCAGTCGAGTGGACTCTGCCGGTTAACACGGAGCTCATCCCAGATGGAGAGATGTGACTCAGATTCGTGGGCAGTTGGTGCCATTCTGAGGTTGGAAATAGATATTTGGAAACAAACTATGAATTAAACAGCTCTTTACTGTCTTATGGATGACAACAGATGCTCGTGACTGACTCACCAACAGGGAGACTGAAGGAGGAGATGTTACCTACTAGGAAAGGAAGAGGAAAAGTTCAGTAAATTTGCTTTATTCTGTGCATCTTCAAAATCAAAGAGCATAAATTGGTATGTTAATAAAAGAAAATGAGGCAAAATGTTATTAACCTCTCGCCACAAAAATTGCTTCTTCCCATCTGCTATCAGTCTTATCAACGAGGCTAGAGAGCCCCACTGTTGCTGATCCCCCTGATCCTCAATTGCACCAATCACCAGAAAAAATTCCTTGTATGTGAAAACATACTTGGCAATAAAACTGATTCTGATTCTGATTAAACATAAACCTGACAGAGACTTTTATACTAAACTGTAATAATAAAGTGCCTAACTGTTTGTCACCTGAGCTCCTGGCTTCGTGTGATGCTGATGCTTCCACCTGATGGTCTGGTCCTGTACTGTCAGTGAATGATGAAACCTAAGCATGTGGCACAGTTTCTTCTTTTACCTTTCAAAACCTTGAGTTTTTGCTGAAATCTCACCATGAAATTCCTTTAAATTCTGTTCCAGGTCTTCACTGAAACTATATGATGTTTCCACTGAGAGAAATATTAAAATCACATGTTTTTATGGTGGCACCACTCCATTGAATGGTGTCATTTTAAATGTCTAAATGCATCATTTTAGAATTTTTTCCCCTGAATGATGTGCAGACATAGATATTGTGATATGAGTCATGATTTCAGCTGGAGTGGTTATTTTTTAATTTCATTTTATTGAAAAAAAAAAAAAAAAATTAAAATGCTGATGGTGTGATTTTTGCTGGGTCTTGTCCCAAACAATCATGTTCCCCTACACCTTGAGAATAAGAACTGCAGGTCAGAGCGTCTCTGTAGCACCACAATGCTTCACTAATGGTCTGGTGTGCAGCCCTAGTTTTTAAATTAAGGGATTTATTTTTCTGCCAGAGGACAAAAAGGCCACTAACGTGTCAGGAATGAGAAGGTTTATGATGTTCGGTGTGTTACACAGAGACATATAACGAGCACAGAGGCTCTGAGCCAGTTTGTGCATCAGTGTGTGTTTAAACAAACCTCTGTGAGGCCCTTCGACGATGGTCTGGTTGAAGAGGGGAGTGATGGAGCCCACCTCCCACAGCTCCGGCATCTCTCTGCCTGGACAAAACACACGTGGCAACACGCTGTCACTTCATCTTCATCACCAACATCATCATCCTCAGCCCAACCCTCACCCCCTTGCTGGTTCCAGTTGCAATGTGACCCATATTTGTGGATTGAAGTCATTGAAAAAGAGAGAGAATATAAACTGAAAGTCAAAGCTGAGCAAATTTTAGTCAAGTGATTTTTTTTGTCAGGATTGTTCCTCGTTTGCTTTTGTAATACTCATTTCTACCACAAGAGGTGGAAGTGCAGCACTAAACCAGTCTGAACAGGACTAAATGCATTCTTGTTTTTTCCAGGTAATTCTTAATTTATCTGTTACTCTGAACACAAGGCGCAGGTATTGTGTGTTAACAAATTATGTAACATAACTGTCATGTCTTTCTTTTGGCTGTATTTTAATCTGCAAACTCTTTCTGCGACAGAAGCTGTAGGAAGTCAGGTGAGATAGTTTAAAGAGCTTCACAGCCTGGAGGTCATTGTCCAGGCAGGAGACTGGAGTTTTAATCCTCTTATATTTATTGTTTCATTTAAATTATTATTATTTATTTTTTCTTCCTTAATTTCATTTTCCATTTTTCCAGAAAAACCCTTAAAAAATTCACTTGCCTCTCAGGGCTTCCATGGAAAACAACACTTATTAACACAAAGCATCAGATAAAATAAATTAACAGGTAAAGATCAAAATACATAAAATTCCAGGATTTACACACAGGATCTGCTGTAAACTGTGATTCAAAACCACACTGAAAACAGAGCTAATGAAAGTGATGCTGATCATTAAACACACAGTAGATCTGGTTTTGGCAGAATCAGCAGAACGGATCCAGCGAGCTCGACTTACCCATCTTACCTGCCATCACACAGATGTAAATGCAGTCTGAGTTGTTCCTCTGACTCACTGACACACAGACAGAAAACGCACTGTCAGCATATCAACAGGACACAGCAGGAAATATATGATGAAGATATCTGACAATTCAGAGCTATGCACCTGATAATATGGAGGTAGATTTAAAGAGCTCGTGTAGGTAACTTGTTGAGTTTCCAATCACGTCTAACAGGATGGCTGTAAAATCTGATGAAAAATAAAGTAAGAGAGGTTGAAGAGTAAAACGTTTACAACATTTACAAGAGAAAACTAGTTTAAAATGCTGGAAATGAGACCAAATGTTTAGACGTTCCCACCAGTTAAATCGTTGGTCTCATTTGTGACACAGTAACAGAATCTTCTCCTGAACAAGTTGCTTTCAATACTTCTGATGCTGGAGACTGAAAAACACACATCATGTTACAGTCGGAGGTTAACAACAGTTCAGAGAGTCTGAACCTGCAACATGAAGCATCTGATGGAAAAACAGGCCTCAGAAAAAAGGTTTCAGACACGAACAAACAGCTTCTGTGCATCATGACCTGATCATGATACTGATTTTAAGGGTTTTAAAAGTGACACAGTATCACAGACATTAAGACTTTAAAGTTAAACTGACAGAGCCTGAGCTGAATTTAACAAATAAGCCACTCTGATGTTGTTTTCTAATTAAATCTCCTGTGAGTCTGAAAGTGTCTTCTAAACATCTAATTCAAGGACTTCTGAAGGACTTTTCAGGCCCAATTCCCTCAAATTCAAGGACCCAACAGGGCAACGATTGAGACACAGATCAAACTCTGAGAGTTTTTATAATGAAACTATGGTGCACACAGTCAACGATTAAAACAGAAGTGTGAACACTTCTCTTTTGTGATGGTAGATTGCGTGGTTGTATGTTTTTCTGTCTCTAACACACCACAGCAAAACAATACATTGTGTAAGCTGAGCAACAGGGACAGAGACTGACTGAACTTTCCATTTTATTCTATTTCTATTCTATTTGCACAAAATATATAAATTCAAGCACTTTCAATAAGGCCTTGATTTCTTTTTTTAAAAATAAATTCCACACTTTAAAGGATTTCAAGGACATGTGGGAAATCTATCTTATTCCTTTTATAACTGCTTTGATCTCAGTGATACAAAATGAGCTGCACCCATTGGTTGAATTTCTGGTAAATCAATGCAGCACATACAGACCTCTGATCACTCAGTGATTCCCTTCACTGACTCAATAAATTAGTTTTAAGGCTATTATTTTGAAACCCTTATTAAATTTCAGAAGCCTTGTCTCGAAAGCAGTTTTGCTCACTACAGGCAGCTACACACCCAAACCACGAGATGGCAGCACTGACAAACATATATCTATTATAGACTCATCTCACTAACAATATATTGAGTTCCACTACAAAGTATGTTTGTTAAGTGTTTCTACATTTTCATGTCTTGTCATTGAGCTGCTTCAGAGGAGGAGGAAGTTCACATGGAGTTAATACTTACTGTTGTAGACCAGCAGGGTGAGTTTATGGAGAGCCAGAGAGCTGTAGGATGTCACGCTGAGGAGGGAGAAGAGCTGGCGGGAGCCTGAGGGACCAGAGGGGTGAATACTTTAGTTTAGACTCTATCTGCAAAAACCTAAAACCTCAAAGACAGAGAGACCACCACCACTAAATATTATCACTGAATGTAAATCACCCAATCAGCGTAAATGACTGAAAACTCAGATGAACCAGGTTTTACCCACAAAATATACATAACAGTGAAACAGAAAGACAAAACCCAAATTATGCATATCAGTGCATAATTTATGGGTTTTTTCCTGCTCTTATTTTGATATTATTGTTAATATTTTACGTTACGTTATTTTCTTGTATGCTCATTTTTGTATTTTTATACTTTTTTATGATTTTTCAACATTACTTAGGTGGAGGCTTTAAACGAGCCCATTCAGTCTCCTGCACTGTTTGCTATTTGTTTTCTTTGACACTTATGTATTTTAAATTGTGCAAAATAAATAAGAAGGAAAAAAAAGTGTTTAATCTGCAACTTTTTAACCTCCAGCTGGGTTCCCACTCTTTCCTACAGATGTTTTCTGGGACAATTTCAGAGATGATTTAGCCCAGATAGAATCACACCATACACCAATATGTTATATGTGGAGGTTTGATTTAAAATAAGTGATATGTCTATATGGGTCTATATGTATCCATGAAATCATCTCTTGGATGCTTAATTTATGATGAAATTAGGACAAATTGATCACAAGAACTTGCTTGTCAATATATAAAATTATTTCAATTTCTAACAGGTTTCATATAAAATGTTTTCATATATGCACATATAACAGCATGTGTCATGTATAGAAATTCAATACATGTACATATATTACACGGTACAACAGAGGAACATCTTATATCACGGTTTTTACCTGAACTACGCACCGGGTTTAAAGTGATGCTAACAGAGATGCTAGCAAAGTGAAAAGTGCCGTTAGCGAGTATTTAGCCGGAGTTTCACTAACATAACTCTAACTCCTGTTCATCGTGTTGCTTCACATTTATTATTATCAGCTCCCAGTAATGAACCAACACACATCTGAAACCTTTGCTCAGTTTGAATCGCAAACCTTAAACCTTTGGCTACAGGCAAAACAAGCTAGCTAGCACCTGAACCAAACATGCTAACCCATTATTCAACAGTTTAAAACAAGTTCATCTATAAACCTGATATTTTAAAAGAACTACCACAGTTAGCAGCTAACGGTGACTTACGTTAATTCAAAGTTAACTAATGTAACTTATATTTTTCAGAGTTTAAATCATCCAACCTGCGGCAAGTGATGCGACTGTGTGGTGCGTTCACGGCACTGCCAACAAAACCGACAGCAGCCTATCCATGAAAGTAGGCTACCATTAGAACATGACCCTGAACATCACTTTCCACGAAAATGAAAGAATGTTGAAAAAATCTTCCAGGACATTTTACTTTTTCTTTCATTTTCCATGTGTGTGTAAAAAAACTCAACCTCTGAAGTCTGTTTTACTTTCATGAAAACTGAATTTGACTTTACATCACGGATACAGTAGCCTATAGCTTGACCTGCAGAACATGTAAATATGTCATATACAAAACTGAAAATTATCAAATGTTCACTTTTCAAACTGATTTGTCATTTAATTTCCTCGAAATGTCACAAACGTGGTTTTTAAAGGTCAGTTCACCCAAATCTCCAAAAACAGCACTTTACCTCCAGCGTTATCAAGCAATGCAGATGTTTTATATTGTGAAGCTTTGCAGAGAGTCCTGATGGTTGAACAGAGCAATAAATATCTTCACAGAAACAATATGACAATCAACTCAACACTGTTAATATGCCTTAGGGTTATCAGGAGCAACAGGGACACTGTTTGTGGATGTTTTTTTGTCTTTTTTGCAGTAAATAACTTTCACCTGCATTGTCTTAACGCGGAGTTTAACAGATTTAGAGACGAATATGTAAAAACCTCAGCCAATAAAACCAAAGCTCTCTGCAGGTGTGATCAGATACCACAGGCTCATTTAGAGATTTGAGTGAACTGGTCCTTTAAAGGTGTTTTTTTGCAGCTCTGCCTGCAGTTTGACCTCTGCAGGAAGAAAAACACAGGAACAGACTGAAGCTGTGGCTTAATCATGACACACATGAAAGATTTACAGCTCAGAATTGATCCTCCACTTGAATGATATTATGACAACGTACCCGATTGGCTTGAATTTATTAAAGCATTGACCAGGGGAGTGAGGTCGATGGCAGCTGGATCAATGAGCTCCGCTGGGATTTCTGGGAAATAAAAGCAGACAGTAAAGTCAATGGGGGCTTATTCTGCTTTTAATCTCTATTATGGAATTAGCAGCTTCAGCAAAATGTGGCTGTGTAATTGCAAGATGTAGTAAAATGATGGAAAAGTGACAGTTACCCAGAGGCATTACCCCCACAGTGGTGGTTATCTGAATGACATGAGGTCAGTGTAAGGGTTAGTATCATATGTTGAGCCATTAGTGGCATTTTATTAATTATAGATATTGTTCACTTCAGATGTGCTGGAAGTTTCTGTGTGTCTTTATTCTTATGATCATCTTATGATTTCTTTCTTCCACCAAGGATGTTTGGTTTCCAGTCACATTTGGTTCTTAGACTGTGGCTTCAGGAACAAATTCATATTGAGTTTTGAGTATCTGCTATTTTATATTTTATTCCACTCTCCTGGGATCAGAAAAAGAAAAATCTGCCAATTTTAATCCACAATTATTTGTCATTCTGTGGTTTTTGATGCAGACAAGAATGAAAGTCGACATTAAAAACTGTCACCTCTTCAAAAACAAAATCCTTCAGCACCTCTGATGTCATCAGTAATATGCGACGTCAAAGTTAAGTCCCTGATAAAATGAGATTTATTACTAACTCATGCCATTAATAATATAAAAAGAATGAGTTAAAAACACAGAGAGAGAGACAGTGACCTCAACAACAAGCTCGAGTCCAGGTCTGAATAATTGGGCTTTTAAAAAGGACGAGTGTTTCCTGTGTGTCACTGTCACTTGTTCATGCTCAGTTCTCTGGACAGTGATATGTTGAATAAAGACGAGTTTGTGTGTGGATCGTTGTTGGACTGACATCAGCATGTGAAGCCTAAAATAAGATGACATTCATCACCTGTGGCGTCCAGGATGTCTCTTCTGTGCCTGTCCTCCTCCTGCCTGTGTCTTAATGCTGCGGGAGATGAAAAGGAAATTACATTTAAAGAGTAAAGTTATGCTTATTTATTTATTCTACGTTATTATTTGGATTGTTTTTTGGTAAATTTTTATTATGATCCTGGTGAAATAAAGAAAAACTGTGAGTGAAATTAAAAACCAGGATCTCCAACACTGAACCGTCCCTCAACTTATGAAGCTGCAGCCTTCACAACTTTACCTGTGACTTGAACACAACTTAAACAGATCTTTTTTAGACTCCAGAACACTATAGTGAAACCTAGTGCAACAGTCCTGTACTCAATTTCAACTGTATAACAATAATAATAATAATAATAATAATAATAAGAACTTTATTTATATGGCAAATTGCTTTACATGGGAAAACTAAAATTGAAAGAAATGTACACAATAAAAAAGGATCCATGCTATTAAAAAAACTGAACAAAATGTATTGAATTAGGAGATAAAAATAAAATGATATATAAAATGTTATATATACAAAAAAAAAATTAAGAACAGTAACATAAAACAAAGAGGAACATCTGACAAAACACTTGTTCGAAGAAGAGATTTGATTCTGCAGCCTCAGATCTTCAGGCAGGATCCCGACAGCAAACCTTCGGTCCTGAGCTCTGGTCGTAGGAGGCGGGTCAGAGGAGCTCCGCCCGAGGACCTGAGGCTCTGGCTCGTGGGGCTGCAGCAATTCAGCAACATTAACCAGGAGCCATGATGTGCTTCACTATGATCAGTAAAATCTTACAGCTGACTGGACGCCAGCGACGAGGCCAGAGCAGACGTGAGCAGCAGTGTTTTGTGCTGAAGGTGGGAAATAGATTTCTGCCTGAGTGAAATGTTATAATGAAGACGTGACAGGTGTGACCGTCTCAAGATCAGCATGAGAAAGGAACTCTGTGGTTTGACTGTCAAAATAAAGGTCACCGTTTCCTAAACCAAAGGCTCCACCACCATTTCCAAAACAACAACTTTTTATGAGGTCGGGACTAAACTGAGATCAGGACATGTTCAGACCTACCGTGGCTGAAGAGGATGAGCAGTAAAATCGTAGATACACAGATGATACAGCAGAGACGTGGATGACGTGTGGCTCTCTGTAAGCCTGCCATGGTCCTGCTGTCGTCCTGCTGCAGACACAAACAAGCTGGATCAACTTTTCTCCTGCTCCAGCCTCTCGATGTGCAGGTGTCTCAGGTCTGAGCCCTGGTCAAATGGTTTCGAAAGGGTTTTGAGTTTTGTGAATCCATGTGTGAAAAACATCCTGTGGTCCCTGCACAGTGATGTCCTCAGGATGCACCCACCTCTCTGATCAGTGGACCCTGTGCTGCCTGGTGCATTCACAACACTGCTGCAAACCATTCCTCAAAAGAAATACTTAAAGTACTTTTATCAGTCACACTATTGACCTGTATTTTAAAATAACTACACTGAGATGCTGATTTTCCAAAAGGTGTCAGGAAGGATTTTTTTTTTTTGCATTCAAAAACTTTAAACCTTTAAATTACTACACTAAACATTTTCTAATTTCCCCTGCTCTGTCTTCTTGACCTCAGTAAAAAAACCTTTTCATCCATTCAACTATTAGCAGCAACAGCTTATCAGCATTTCAGTAGGAAAACTAACTCATCCAATAAAACAGATTTTTGAAAAGGGAAGTCGATAACACGGCAACTCATGATGTATGTCCACACAGAGCACAGAGACAGATTAAATGGTTTATTATTAATCACAGAAAGTGTACTAATTCAAGGGCCCAAATTATGCAGTAAAATAGGTGAATGAAGCAAAACTTCATTCAGAAGCTGTGATTAAACTCATGAGTTTGCAATGAAGTGCCTGAGTTTAAAGTCTGATGCTGGGCTGTCGATTGAGTCCATTCTTTTCACCTGCTCTTTAGTCCAAGGCTAAAATGCTAAATAAGTATTTTCACACCCTCTAAACCCACTGAGAAAAAAGCAGCAAACGCAGCTCACCTGCTCCTCGAAACCTCCTGCTCTCGATGCCCCGGCAGCATCAAACCTCGCCCAGTGGATCACACACCTACAGTCAGATAAGGATTAAACGATGCCTGTTTTCCCTCCTCTCTGAACAGCAGCAGTTGGCAGCAGACTGGCAAAAAAAAAAAACACACACACAAAACATGGTGTCTGGCTGCAGGCTGGGCACTGATCCCAGACCCAATCCACCAGCTCCACTGCAAAAAATATCCAACATGAGGTCGTAAACGCTGACTCAAACTCAGCTGCATTTCACCACTGTACTGTACAAGCAGCAAACAGTTATTCTGGTTTGTTACAGTGTTAAGTGTTGTTTCTGCACTGTACTTACCAGAGATCACATGATACCATTGCATCTTTATTCAGGGTCGATGCATTTCCCTGTAAAAAATGGCGCTTTGGTGATTTGATCGTGCAGTTACAACAAACCTCACACTGACTTATAGTCATTCAAATGCTGCTGAAGGGTGAAACGTAACCCAGATGTCTAGGTTTTGACCTGCAACTCTCCCCCCGTGACACAGGGCCGTCATTAACTGGATTCAGTGGAGTTTGATCAACACATTCTGACAAAGTGTGAATATGTCCACATACAAAAGATGCTTGTGGTGAAAGATTGGCATGATTTCTGTCTCACACACAAGCATCAAGAAAACGATTGCTGACAATTGTTTTTGAAATTATTATGTACACCCATGCAATGGACTATGTCCCCCATTTCTGACCTACATTCGACCACATCTCTACATGCCTGATATCATTTTGCCTGTTAAGTATTAAACATTAACAAAATTAATTTGACACACATCACAGCTTGGGAAAAATCTTTTGAAGGTCTCATATTTGATCATTTTCCTGTGTTGATCTCCATCAGAAGATATATTTGTGGTTTTAAAAACCAAAAACCATCTCAGTGTAGTTTTACATTTCAAATATAGCAGATTTCAGGTAAAAACACTCAGAGAAGCCAAAACTTGGATGGTGGGCCGAAGTGGGCGGGGCTTGGGGCGTTGCTGAGGGCAGTGACTGCTTTGTTGTGACATCACAAAGTTGCAGAAGTCCTGACGGCTGGTTTTAAGGCTCAGTTTCTGAATACAGGCTGTGTGCATTTCTCTGTGGACTGAGGCTTTGATACTTTCACAGTATTAATATAGAATCTAGACCTGCTTTATAATCACAAACACATGGACATCCACCTTTAGACTGTGTGGAGCTTTAATTTATTTTAGAAAAAAGAATTTCCTCAGACTACAGGACATTTTTTACAGTGTAGCTAAATGGCTGTAATAAGCCGCTGGAGTGTCATATGAGCCGTGGGGAAGATCAGTGAATAAGAGGAGTGAATGTGAGTCTTTAATGACAAGGGATTGGTGGGCACTTTGGTCGCCTTGGCAGTCACATTCAGGCACATTCAGGCACATTCAGGCACATTCAGGCACACAGCAGTAATTGGCAGAGGAGGAAACGGGCTGCTGAGGGCCTGGGAACAGATACACAGACTTTTAGCTAATAATTATGACATACAAAAAAAAAAATAAAATGAACTAAGGTGGAATGACATAACTGGCACATATAGTATATGGGCTGCACTGGGGCTGGGCTCCTAGTGTAGACCTTCATTCTCATGTTCATTAAGGTGGACAGGCACAAACAGAATACAAGTGAAATAATTTTTGATCCAATTGGCTGTACTGAGATGGAAAAAACCTGTGACTTTATGTCACCGCCACGCCCATAACAACCACAGAAATACACAAAATGACTCCAAAAATAATAAGGATGAAAGCAAACAGATGCAAAATAACTTCGAACCATGAGCCTGGGCGTTTTGTTCTCAGGTAGGAGTGGTGGGGTCGGAGGCCATCGAAACGACATGGGCCCCTTATCTCATAGCCAATCATAGACGCATGGTGAACAGCATAAATTATTCATTTGTCAGCTTTTTTTTTTACACCATCCAGGCTTCATAAAACTTCATAAAAACAGTTCTGTAAAATTATTACTTCCTTTAGTATTAATTCAGAACTAGTTCAGTTCAGATTGTTTATTTCTGTCCTTACTAATATTTATACATAGTAAAAACAAATATAATCAGCACAGCAATATTGGCTGAAAAGATGAAGGATGAAGCTACAGCTTATAACACTGACCCTCTTTACATAACATTACATGAGTCTGAACTTCTCACTATTAGCCAACAGTATTTCTAAAGCTGTTCTAATGCAGATTTGGAACAAATTATAAAGGATTATTCAAAAATGTGTTTCTGTTTGGGCTGAGGTTTAAATCCAAGACTAAAACAATGACGTGTCCTCTCTAGGCTGCAGCATTTATTACTTTATTGTGATGTATAATAAATACAAATCCTAAAGAAATCTATTCTTAGAGCCTTACCTGTAGTGAAGCTAACGCTGTAACGTTTGTCCTCAGGGTGGGGTATAAAGATCATGGGATTATTAAAGTCAATATGGTTCGTTCTCTGACGATTAAGGACAGAGTAAAGGTCATGTTGTCTGCAGTCACATTACAGTTAGAAAAATATTCATATCACTCACTTTTATACAATATCCACTCATACAATTTTCAATTCAATACTTTATTAATAACTGGTGCAATTGAAAAGACAAAAAATAAAAAAATCAAGTAAGAATACATTTGCATATTATATCATCAAAACAAAATATTAAAAGTGGTCTACTACAGAATAGAAATGGCAAGTTTATTTTCTTTTTTTCAAACTGGAATGAGAAAAATGATGCACAGCTCTGAAGGCCACTAGTGTAAAGTTGTCCAAACTTCCCTTAAATCAAACTTAAGAACAACAAAACTGTTTCTGACCCCAAAAAAAGCTGCTGTCACTTAACTCATACAAAGCTGTGTGTAATATCGGTGTACCTCTGTTTGTAAAGACATTTCTTTTGTTTCTCAAAGCGTGCTGGCTGCATTTACACAAAAACAGAAAATATGATTTTGTATTTTTCCTCACATCTTGCTGTGAAAAAAAAAAACCCTGTTCTCTAGGAAGCCAGGTCAGAGGTCAAGTCCTACGGGCCATCGACAAAAATGAACGGTGTTATTTTTGATGTTGTGCTTTTTTTTTTTTTAAGCTAGTGATCATAGTATCTGCCCTTTGTAAGTTACAGACACAATGTACAGTTTTTGGCACATTTTTCAAACAACTTTCTTCAAGATAAAGAGCTGAAGTGAAACTGGATTGTTTGTGTTCTGATCCAGAGAAAGGAAAACCTGCATTCACAAAAAACCTGTTTTTAAAAATCCCTACAACAAAAGCGAGCGCCAGGAGATAACTAACTGTAAAAAAGTGAGAAAAACAAGTATGTGTTCAGTTTGAAAGTGTGTGTGGTAGTTTAACAGTGTTACAATTCATAATGTTTTGTGGTGGACACTCGTTTATCTTAAGCATAGTAAACCGAAGGAGTTACGATAATCCTTTAGCTTATATTTTCAGGTCAACCAAGTTGGGTTTGACTGTGAATATTATTGAATGGATCTAAAAACTCACAACAACAACAACAACGAGCTTTTCCAGCACCTGGCGTCTTCTACACAGACCGTACAACCAAGTTCTCCAGCGGACCTCTGTCATGGCCCCATTCGAGACTCAGCGTCTGTTTACTGAGGAACTTTTTACGGTACATTACATGCCAAACACTTTTGGAAATATACTGCTTTGTCATCTCTCCGCAAATCGGATGTGTTTTTGAATATTAGCGGGAAAGAAGAGGATGTCTGCAACATGAAATTTGCAAACTCCCAATTTTCAATTTCAAGCTTTCCAAAGTTTTCATCCTGCAAGGCCTCATAAAAAAATTGGATCTTGCTGATTTCATTGTGCAAACAGCATCTTCTGTTCATTTGTTGCTGTTTTGGTCCTGCGGTTAAATCAGGATGTCAGTGTAATCCAGGGGTGCGTTTAGCTGAGCTTTTTTCTCTGTCCTGTGATAAATCTAAAGATCAGATGACTTTATTTTGCCTGTGTAAATGCAGCCTTCCACACAGATATCACCAACAGCTGTGTTTTGACAGCCGTAGCAAGAAGACAAGCATGGCCAAAATTTAAAAAAAGAATATTACAATGAAAAAAATTGTACTGTAGAAGGCCAAGGCACAAATAATTGGTAGCAATCAAAATGTCCATAAAATTACAGGTTATGTAGAATGTGTCGATCAGTGCATTTGCTTGGTATGCAGTTACAGTGAATACAACCATACTCAACAGAATAATCACAGCAAGCACTATTGCCCTCTTGACTACACAGATGCCATAAAGTGCTCCTTTTCATTCAGAATCGATGCACAGAGAAAAGACACACACACACACACACACACAGAGTCAAACAAAATGAACGTCACACGTGTAAGTGTCCACACACCTAAGTACACATGTAAGAGGGCAGAGATGTGTTGAAAATGCTTGTTTTGAGTACATACATGATTCATATAAGGACCGGATTATGGCTTTGAAAGACTGGAGAGATTTAGATTTATGCCATCTAGAAAAATTAGGTTCTTTTCAAAACAGCACTGACGTGTGTTACTGTGCGTAGAAGTGAAATAAGTGTATTCAGCTTTTTGTAAGTCATTTTGCTGCAGTCTGACTAAACTGCTGCTGCATTTCAAAGCTTCTCGAGTGTTGCTTCTACATTCAGAGGAGAAACTGCCTGCAACACTGCAGAAGGATAAAAAGAGTGAATGGCGCCATTAGGCAAGTGTTTCCTCTGTGGTCATTAACCAGGAGCGAGTCACCACCGCTGAAAGGGAAAATCAAGTATTGGTACCAGAACTTGGAAATTAGGGGCTCATCCTGGGACGATATAAATCAACGTGTGCACGTAACCTTAACAAGACATACAACTGAACAAATTATCACCTAACAAACACTACTGCAAAACAAGGACAGGAAACACCACTGGGGACAAGACTGTGTGCCAACTCCAAAAGTAATCCAATGGAAGTAATCTCTCTCTGTCTCCATTTACAATGAACTCCATAGCACCTCTTATAATCAAAAAAACAACAACAAAAAAATGCTAAAACGGCACATTAGAATTTTTAAAATGGGAGACAAAATCTGTAAAGCAGATTCTATGTTTTGTTTTGGGAACCATTATTTTGAACTGGGAGCGTCAGTGAAAAGAAGAACAGCAAAATGCTGATTGTCAAATTAACACTTAAAGGGTTCTTTCAATAAGAACAGTGGTCATCTTACTTTGAAGGGTCAAACAAGAATGCATGAAGTGTCAGTCATGTTTGTACAGTAGTCTCTGTGTTATCCATTTTTATATATCATGAAATAACGAGCAGCCGTTTTACACATGAATTAGTCAAATTGCACGTGAATGTTACCACATGGACATTTGAGTGAAACCTTCACTCTGTTCAGTGAGACGTATTCTGAGTTTGACATCTCACTCACTTAACAAAAACATATCAGTGCATCACACAGAAATGAGAAAGCTATCAGTGGAGTCATCACTGCAGCAGGATGGGAAACGTTTAAATCCTCCAGTGACTTCGTCAGCTGATTAAAACCTCTTCGACAAGCTGGGAAAACAAAGCAGTGATTTACTGGTGGAATAAGTGAGTGTATGTGCTCACCCAGAGTCACCCAGAAATCACTCAGAGGGCCTCTTGGGTCAGTGCATAGAACAAATTCAAATAAATAAATAATAAATAAAATAGCTAAAGAAAGTCAGGATTATTGCCCAAAACAGATTTTTCAGCTGATCGATCAGCTTAATATGGACAAAATAAATTACATGTCCCATGAGGAGAAAGTTTATTCTTGTCATCGCATTTTAGTTTTTTGTTGTCCTTTTTCTGTTTAAAATAAAATATCAAATTAAATCTATTAAATTAAATCATCAGAGCAGCTATAAATTCTTTCATATTCTCATCTTCAGAATAATTCTTATCAGCTTTAAGTACTTTATATAACGTGTACTAAGGGACAGACCAGACACAGAGAATAAGCTGATGTCAGATTTTCAGTGAGGTGACCAACACACCAAATCTCACGTTTTTTCTTGTGAAAGGTTTCTTTGCATTGGACACAAGCGAAATTTGCAAATACATTTTTGTCACATGATTTTGACTTTTTTTCAGTTTGCTTCCTGCTTGTACTTCAGAGGTTTGATATGAGGAGGTCAATGGAGAAAATGTGCAAAACAGGATTTTGACTAACATGTGGCCACAAACAGCACAAAGCCTTCACTGCAAAACAATACAGTCTCATGTCTGGGCACATTTATGGATAACAAAATGCTATGGATAGCAAAATGTCATTTAATTCACAAACCCCACACGGACAGAAAATGAAATTTGACTGAAATTATTTTTTAACTGTAAAAAGTAATGCTAGCGCTCACTCACATTGAGAAAATATTTTCTTCAATGAGCAAACATGTTGAGTTGTATTGGAAATAAAAATGTTTGTATGTGAAATAATCACAGCAAATTTAATTTATTTGTTTTTAGGAAATGAAGTGATTTCATTTTTTAAGGCTTATTCAAAATAGCTTGTTAAATGGAGATGCAGTGTGTGCTGGGTGCTTACTGGGCTGTTGCTCTGAGTACATGAAATAATCAATTGCAACCTAACTTCGTTTTTATTCTTTTGAATTCCTGAGAATTATAATTTCAGGTTTAGGTGAGTAATAGATTACAATCTGAAAAAATATTTCCTTTTAATGTTTGCTAGCATCACTTTTTTCCAGTGAAACTTTGTGTCTTGGAAGACAATTTATTCTGTTCCACAATTTACAAAATTATTAAAATGTTAGTTTTAACAGTAATTTGCCATGTAACCATTAATATAACAACGTTGTTATATAGTTATTTCCTGTGAAATTTGTAAACTAATAAAATTGCCTGTAAATTTAGACAGGAAGCAGTAAGAGTATAAATTTTGAATGGAAGCAATGTAACTGTACAGTAACTCACAGAAAGTGAGAGTTTCTGTAAATGACAAAAACACTGGTGTTAAAAAATTTGGAGAGCGAGTTCTTTCCGACGTTGAGACGTTAAGCTTCAACAAAACCAGAAGACTGAGCAACTTCACTGTGAATAGATATATATTAAAAAAAAAGATAAAACAGTTAAACTTCAAGTTGATTAAAATAAATAAATAAACGAGAAGTGAAACGTTACAACCTTTACATTTCTGTGCAGCTGAAATCATGTTGAGTCTGAATTCAGTGAATGAGCCAAAAGCATCACAAAGCTACAAAACAGTATTTTACAAAAGCAAGACTGTACTGTGTGCTAGTTCCAAAAAAGACAAATCACTACAAAAGGAAACAGAGCTCACATTCATAAATCCTGTGTAGTGTGTTTGGTGTGTTGTGAGATGAAGTGGCACTGAAACACTAAATACAGAACGACGATGTGGAGTCATTCTGAACGATGTTTCTTGCTTCAGAGGCACAATGAATGGATGTCTACAGGGATATATCGTCATGTTATGATCTTTATATCTATATATGGTGACAACTGGTGTCTGCATTGCAAGTTAATTCATTTTAAAATATATAATTGAATGGGTTTCAGTAGTGGAGGATACTGTACGTAATAAGAGTAATTGTAATACAATTAGTTAAATAGATAATAAGAACAATATAAGTAAGTAAATAAGTGTTTGGTTCACCTTGCTAATTTTACAGATTGCTGCTTCCACACCAGGCTTTAACTGGATCTGCAAACATGTAGTGCTTGTTTTAAGCGGCTCGGAGCACCAGGTGGGTGGAGTTTGTCACATTAGGATAAAGTCAGGTACATTTTAAGAACATATACTGTGTATATATGTAGTAAAACGTGCTGAAGCTACACTTTAAAATGCAAAACACATCAGCTTAATTACGTACTGCTGCATCAGCTGATGCCTGCAGGAGGCTCCACACAGACAGAGGACGGGGTGAAGGCAGAGCAGTTGGGCTGTGCAGAGCCCAACAAATCGTTTTTTGTTGTGTTGACCTGTGTCGATGCTGATGAACCTGCAGTGTCGTATCTTGATGAACGCTGCCACTGTGCTACCGTTAAAGTCACACATCCAACATGCCCAAGGACTCAAGCATTTTAAACTTTAATTATGTCAGTGCCTTGGCATGCTAATGAGCTCACCTCGGATGTCCCACTCACTTTCTGATATTTTTGACTATGTCTGTTTTGATTGGTGAAGAAATTCTGGTGAAGGTCAAGACATAAAAATACCAACTTCTGATTGGCTGGCAGGTATTTGTTAAAATCATAAAACATGTCACTTTAAACAAAGCTTCAGTCGATAGTTGTAACAATTCTGAATCCGTGCACAAGGTCTATAAGTGTGCAGGAAACACAGCAACAGTACTCGCTGCTACTTGCACACAGATATCAACTATGTATGTGCTAAAAACAACATAACAGAATTACATGACACCTTTTGTATGGTGCAAATTCTCGTATCACATATCAATTTTGTGCGAACATTTAATTTGTAATCTGGTATTAGGTTGTAACCGTTACTGTCCACGTAGAGCGGCCTAGATTAGTTAGTTAAAGTCATTTATTAGCAGTAACTGTGATAATAAGTCAGATAAATACTAAATAGCTATCAACATGTTGTTTTAATACTCGGAGCAATTAAATGCAGCACATTTTCTTTGTAGCGTCCATGTTAGTTCCACATTCCGACTTAAAAGCACATGAACACACGGAAGTTGGAAGAACAACTTCCCGGATCGGGAAATCTGAAATCCTGTTGAAGCCCAGCGTGGAAGCCCCTCTGTAAAATTCACCCGAGTCTAAAGGTGCTTGAACATGCTATAACTGTGTAATAATTCATGTGTGTAAATATAGTTGGTTGTCAGAGATTACATTCAGTATCAGTGTCGTCCTAAATCTAAAGTAGTAAATGCTGTTTTAGGCCTATATGTGATCCTCTGTAAAGCTTTTTCTTTTTTGGTGCTCAGGCTCGTGTTGTGTTGCTTTTTTAAACAAATGTTTCAAACCGACATCAGAAACCTCCGCCTTTGCAGCCAATCACTAACTAGTATTTCGACACGTCGCTCCAGCCGTTCCGGTGTGTGGTGCTGTTGCCTTCAGTGTGTGAGGTTGTGTTCGTAACCGGACATTACAGTCACTTACAGTGCAGCAGTGAACAATACGTCACTTGTGTGTGTAAAAAAAAAACTTTAGATTAAAAATAGCACATTATGAAGTTCCATCTTGTGTATCACTATAAAGATGTTGTTGGGCTACAGAGAAATTAAATCATTTTCTTCTTTAGGATACTTTCCTGCTGCTTTAATGTATAAATAGATTTTGCTTATAACTGAGTAATGGACTGACTTGATACTGAGCTGTGGCAAATATTCCATAAAAAAACTGGCTCCTGGCCACATTTATTGCAACTGTTTATTATTATTTATTCTCTATTCTTGGCTGTTGTGTTTCTGTTCCTGAGTTAGAAACATGGACCCTGACATAATTTCCACTTGGGGATCAATAAAGTTTTCTGATTCTGGTTCTGAATGGGTGATTTTTTTTTGTTTTTTTTTTTTTGGTAAATGTGGCGTAAATTTCATGACTGTGTATCCCACTTCTGCAGGACTGTAATTACCTGCAGCAATTTAGGAATTCCATCTTCAAATCAGAGGATTGTATTCTGGAAATGTGAAGTTTACTGATGAGTAAGTGGACAAGCTACTCCACATATAATTAGTCATCATCATTTTCATTGCAGTGGTCCGACCTTTCTACATGGAAGAAGATGAAAAAATGCAGAATTCAGTGTTTGGGAAAATGTTGGTCAAAGTTTTCTGTCGTTTGTATTTTACATTTTAGGCATGGAGGGACAATAAAAAACCACCGATCACCTCTACTATTAATAAAAATCTCTGAAGGTAATAATCAGCCAAAGTTACTGGTAGACAGAGGTGTAGTGCTATTTGTTTACGTGTCAGAGCGCACATATGTGTGCACGCTAGGCTATGAAAACGTAGCTATGCTAGCTTTCATCTCCAGCAGCTCGGAGGAAGCAGCACAAGCTGACTTTGTTTCTGTGTAAACGCATCACAAATAAAGAAACGTTACAGTCAAAGATGAATGAAAGGATGTCTGCGGCCTTTTCATCTTTACTAATTAACGATTTAATTCACTGAGCAGCTCAGAGGCCACCGGCAGCTACTGGAGACTTTTACTGTGGAGTGTTTTCTTAAATGTCAATATGACAACTTCGAGCATTTCATTTGTTTTCATGAGTTCTGTTGCATGACATCTTCAAGCGCTTAAAAATGTGTATAAATTTCAACTGGATTATGCGAAGTGTAGATATTTTATTTAATCAATTAGAGCAAAAAAAAAGGCTCTTCAGCAGCACTACACCTACGCTGGTAAAACTTCAGATCTGTGAAAGAAATAAGTAGAAGACAGTGAGCAGCAGAATATGAACTCTGAAGTTTACTTGTTTACCGATACTATACAGGAATTAATGTATCTTTGCTGTAAAAATGCAAAGTTTTAATGGAGATAATTTTTTAATTTGCCCTGTTTAAGACCCTCTTAACATTTGATGTGGTACACAGAACACTGTTGTCAGTGTGAAAGGAAAATTATCATTAATATACTGAGTTACTAATTTAAAATGTTTTCTTTTATTGAGTTGACCACTATTTTGCACTGATATAAACCATTTGATCATCAGGTAAAATCCTGTTGAAGTGGTGATTAACTGAACTCAGATCAGAAACCTTTGTAAATTAAAGACGTACAGCTGGTTTATATCCCTGAATTCATGTGCCAACAAAGCAGCAGAGATTTAGTGTTTCAAATTCTGTCGAATTTTTGTTTGTTTTTTTTTCAAGTGGAAAGTTTGTATGCATAAAGTGGTGACATACAACTAAAGAGCACAGTGGTGTGAAAACAAAGTGACGGGATCAGAAGTTCTGGTTTCTGGACAGAAATGATCCTCGAAGAATTTACAGCACAATGTGAGAAAAGCAGAAATGGTGAGACATGACTGCCAGCAACTAACCAGTGTTTTGTTACCCAAGTGCTACTCTTTCTTACTTCTCACATTCACAAGCTCTCCCACACACACACACACATTCACACAGACACACACACGCCCAGAAACACACTCACCAAACAACATACAAAACAAAGAGACAGGAGACTTTTGGTTCCAGTATCACCCTCCAACCATCACGCCTAGAATGGTGCATTATCATGCAAACCATGCAAAAAACAATGAAAATGTATTCATATAAAAAAATAAGTGTTACAAAATGGCATAGCAAGTATATGTATCCATTCAATCTCTTTTTCCGTTTCCTGATATCCTGAACTCTGCAGTGTCTACACTAAAAATCGCATGCGTTACATGCAGTGCGGTTGGCTTTGCAGCGATAAAGCTTTTGGGTGTATATAGTATGTATATTAATGTTCTTTTTTATTTTAGCTAATTTTTGCGAAGAGTGCGCTGTACAGAGTTTTACTTTACAAACGTCTGGTTTCCCTTTTTCTCTGGGCAGTTTCGATGCCATGGCTCTCTGTCTGGACGGCGGTCAGTTGATGAGATTGGCGGTGGCCTCTGGCGGTCGATGACCTTTCTCACGACCTTGCAGCAACAAGGCAGATTGGACCTGCCTTTACCCCAAATGGTTCAGTTCAGAGATGTGGCTTTGACCCAAACTGATTTGGGTTTAGAGGCATGGGTTGGATTTAAGGTCTTAACTCAGAGTCGTGGATTTCTGTGCAGTCACACAGACACCTCAGGGTGGCGTGTTCCACACCGCGTCACCAAATCCCTCCCCCGTGGAGGAGAGTGGCATGGGCCCCCCGCTGGGTGTAAAGGGGTCCGTGTCTGTGTCTGTCTCACCCTCCGCCAAGTAGCTCGGTCTGGGTCTTGTCCAGCTGGCGTCCCCGGTTGCCACTCTGGCCCCCATCGACAGGTCCTCCCCTTCTTCCCCCTCCCGCTCCCCGGAAATGCTGAACCCGCTGGGCGAGCGCTCCAGCTCCTCGTGGTTCACCGACAGCATGGAGAGGGGTGAGTCGGCCCCCCGCCCCCCTGTGGTCCTGCCCAGCCCCACTGACAAGTCCTGCAGGGAGCTGATGGGCAACACTGTGGGACGCTCTGTGTAGGTGGGGATGGCAGCTGAAGGGTGGCGTTGGTAGAGGTTTGGCGGTGGGGGTTGGTGATCTGAAGGTACACGGCCTCCTCCTCCTAACCCCACCCCCTCTCCACCTGCTCTTCCACCCCTGCCGTAATATGGATTCACCTTGCTGACAGGCACCTGGTACGACATGTGTGGGAATGCCTCAGCGTAGTTGAAGAAGACCCGTCTGATCTCACCGTTCCCTGCAGGACCACAGGTCTCCAGAGTCATGTGGGCAGCGCCAGCAGAGTCCACTTGCAGGTGCTCAGTGTGCTGGATATGCATGTCCACCAGGAAGTCCAACTTCTTCTCCATGTCCTCCACCTGGGACAGAGACACTTTTACACCAGCAGCACAGACTGACGATCAGCTGTTTCTTATTCCCTTCTAATAAGCTCAGCGTGGCAGAGTGGATGTAAAGTCTGCTGCAAGCATTAGGGTAAACACTCACTACTAGTAAGCTAACAAGCTTCTGATCCTACTCTGATGCAATAATTGAATATATCTGTAGTCAGTGGTGAGCTCAGGCTAAGGGTCCAGTCACTCCACAACATGTGTTTGTATAAAAATGTGAAAATTAGTTTCACTGGAAGGGTGCTGTTGGAAGCTTGATGTTAACTGACTCCTTGCAGGTTGTACAGCACCACTAATCTTATACACAACTAATCTTATAACTTCTGTCATTTTGGACTCTCATTTGCAAGTAATCAATAGCATCACGTTAAAGTTCATCAAAGCTGAACTCTATGCCTACAGTTGATACCCCTATCTCACTTACAAGTAAGGTTTTTTGGTCAGGTACAAATTTTTCTCTTTTACTCTTACTTACATTACTTATTTAAGTATCTCAAGAGATGCTTTCCAATTCTAATTCTTACCTGTCTTTCCACCCTGACAAATCTACCCATCATGCTTTGGTCCTCTGTATCTGGCATGGAGGCGGCTTTGGCGAGGAAGGACTCGTGCCTGGAACACAGGGACACTGAGTAGTTGTGGACTGCACAGATGTTTGTTAGGGGGAAGTGAAAAACAGATTCACCAGAACAGAGTAATTCCTTTGAAAAAAGGATCTTACTTTACATTCTTGTTCAATGTTTACAGACTAGTAGAAAATATAATGCATGTCACGATAACAAGAACGAGACGGATAAGTGTGAACAAGATAGTTTTATGTGACATTGCAATGAAAATCAATACAAGCCTTGATACAAAGTTAGCCTTACTTTAGTTCTTCTTCTGTTTGTCTAATATTACAATATAATCTTTAACATTCTCTTGTTAATTGATTATGTTTTACCCTATTATAGTGCTACAGTACCTGGGTGACTGGTTGGGTGGGTAGGTAAAAGGCGTTTTCTGAGTTTTCTTGTGTTTCGGAGTGAGGGGGGGTCCAGGGGCAAGAATCATGTCAATCCTTAAAGGAGGACAAACAGGATAAGCTTGAGGAAGAGGAGATATGTACTTCACTCAAACAGACACAAATCTCGTCTGTAATGTGGTTGCTGACCTCGTCTGGAGGTATTTAATTCGACAGAGCATGTCCAGGTGTCCAGCAGAGTACTGCTCGATCACGTCTTTGACATCATAAGGCCTCAGAGTTTCCTTAAACCGTTTCTTGTTCAAGAGGAATTGCATGATCCTGTGAGACAAAGAGGTTAGATTCAACAGTAAGGACATAAAAGAGTTTTGTCACAACATTGGCAGTCTCTCTTTGGTAAATTTCCATTCGATTTTGCGATTTTGCATAAAGTTGCATTTCAACTTTAATCAATTATATTTACCAATGTTGGGATGCATGGTTTTTACAGGCATGCTAGCCTTTCGTTTCAGCTCCAAATAAGATATTCAGATAATAACTAAAAAAGGGTGACATGTGACATGTGACAACTTCTGTACCAACTTGTCCTTACTTGTTGTGCTACTGTATCCCAAGATCTGAACAATTAACTTGCTCCAAAACAATCCCATCTTAACAATAAACCTTGATGTCTGTTAGATCTAAGTCACAGTAAAAATATCCATCCATGAATCTGTGGTGCGACTGTTTATCTTTTTCGTTTCTGGTAGAAGCAGGCTCAGTAAGGTACCCCAGATATCCCTCTCTAAACCTACATCCATCAGCCTCTCCTTGGGATCCCTACATGTTCCCAGGCCAGATGGGTTATGTAATCCCTCCAGCATTTTCTGGGACATCTCATCTAAGGTGCTTGTATCTGTGATCTTTTCAGGTTATTACCCAAAACTAATGAGTACAGCTGGTGGTTGGAAAGTGGAAAATAAAGACTGCAACAGTCTGTACAATCTGCCTGTCTAGAGTGTGAGATCCACTCTATCAAACTGGCACCTGGCTTCTTACTAATTTACCAAGTGCTTTTATCCAAAGGAACTTAAAAGTGAGGGACATCACTAAAGCTTCAGTGCAGTAGGAAACCATGGTGTAACTACTAAGTGCTTCATCTATTTAATAAGTGCACCACACCAGTGCATATGAAGTGTTAGTTAGGCATATCAGGGTGTCAGAGGTGTTGGGAGAGGAGGTGCCCTCGGATGCAATGTGTCTTCAAGAGATTCTTGAAGATGGAGAAGGATCATCCTGCTCTGGTAGACCTCGGTAGCTTGTTCCACCGCCAGGGAACCACAGATGAAAACAGTCTGGACTGTGACTGGCCACATATCAGATATTTTCAAACAACGATTATTAAAGAGAAAGTGATGATTCACTGTCCTGCTCAGAAATACTTTGACTTTGACACTTTCCATGTTTGTATCTGTGATCAAACCCAATTTCTTTCAGTTCTCTCAAAGCCTCTTGATGTAGAGGCCGAACCACCATCCACTGAGCTCTGTCTTTTGTCCCACACAGATCCCACTTTGAGGTACCTCGAACATGACTCTTCCCAGAGTCGGTGGCTGCTGCTTGTGCTTTAGTCTTTGGTGGAAAGTTTTGGGTCCTGAAACTAAAACCCTTCAGGTCTGAGTATCCTATTCAAAGAGCCTTTCAGCGCTGGAATAATGGTATGGAAGGAAGCAGCACTTTCACAGGGTTAATCACTCATCTCACAGGCCCTCATGCTAGATTGAATTCCTGCATTATGTCAGCTGTGTGAGTTCTGTCTACGCTCACTGGTTTCTGCAGCGCACACACTGTTGGCCCTCACACTCCTGCAATGACTCGGCTGGATCGCAAACCTCTGTATTGTCTGAGTATCAATGTTATTGTAATTATCACCGTCAAGAACAGAAAGTGGAGATCAAATATTTGGTCAGATTGCTTGACTTGTCCTACTGTTTACACCTCTCTCACCCTAGTTTGTATCACATTTTACTTTTGACTGGTAATGGATAGAAAGGCTCCAAAAATGCTGTTTCATCGTCACTTTGACAGACCATCGACCATCATGAAAAGAGCATTTGAAGTTCCTGACCTGACTGCCCGGATGACCAGTTTCAGTGTGGGGATCATCTCCTCCATGAGGATGTCTGGAGGGAAGCCCCGCTCCTCTAAGGCTGGATCAGCCAGAGCTCCTGCATCTTGGCAAAACCAGAAAACACAGACGTAAGAATTGTACAACAGACAATTAATAACCACATGCTTTTGTTTTCGTGAGTTTTGTACCTTCAGAGCTCTGGCGGAGTGTGTAGGCCTTCATGCGGAAGGCGGTGCGGAAGCGTTCCCGGTTACTGAAGCCTGCTGGTTTGGGCTCCTTAGAGGGACTTTCCTCAATGGACTCTGCATTACCCATGAGCTTCTTACCCGTCCCAATTGATGGTCTGGCATTAGGAAGGCGAACACGCTCGAGTAAACTCAGTTTCTGGCTGAAATGGGTGAGAAGAGAGAGGACATTAAGTCATATGATGTGACTGTAGTGGTGACTACTTGGGATGCAGCTTCTCAAATGGATAAACTTTGTCTTATAAAGTTGATGAAGCTGACAAAACAAGCTCAGCTCATGGTCCATATTTAGCTGCTGTTCTGAAGCTTTTGATCATATAACGTTAACTTCATTGGATCATTTTACCTCAGGCCTGCCCTGCTTCCCAAATTAAAATATAAGCAGAAACCAAGCAAAAACCCACCCACACTCACTTTATTTAGGAAAAGTACAACAAATCATCTATAGCTGAAATGTCCAGTCATTTAATGGTTTGCAAAGAATTTGTAGAAGATATAAGTACAGTACAGCATTTCAAAGACTCTTTTCCAAGATACAAGTTAGGACCACATCAGGAGGAGGTTGGGGTGGATAGATGGGTATATTTTTAGATTATATCTGCACCTTTCCTTGGGTTGTGCGTCTTTCTAAGCATAAAAGCAAATTTGTGCATTTTACAACAAAAAATGACCAGCAAAAAAATCACCCTTTAGTTTCAGCTACAACTTTCCTTGGTCTGACTTTCCTCTCACAGAGGAGTGAAAGTCTTCATGGTCTGCTGCCTCAACGCAACAATGCTGCTCTCCTGGCAGAAGGAAGCCTCAAAGAGCTGCGAGGAGATTGGTCTCCTTTATTGTCCAATGGCTGACAATATTTGGCAGCACAAAGACAAGAGCTCCCTGGGTAAAATAAGACTCCTGTGTGCCTTGGAAGAGGCAGAGAGGTGGGGTAACCGGAGCCGACAACTGCCCGAACAAGGCCTCTGAAACGTGGAGCGTTCTCAGCGACTTTGCTCCCACAGACACACAATATGAGTCTCTATGTTGCCTTGGGGCAGAATAGGGACGGTAGATTACGGCGCTGAGAGGCTGCAGAATAGGAAGCTTTAAAGGAAGAGAGAATCTCTTTCTGACTGCTCCTCAGAAGAATAAAGGGCAGAAAATTGGACGTGATTATCCCGTGGCTCTCTGTAAATGAGGAGACACAACAACAGAAACGAACGCTCCTAATCTCCCACCGCTGTGACCTCCCAAGAAATACACACACATTGTGGTTATATATTAAAGGAAAATAATAATTCTGTTTTATCTTGGTTTTGTTTATAACAATGATGATAACACTGCATTTAGCAAGTTAACTACTGAGATCATGAGATGATCAGATTGGTTGACATGAAAATTATCACTATAAACAGATGTGTCTCACCTGGAGATTCAGAACCTGTCTGATCGTCGCAGAATCAAACCAATAACAAATGTATCCAACATGTTATTTACAACATCTGTAAATAACATGGATTCATTGTGTATGAAAGCCTGATCTATCTGGTTCCTCTGAGCCACAGAGCTCCAATGTTTCCAAAAGCTGTTAAAATATATTCTGTCATTACCATGAACACACACACTGTAGTTAATTTTGACTCATTCCCACAAACACCATCCTGCTTCCAGAAATACTCACTACAGCGACAAATGTGGATTAATCTGAAAATAGTTCCCAGCAAATGCACCATTTCTTCTGGTTTGTTTAATAAAAACTACAGTGAGCGATTGTTGTAGTAAACTGCAGAGACTTCCTTTAAAAATAAAACTACCACAGAGGTGGTTTTGAGGACTTTGGCGGGTGCTTATATGTCTGTCTGTCTCTGGACAGATTTTGTCACTGTGATAGCATCACAATCATGCAGTCACAAAACTCTAGTTGTGTTGAGTTAGATCAAAACGAAGATTAAGTTCGGAGATGAATGTGGTCTGACCCATGAGGGCATGAGCACTGGGTGCTCCTGCCATATAATAATGTAACAATGACTACTGAATACTCGTGGGTCAGATGTACAACTGTTCAACCCATAGTTGAATCATCATCAAGTGTCAACAAAAATTTACCATTGTAAACTATATTATCACAGATTGCATTGGAGCATAGGTGTTCCTGTTTTTCTTATGTGTTTTGCACTGTAAAAAAAATCCTCAACTAACTGCCTCACTTAGGTAACACTGAGACACACACACACACACACACACACACACACAAATACAACACTGACTTTCAGATGGGATATAATTTTCTATGTGTTGTGTTGAATAGACCATACAGTAGCCCTGGATAACTCAGATAAAAGGTCCAATATCACACAGTGCTGTCAAACACACACACACACACAGACACACACACACAGTTAGTGGCTTATCGCCCTCTTGTTGGACATGGCAGCTCTGTTGTAGTTTCTGGCCGCCGTCCACCTCTTCGCTCAGAGCAACAAGATAATGTCAGACTGCTAATTTCCCAGCAGCTGATTCTACTGGGGACTGAAAACTCTCTCTACCTCTCTCTTTTAATTTTCTAACTCACCCTTCAGTCTTTCTACAACTTTCTCTCTTCCTTTTTCTCTTGTTCTTTCTTTTTTCTCATTATTTCCCATTCTCTTCCTAAACATGTAAGAAACTAGACAACACTTCACTGTTTTGTTGATGTCTCTGTGCGTTGCTAAGTTGTTATCTTCACAGACCCCACTGCTCTCTTTTCAGGTGGATATCTCAAAACCTGGACAAATGAAACCAAAATCAGGTTCAGGGATGAAGAACACTGGATGTTTTTGGATAATTTGGGAACTGACCCTTAAATTTCAGTCCATAAAACAGTCACTGTTGCTTTGTTGGCAAACTGACCTTCCCTCCTCTCTGTCAGGCTGTGTATCAGGGCTCCTGTTGTTGCCACTCAGTAGCTTTGAGCAGCAGTAACTTTATCCTACATGTTGAACATGGTGGCTCAGCGGAGGCCGGGAGGCGTCAGAGCAGAACGCTGCTCTGTAATGACTCTGTAATGCCACTGTCTGACCTGAACTGACAGCTTGTGCAGCAAGTTCACAAAATACCTTGTTTACCAACAGTGACAGACTAAACTAGAATGTACGATGGACATTTCACATGGTTTGAATCCAAATGAAAAAGGTACTGAAGAGTCTCTGCCAACATTTAAAAGCTGTGAAAAGATAAAAATTAAAGTTACATGTCAGGGAAACATGTACATTTAGAAATAATTTTCAAATGTCACAAAAAAATGTTTACACTTGCAAAAGGTCGGTTGTCAGACTATTCGACAAAGCAATACTTTGCATATTGAAATTTAAACCCTTTTTTTTGCATTCAAGTCGCTGCACCTGCCTTATCAAAAGCTTGTAACTGGCAGTGGCTGACACAGTGTTAATGGTTGTGCTAATGCTAACTCTGGCTCTCTGTACTGACAACATTTTAGATTTATTTAGCTCTGCCCCCCATCCCTACAAGTTGACAGGATTGGTTACTTAGGTTACATGATGCATGAATCCCTGGTCTGTCTGAATCTGATTTTATGAGACTGTCTTGTATTGTATAAAAAACATCATTTGGACATTAACAAGGTTAAACACTTTTAGACTAAGGATCACGAATCATCAAATTCAGAAAAGTCAGTATATTTTTACAAAATGGAAAACCAGTCATTTTCATTTTCGTTCCTTAAGTAATTCATTTCCTCACCTGTACTTTCCAAACCTCTCTGACTACTCAACAAATACAGAAGGTAACAGCAGATACGACACTCAGTGAAAGTGATTGTCAGGGAGTGTTTAAGTCCCTCTGGAGAAGAACAGCAGCTAATTGACTAAAATGTGAGAAATAAAGCAGATGTACAGTGAGTGAGGTCAGTGGTCACCAGATTAACATTTTTCTTATCTCATGAAGACAAAATTCACATCTTTCACAAATTAAACATCTCCTGTGAGATTTCCATGACATGTTTTGATGTAGAGTCTCATTAATATCTCGCCACACCACGGAGAAAAAAGAAAAATCATCACTCCCAAAGACCCCATCTCGGGTCCTAATTACTCCATCTAAACTGTCATTCATAATTGAAACATAACTAATGGACTCACTAATAGCTTTCTAAAAAAAATCTCTCAGTCTAAATGTCATCAAAGCAGCTGATGTGGAAGGAAAGAGCAGAACGAGCGGGTGTTTCATATCACGATTCACATGTTTACCACAGCCGTTAGCCCAGAGATTTATTCGACTTGTGAATTAATATCGGAAGCTATTTAAAAGCGGGAGGGGGGGGGGTTCTAGGAAAGCTTCATTAGTCTTTCCAGCATGTGGGGCTAATTAAAGCGCCATCAGAGGACGTTCACTCAGGCCGCAGCTCTGTGTGATTTAGAGCATGTGTGTAACGGTGACCTACCTCGCCATGGCCTCCAAGTGATCCTTCCTTTGGATGGAAAGAGGAAAAGAACAAAGTTAACAAACTTACAGGAGACAAATGTCAAACCTTGATTTAAACACACTTCACATGACTCCTGTTATTGCTGCGAGGTCTGTAAAATTCAACTTTTACTCTAATATCTTAGAGCAATTTGTAAGTTGAAGTCTTAAATGTGCAATCAGTAGCGTAGGTGCTGTCAGTTGCTCTTAACTCCCAGCCCCCCTGAACTATTTATTGCTCACTTGGCACTTTTTTTTTTTACAGTTTTTTCAGAAGCTCTATTAGCTTTGTTAGTGGAGATGGACACACTGCAGCCCCAGTGGCCAAACCCAGGACTGCAGCTAAATAATCCTTAGTGACCCAATAAGCATTTTCTGTTGAGGGTGTTTGCAGCACGTGTGTTGTCGGACTGATGAAGATGTTTTCTGAACATGTTTGTGTTTTGCCTATTTGCACATATTTCCTTCAGTTGCAGTGTGATGAACTCTCAGGGCCACCACACTGATATCCACTACTGAAAAAGACCAATACCTGTTTGTTAATGTTGTAGTTTCCAGTGAAGGCCAGTAGGTGTCAGTAAAGAGCCATAGTTTTGCTCATGGCATCTTTGAGCAAATATTTCTACAAAATTTAAAGGTTTGTTGTTTAAAAACAATTCAAATGAAATTTGAAATGAAAATGAAAATCAGAATTTTCATTTGTACTGAGAAACCAGAACCGTGTATGATCACATCCACAACATCTGTCATACCCACTGTTCAGCATCCAGCTTCCCAGACTTCGGTTCAGGTTAATAATCATGCAAACTAAAGAAAATGAACAGAAATCACGATGGGGGTCACAATATGAATCAATACTGTAAGAAAACAATAAACATGAAACATAAAATTTATGTGCAGGTATTTCATGAAAATGATGTGAAACAGGCACATGCATGACGTGGCATTATGATGTCATCTCGTGTTACTTACCTGAAGCAGGGAAGAGAGATGACTGTTTCATAAAACCTCCACGTGGCAATAAGATCTTCCCTGATTGGATTGGTGGAATAATATCGCCAGGCAGACTTGAGTCAAGACGACAGAGACACAACAGCAAATGACATCAGTTAAAACGGGTTCTTTGATGTTAACAGTTTTAATCTCAATGAGTCTAGAAAACACAAAAACCAGCCAGGTAGCGTCTCACCTGGATGAGCCCGGCGGCCGGATGTCTGCGCTTCTCAAAGTGCTTCTGTCTGTGCTGCTCCTGGACCTTCAGAGCCAAGCCTGAGCCCAGGATCCCCTGCAGCCAAAAACACAGTGCAGAAATCCCACCGGGCCTGGTTATCCCACACAATTCATGTGAAAAAGGCTTAACATTGAACAGTCGTCTTAAATTAAGCCTCTTATGGCCTCATCTGTTAAGGTTCATGGTGTCAGGTCCCACTGCAAAGGGTAAAAGACACCAGCTGTGATTTCACACGTTATTTGACGCTCACACTCTGGTTGTGCCGTACATACAGAGGTAAAACAGACAGAATGAGCCAAACTGTAGAGCTAATGTGTAAACCGCTGCTTTTCTGCTGCGTCAGCATGTGTCTAAATATGAAACGGGTGCTGCTGTGTGGGCTCACAGGCACGCATGTCGTGACGTAAATCAGCAAAATGTCACATCAAATTAAATTCATCTGTAGGTGAATTATCTTTTCAGCTGATGTTGTTTCATACGGTTCTTTGGTGGTAAAATAGTGTGTCATGGTGTAAGTAGAAGGTGTAACTGTAAGTCCTTTACTCTGCTTTCTTGTTGTTACACTTGTAACAGGAGTTAACCTGCACCACTAATTACTCAATTCTGACTTTTCAAACTAACCTGTTAAGACTGAAGATGTTTCATTATAGAAATTAGACATTTTCATCTTTATAAATAAAGAAAGCTACAATTCACTGGTGAATTCAATCAGAGCAGGAGAGATATTTTTGGCCGGCCTGTCAGTCTCACTATAAACGTGAATGACTGAGTGAGTGATGAAGTTACTCCATTGGTCGGCCGACCATGTGCTGGAGTTTCCCCATTAGTTTTTGCTCTTTCAAAACAATTTGGTGTGAACAAGCAGTGTTGCCAACTTAGGGTCTTCCTAGATTTGCTGACTTTTTAGACCCTTTTAGCATTTTAGAAATTTAACATCATTTTGGACAAACTTTAGCCACTGTCCGTAGAAAACAGTCTCTGGTATTGCCCTGCGAGCGAGAGGTCAGGCTTTCCCTCCGCAGACACACCTCTCTATGCTGACCACACATCAGCTGAGACATCTTCATCACAGCCCGACTGGACTATTGTAGTTCTCTGTGTTTAAGCCTCCCACATTCTTCATTATCACACTTACAGTTGGTGAAGAATTCAGCCACAAGGATGCTGACTGGCACTAAAAAGCATGAGGGCATCACCCCAGTCTTAGCCTGTCTTCACTGGCTTCCTATTCAGTTTAGAATTCAATTTAAGTCCTTGCTGATGACTTTTAAGGCTCTTAATGTCCAGGCCCCACCCCACCTCACAGCCCCTATCCATTAGCACTTAGCTCCTAGTTCTCTAGGATCTGAAAGCTCCTCTCTCTTGTATAAACGGTGGCAGAGCCTTTGCAGTTGCTATTAGATATCAGATGTGTTTCCTCCGTGTCTGTTTTTATATCTTGGCGAAAGACATTTTTATTCACTGGCCTTTTAGTCCATTGTCATATTCTGTATATTTAGTATGCTTTCCTTGTGTTTCTACTTATTCTATACATTTGTTCTACTTGTATTTCTGTTAATGTCCTTCGTGCAGCAACAATGTGTTTTCAATTCATGCAGAGTTCAGTGCTGCAGTGATGAGACATATACAGGAGAGTGAACCCACTGCAGGCAAAGCGAAGAAGGACACTCCAATTAGAGCAAAGGTGCCAGCTAACAGTCTCCCAGCCCAGGTCTTTGGGGTTTTGTCTCCATAACCGATGGTGGTCAGAGTGATCTGCAAAACAAATAAAGATTACACTTTACTCTCAATATCTCCACAGTTTCTGACAGAAATACCCAGAAATTCAGTTCCTGATATTTGTCAGAACAATAACAAACAGCAATAACAGTCACTTCTGCTGGGACCTCGGCCGTGATCCTCGCTCTACTCTATGACCACTGTATGGATCCACTGAAGGCCTGCTCAGTGATTCAAAGGGTCACAGCATCATCAACAATCAGCAGCCAGCAACTACTGAGCATCCTGCTCAAGGGCACTTCAGCAGGGCAGATGTTTTCCATCACAGAATTTGAACTGAACTTGAACTGAAGGACAGTTTCTCTAATGAGGCCATCCTGCTGCAAATAACTGCATCAGTGCCTCTCTAACCAGAGGCCATTCATTAGAGCAGGAAGCTGAGCCAACACCGGACTGTTCTCCAACAAGCTGCTGGCTCACTAACACTTTTTTTTTACTATTTGTCCTCCAGACTGGATCGACAAACAAAATGTCAGGTTTTTCAGCAGCCGACTGAAACAATTTTAAAGACTAAAACATTGGTTGTTCCCACCGGTACATGAAGGCAGCAGAATATTAGTGGCTGCAGGCTGATAATTGGTTTTTGGCAGAAATCCCGTGTTCGGATCACAGCCAGACCTTCTCTGTTGATCATTTTGGTCAGACACAATCTGTTCCAATCTGCTCCAGCCAAAATCACTCAAAACTTTGAAGATGTCTCACTAACAAACTACAAACAGACAGAATGAAGATATAACCTCACTGCAAAAATCATTCAATCACCATGTAACAAGGCGTTTAGTCTTACACCCAATGTTTAAGGACTGAATTTGACTTTTTCTCCGGGCTGAGTGGTGGTACAAGTAGCAATAGTAAAACTGCACAGTACTCAGAGTAAATGTACTTAATTACTTTTCACCACTGCTAATACAATTACTGAGCCTTCATCACACGTGTATTTTAATATTGTTTAATGATCCAACCAGTTGAAACAAAGGTGGTGTCTTTTACAGAAGCTGATATCAAAAGACTAAACCACCACAGCCACACAAAAGACTACGAACATGAAATAATAAACTCTGCCCTGATGTCAAAACGAATCTGTACAACAACGAATCCTCCACTGTCTCACTGCTCATGACTAAACACCAGTGTTTGCTCACATTAGATAATATATGACATTTTATATTGGCCATGAAAAGACAAGACAACATTGGAAATGAAATCAGCTAGCCAACATTAGTTAGCTAAACTGTACCTTAAGGCTAAAGTTGGAACCTAGCTAACATTGGTGTGTAGATTCTTGACACGATTTAATTCAGAAACTGCAGAAGTTACACGTGGCCGACTAAACATTCTTCTAACGTCAAGGTTAAGAGATGGTACAGTCCACTTTAGGGGTGTCTGAAACTGTATTACAAGATTCTCCCAGGTGTGAATATTGGAAATATATTGTAATATTTACAATTACAGGTAAGAACGAGCCCTCTGAACTGTTGTTTTAACCCCTTTTTGAAGGGGGGTCCAAGTCTCTTCCACCCCCCCTCCCCATAATTCATACCCTGGCTTGTGGTCTTTCAATACTGCATTTAAGATATTCATACTGTAGAAATTTTAAAGACTAAAACATTATTGATTATTGATTTCCATGAACAAAGATTTATGACAGATAATGTTCTCTTAGGAAGCAGCAACCTGACGCTGTTGTAATGTACATACCAGCCCCCACCACAGAGCGTCGGCGTAGGTGTCGAAGTCTTGTGGTTTGGGTTGAGCGGTGGGGTTGTCGTGGTTGGACACATCCATGGAGACATCGTCCTTCTCCACCAGGTAGACCAGGAAAGACGCCAGGATCAGAGACAGGAAGCCGATGTACCAGGCGGTGATCAGCTCCTGCAGAGACACAAACAGATTCATTTATCTCAACTTACATGATTTTTTTTTTTTTTTTTTTTTAAATCAAGATACAGATGCAGGCGAGCCAAATGTGTAACTCAGCTTCTAACTGAGGGATGCACACAGTCAGAGTAAAGACCTGAACACACACTTCCTGCAGAGATAAGCATGGAGATCAATAAAGCACTGATAGGAATCAATTCATCCTTTGGTAGAGCCACTTCTGAACAGACAACTTCTTCCATGTAAAAGCTGTAAGCATTTAAGACTGAATGACCCCTCACTTCCTTTCAACTAACGATCAACTCACAGCTCAAATTCTTTTAATGCACTTTTTATTGCAACTCTTTCTTTGCAATTGCTTCCATTTCTCTCACTTTGGCTCATTTTAGTTCCTTTCTTTAACTAAAAATACGTCTTCTATTCCTCCTCCTCCTGCACTTTTCAGCTGCCAGCCATCACTCTGCCTTTTCTTCAACAGCATGAGTTCTTCAGTTAGTTGGAGGTCAGGTCCACTCCTACCTTACTGTGTGCGTAGATGGCGGAGCCCAGCAGTTTCCAGGTCCCTCCTCTCCGGTCCATGCGCAGCATCCGCAGGATCTGCAGGAAGCGCAGGCTGCGCAGGGACGTGGCCAACACATTACCCTGGTTACGCACCGCCACCACCGGCACCGAGGCAATCAGCACAAAGATGTCTGAGGCGAAGGAGGCAGGAGAGAAAATCACTGAGACAACGCTCTCTACGTACGACTTTCATCAAACCTTTAATGAGGCTGACCTGAGGCGGTTATTAAGTCTTTATGAGACGATGAACAAGTTTCGAAGAGTTCTGGCATTAGTTCTTAACAAGACCTGGCTGGACGTTCAGACACCTGAAACTCATTGAGAGCAATTTAGTGGACGTTTTCTCTCCAGTGATGTAAGCACTTTATGCACATTAACAATGTCTTTATAGTCAGATTATAGCAATAATCAGGTCATAAAAGTTGCCCTCTAATCACATTAAAGGTCCCATATAGCATGAAGGTAGATGTCCATGTAGCAGCCTGCACCACAGATGTCGACAAAGGTCACTAATGACTCAGAGCCATTTTAAAACAAGTCCACTGGTTTGTATAGAAGAGACTGGAAGTGGTGTAAAACAAATGGTTCATACCAACTCTGTGTTGATATTTATGAACTGTGACAGTTCTGCTCTCACACATTTTTATGACTCACCTAAGATACACAGGGGTTTGCGAGCGAACTTCAGCCTCCCCCTCCATCCTTTGTAGCGACAGCAGCAACCTGCCGCCCAGATCCTCAGTGCAAACTCCGCTCCAAAGATGAAGATGGCGAAGGTTTCCTGCAGAGGAAAGTCAGACAGCGGTAAGACAGGAGAAGGAAATGGTCTGATGTCAAAGTCAAGAGCAGAGAAATGCACACAGCCTGTATTCAGAGACTGAGCCTAAAAACCAGCCGTCAAGACTTCTGGAACTTTGTGACGTCACAACTATACCGTCATCAGCCCCAGCCATGCCCCAAGCCCCGCCCACCTGGACCCACCAGCCAACCCTAAGTGTGCAACTACACTGAGGTGGTTTTTGGTTCTTAAAACCACAAATATCTTCCATCTTCTGTTGGAGATCAACACTTCAGATAAAACACAGGAGAAGAGTAAAATATGGGAATAAAAGGCAAAATAAAAAAAATGGGTTTAACACAATAAGAAGAAGATCCCAGTGATCTTACCAGTATAACCAACCAGTGTGCAGACACCTTCTCATGTTCCCTGAATGTTGTGAGAATGGCCAGAATCAAACAGCCCAGGACGATTAAAAACCTGCAGAGAAACAGAAAAACACAAGTTCACATCATCCAGCTGTTCGACCAACAGCTGTTCACATGCAGGACACACAGGAGGCAAGAGAGCCGAGACTGGACTCCTACACTTCACCTTCTCCATGATGAAACACACCAACATGAGAGAAAATGAGAGTTTATGTTGGTAAATTAACACCAAAACAGACGAGTATGTTGACTGTATTTACCTTCTCATCAGAACACAGTGATTCAGCTTCACCATTAGAGGGAGCTACATCACTACTGTCGACTTTAAACAAGACATCAACACAGGGCATCTCTGTTAGTGAACTCAGGTTAGAGGAGAAGTGACACAAAGGAATAAATCTCACTCACACACACACAAAGACACACACACACAGTGTTAATTTTCTCCTCATGTCATCAAACCACAAAAATCATTTTGCTCCATTTTACAGCAGGAATGTTTAATAAATCAGTGAAGCTGAGGAAATCAACTATTTATTAGGATTACATCACATGACGTCGACCCCATTTATCAGGTTTTACTATCCACTCCTGGTGGTTGTTGAAGTGGTGTCACTGGTTAAAGGTCCCACACAGTCTAAAGGCAGATGTCCATGTGTTTGTGATTATAAAGCAGGTCTAGGTTCTATATTAATACTGTGAAAGAATCAAAGCCTCAGTCCACAGAGAAATGCACACAGCCTGTATTCAGAAACTGAGCCTTAAAACCAGCCGTCAGGACTTCTGGAACTTTGTGATGTCACAACAAAGCAGTCACCACCCTCAGCCATGCTCCAAGCCCTGCCCACCTGGACCCACCATCCAACCTTGCAGGATTTGGTTTCTCTGAGTGTTTATCTGAAATCTGCTGTATATATTTTTCTTATTTATTAACAGTCAGCCAATTAGAAGAGAGCCTCAGATCCTCTCTTCTGATTGGCTGACTGACCTGTTGTTACTAGAGCTCCAGAGAGAAGCCTGAGAGAGGAGATGTAACACTACACTGAGATGGTTTTTGGTTCTTAAAACTACAAATATATCTTCTGAGGAAGATCAACACTTCAGGTAAAACACAGAAGAAGAGTAAAATATGGGACCTTTAAAATGTGTCAGAAGATCGAGGCAACTGCAAATTACGTGCATGCCTAGCATTTAAATGGTGCATATTATGGCTCATATTTAACTTAAAATTTAGCATTTTTAAAAAAAAAGGTTTTTGTCGAGGTTTCTCTGAACAAGGCAAATTATCTTGCACACAACTTATCTCAAAACTTGCTGACATCATATCTAAACACAAACTAAGGAATAATTATCCTGTAGGAGTGACAGGCTGAAACGTAGCAACTAGAAAATATCAGTATCCTCTAACATGGCCACCAGGTGAGACAGGAAGTCACCTGACTGAACCTGGTAAATGTGATGTGGTTAAGCAACAGGTGGGTGGTTAGCTGAGTGCTGAGAGCAGCTGTTCACATCAGAGGTGGAGGTCAAAGGGGAATATGGTTGATACCAGCTCCTCTGAAGCTCACTGATTCACATGTTCTAGCTTGTTTCTTTAATCCATTCAAAGACCAAAGTATAAATATGACAATGACATATACTGGACTATTTCCTGGTAAATAATGAGTCAAGAAAAACAGTGTCCCGGGCTGAAACAGCAGCATTCAAAGGTAAACGTTGTCAGTCAGTTAGAAAGCCTTTGCTGGGGGGGGGGGTCATCGTCAAAAACAGTTCACACAGTGAGAGCAGGAGAGAAGTGATGAAACAGCGGCTGCTCCTGCTTCAGTTTGACCGAGTACAGACAGGCCGAGGGTCGTAATGTGGTTGTACTGTGTGTGTAGCCGTTTGTGTATCAGAGCAAATATGAGGAGTTTGGTTAAAACATGTTGGAGCTTCTGAAGCTTCTGCTGAGAAAATGTATGAACTAATTTTCACTTTCACACAGTTTAATCCAGTGTTTTAAAAAGGTGAATGACTTTTACCTGAACGTCTATATTTAGCGCCTTCAAAGTGGAAATTAATTGGATGCACAAATACAAATGGCTATTCAAATGTTCCTGCACACTACAGTACACCCTGGCTGAAATCCACTGGAGTCTGGGGTTAACAACCCTGCTATGATATATGATGCAGATCCACACTGAATAAACTCAACCAGCCACGGAGCCGCACAGCAACACCTCCAATTAACATTTGGCCAGCGCTCCGTGTCCAATATCCTCCACCACCGGCTCCGGAAAAAACTTATTCTGTTCGCTCTCAGCTCGTTCACACAGCTCAGGCCTGACGGGGCTGTCAAAGCCCTCGGAAGTGCAGCTCATCCAGGAGATGGGACTGGTGCACTCTGGGCAGTTCAGTGACTCACAACGCTGAGCATGGAGACACTTTACAATACATTTCAGTGCATGAGAACCTGAATCCTGCATCATTATGAAGCTACTGACTGTCACAGTTTACTGCAAAACAACAGATGCTCAACTAATGTCCAGCTCATGAACGGTTTATATGTGCTAGAGAGAGAAATGGTGCATTTTCCATCTTATTTTGGAGGAATTCAGTAAATAAATCCAGGATTTGGGAAAATTAACCAAAAAAAGAACAGAAAATAGGACCTGTATCATTTACCCATTGGTCATTATATTGTCTGCAGTATTCCAGGTTCATTTTCTAACCACACTTGCTCTGATCTTTGTTCACTGATTGACAATAAAGACAGAAAAGTGCTCATCTGCATCATCTGCATCGCCTTCAGTTAATACTCTGCTAAAAGTGAGCAGCAGTGAGTGGTGCCTGCAGAGGCCTGAGACTGAGACTGCAGCCTGAAAAGAAAACCTGCAGACACTACTCAGGGCTGAAAGACGCAGCTGAAAAATATGTTTTTTAGGGGGTTAAAAAATAATTGAATCCAATTTGATTTATAATATCTTTTAATCTACAGTTAATATATTGTCCTAAAAAGATGCTGGAATTATGTGTTGGTCAAAAATAAGAGTAAAGCACAGTTCTGATTCTACAAAAGGTACAAATACAACTACTATAACGTATCAGGTGTTTACAGAGGAAACACAGTATTATAAGTAGAGTTACAGTAAATAAGTAGAGTTTTTTCTGCTGTTGTCTTGTCGCTCCACTGTGACTGACAGAGACGAGCCTGTTGACTCGCCCCACGTGTCCACCTCTCTCTGGGACAGGGTTTGTGTATTTTTGTGTTTCTTTGACTTAATGCTGTTGGCATTAAAAGCTCTTTCAGACACCTCCGTACAATTACAAACACAGCTTTTGTAAAATAACTATAATCATTAACTTGTAGATCTAAAAAACTATTGATTGTCTCTTCAGCCTCCTCCTCCCGAGTCTACGTCCTGAATCATTCATGGCCTGTTGTGTTGCCATTAAGCAGTGTTGACATCTGTGAGAAGTTGAAGTTATCTGAAGTGCTGCACAAACATAACAGCATCAATATTTTACAGCCAAACAGCCTGGAGACTTTTACATAATTCACCTGAAGGAAATGATAGTTGAGAGTTAGCGGACGCCTCTTGATTGATGTCTGAGACGTGTTGCTGGTTTGTGTCAGTTTTCGTGTGTCTCTTCATGTGTACGTTGATTCCTAAAGGAATCAAATCATGCGTTTGACCAGATTTCCTGTCCCCTAAATTAAATCAAAGCATTTCTCCTCAAAGTGATCTAGAGGACAGAGATAATCCCGGAGCGAGCAGAGGACATCGATGTTAACTCGATATGATCCAACAGATACTGATCTGCAACACCGTCAGCTTCCTCCTCTGCTTCAAATAGTTTGTTCAATAAGGCACACGGAGCGATGTCGATGCACATTAGACCTGAAACATCAAGAGGAGCCAGGCGGAAATCAAAGGGTGGGACGGGACAGTGGGGTGTTCACACATCTTTGAATCCAAGTCTTCTGAAGAGGAATTTAAATTCTAGGATAAACATCAGCCATAAGGAGATATAAATAAGTCCAGAGTGCCAAAACCAGAGTCACACACACACACACACACACACACACACACACACACACACACACACACACACACAGAGCTACAAACAGACCCCCTCAGGCAAGTCCAGGTCGAGTCTGAGTCTAATCTGGTTTACAGCCCGTCAGTCTTTTTGAACAGCACAGAGTCTGGTGATATCCAGAATGTTTTAATATATCATTATATTATTTTTATTACCAGCTCACAACATGACACTTGGATGCAGTTAAAATGTCAACTGCAAATCACACCTCATGTTTTCATGTGGTAACTTAACTCAAAATATTTTGAGACACTATACAAAATACAGTAGGAAGCCATTAAAGGAAAGCTGTAATGCAGCTTTCTAAATGTAATGTGTGCTGTCCTGAGATGCTTTAATAATTTAATGTTTACCATAATGTTGTTGATGATGTGAAGCTAAACTAAAACATCATCATGTCTTATTCTCCTGTACAAAGATAAACTTCTTCACCCCAGAACAGCCACAGTCTCACTGCTGGACATAAGGAAATGAGATTTCACAACTACAGGCAGATGGGAAGGAGAGCTGGGGACTCATGACCTGAAGTAACCTCACATTCATCTTCTCCCTCTGGTCATCAGGAGCAGGTGAGGAGGAGGATGGAGTTTATCACATCCTCCAAACACTGGAAGTTTCCATCAATAATGTATAATGTAAAAACATAATGTAAAAAACAAAAGGCCAATGAAACCCTGCTGCTTCTGAGACAGTCCACCAAGCTTAAATTAGTCCAAAAATTTAGAAATAAAAAAAATGATCCATGAAAATGGATAATGTCAAAAACAATCCAGACAGTAAGCGGTGTACCTGTCCTGAGGTGACCTCTACACCTCCCACCATCACCACATTAGTCTGACTGTGGTGTACAGTCAGACGGTGTAATGCTGTTTGATGCTATCACTGCAACACTCCATTACCTGCTATTGGACAAATAAATGAAGCATGGAATCCAATCTGCGTTGTGATTGGCCATCCAGGGGTTTCTGAGCAAGACACCGCAGAGAAACTTTTCTTTCCATCCATTTTCTCTGGGTCGGGATGAAAGAAGTGAAGGGTTCGGTTTGTGGGTCTCAACTCGGAGGCTCAGGTGGAATTAGTGAAGATAATGGAGCTTTTTTTTGTCATAGTGGGAGATTTACAGTTGAGAGATTTCAGAGGAAAGTGGTTCTTTGCTTGAACGAGGTTAGAGACCAAGTTTGGTAGCAGCTATTTCCACAAGAAAGAGGCTGTGATGGAAAGAAAGAGGGGAGGGCCTGACGTCATCAGTCACAATAATCTGCTCAAAATAACTGAATCAAACTCTTTAAAGGACAGAGGGGGATTGAAACGTGAATGAATTGGTCAAATCAGACTAAAATCATCAAGCTGAGTGGTTCTAACTCCTGAAACTGCATCTGCACCAGCTCAGCAGCAACAGCAGCTCTTCACAAAAAGATGTGCTGCTCCACTGAGGCGAAGAGACACTTCAGGTCACAGTTACGTTGGTGAAGTGTGAGCTTTCAGTGATCTCACAGTCAAATCACTTAAACTCGCCTCAACTTAAAGCAGCTACAACTGATGTTTTCATAATGAGAGAGTCTGTGGTAGTGATGAACCCACACAGAATCAGCTCGCCTCCGTTTTACAGTTTCAGCCCATTAGGACACAACTTTACTCCTCTGGTTCACTCTCATAGAGCTATCGCCGTCCTCTACCTGCAGCGCAGCAAGCAGCAGAGCGACACAGTCAGAGAGCAGCTGCTGAACTCAGGGGAGCATTTAGCAGCTGAAGAGCCAGATGTTTCCCTCTGAAGGTGGAGGAGACCAAACACAGAGCAAAAAGAGAGGGAACACCAGACACAAACATGACTCCAAATTAACGATCATGTTGCTCTGGTGTGGAAATTAGTTCATCAAACAAGAGACTTAAAAAATATGTAACTAATATTAAGAAATAACTAATACAAGCAACAATGATATATGACAGTGGTTCTGAACATTTTCCAACTCATGGCCACTTCTTGGTGGCCCACATCTGACCCCAAGCTTTTTGTCTTAATGATAATGATCGAACATTCAGGACTGAGCTGAAAGAAGGGGAGGTCACTGTCTCTTGACTCTGTCCTTTTAACTCTTCCTGTTGCTCACCAGATAACCACTTCAATGCTCATACTAGTTTATCATGGATGTAATCCTTCAGTGAACAATCAGACTGAGTGTACGATGTGATGACAACATAAAACTTCCTATCACTGGTTTATCACAGCAACAGGTCTTAATATTAGAACATAGACAATGACAGCAGGTTTTAAACATTATAAACTTTAATGTTTTTAAAGATCATTTTGTTTTAAAACATTTAGAAATGTTATTTATGTTTAAAAAAAATAAAATAAATATATATATATATATATATATATATATATATATATATATATATATATATACCTACATATATGTATATATACAAGATATATAGAACAAATTCCTCTAATTTAAACACCTGCCCTTATTAGTTATTTTTAATTGGTTGATATGTTTGTTTAAGCTTGTATCCAGCCTCGGACGGATGCTTTAATCTGTTATTAAAGGTCATGTGTCAGTAATGATGAGAGCAGCCCACCTCTCCCTCTCCATTAATCCACTTTCCATCCCTCAGCCCAGCGGAGGCTCAGTCCTGCTGGGCTCCCCGGTGCTGATACCACCCCTGAGGATTCCTAACAACCAATTTGCCGGCGAGATTCAATAAAGAGAGTGCAGACGATGCAATTCTGACAGTTAATTTGCTCAGCGATATGCAAACATTGGTGGGAAAGGACAGCAGCGGCGCACTGTTAATGACTGCAGTCACAAGGACAAGATGAGAGATGGTGATCTTTATCCAGCCGAGGATCTGAGAAGAAGCTCGGAAGCAGCTTCACAACGCGATGGCAGTCAGTCGGTGCAGAGGTGGAATGAGTCCAGCTTCACCTTTAAATACCTCAAGGAAAAATCACGTGGGCCACAGATTAAAAAACTTAGTCCACAGAGAGCTAAAAATCATTTAATCAGTTTCAGTCCAACCTGAACTGATCTGATTCATTGAATGACCTCGAAACACAAAACAGCTAAATCTGCTGCGGCTCTTGTGATGTTAAAGACAAGCTCAGCGCTCTGAGGGTTAGTTAACCCGGTGAAGATGCTGCATCATTCTCTCAGGATTATTATTTCAAATGTTGAACTGGTTTTAATTTTTATTCTACCCATAAGCCTCTGCTGCTCACTGCTATGTAAACCACAAGATAACATTGGACAAGATTTTTTTAATTCAAAAAAGATTCCACCACACCTGCTTTAAATTCATCCAACCTCAATTTTCACCATCAACAGGCCAGTTCCACATCTGGACTCAGACAGGCCTGGGGTTGCGTTCAGAGTTGCAGGGGGGTTAAGAATGGGGACGTCTGACTAAAAATAATCTGTTAGACCCTGAGTTAGAAACTTGCTCACTTGATGTGAAAATAAATCAAACATCTTTGCTAAAATTCAGAAGCCTTAAAAAAACACAGTATTTCAAACTACTGTTAGTTTTCTGTCAACTTCTATTTACTTATTTTGGTTTATTTAAAGACATTCTAGTGTGGTCATTACTGTTATTACTTTTAACCAGTCGAGGAGCCTCCGTCCATGACTGTCAGTCTGAAACTCACTTCTTTTTATTAACTTCTTTTGGGACTCTTTCAGAATAAAAGACGATACTTATTAGATAGTTGTTTTTCATTGGCTGCAGATGATGATCACTCATCACCTCACTTCCTGTTCTGATCTGGCCGCTGCACACGTCTCCTTCCGTTTGACACCGTTGCGGCTGCACCGCCTCACGCTGGGCTTTACCTTTACTGACCGTTTGACAGATGGATTATGTAGGTATTTATTTATCTTGGGCGGAGGGCGGGCTGCGCCCTGTCATTGATCTGGAGTCAGCTCTCATCTCATGGGACAACTCCAGTGACCCCAACGCTCCACCTCACAGCAGGTCAGATTTGCAGGCCTCCGCAGTGATCCCGACAGGAAACCGTGTTGCGAGTGATGGATTTCTCCTCCAGCAGCACTTCCCTCCCCCCACCGTCCTCCACCTCCCCCTCCCCCTGCCTCCTGCTGTGGGAAAAGGGATATTGAGGCTGTGATTTGGGATTTGCTGATCATGCACAACACGAGGTTTGACCGGGAATATCCTCATCCTTGGACGTGGTGGCTGCTGAGCTGCCGATCAGAAGGATGCTGACAGCTTCACTCTCTTAGCGCAGGAAGGGTTAAAATATTTAAAGTGTATTTTCTATTTCATCGGACTGAACATTTAACCACATGAGTAGTTTCAGGGTTCGGAAATGAATCAAATGAGTTCAGGTTGACTCAACATTGTGTTTCTACATATGGTTTTTGTGCAGATGTTTTATTTGTGAAGACCAACCGAACATCTGGAGGTGATCAGATCTCAGCCCGGTGTGAAGGAGGTGTGTGAACACAGTCTGGTCACAGTCTTTCAACCTGGATTATACACAAATAACTGAATATTGTGTCTTTGTTATCTTTTATTTAACGTGCTTCAGAAGGATTTACTGTAACTGCAGCAAACTACACCAACCTGCAAAGACACAGGCTCGATCTCCGACTGACGTTTGAACAGAACAAATGAGGTCGTTAGGCGAACTAATGTGACGACACATTAGAGCCAGTTACGGAGCATTTGAGAGAGAGAGAGAGAGCTTCTTCATGATGAGCTCGATCTCCCACTGTAGCATCTACCTGTTGGGTAAGTCACTGGAAGTTGAAGGGGGAGTTTGGGGTTTTAGCAGCTGATGTGAGTGTTGGATCATCAAGCTTCGTGGCCTTGGAACGAGCCAATCAAATTGACTCTTACAGTCCCTCCGTTGAGTCATCATCCGTGGCCCCCGCGGCCTCCTGGGACAAAACTCAGCGGTTGGAGGAGATCAATGAGGCTCTCTTTTAATCTCTCCTTCTGTGTCTGCTCAATAAAGATTTATGGGAGTTCAGTGCAGTCGTCTGTGATGTGAACGAGGACGTCACTCAGCGAATAACTGCAGCGCGTTTAGAGGGAGATCAAAGTTTTCAGGCTGGTCCTGTTTCTGGTTTAGACGAGATGAGCTGAGCTGATCTGCGAGGTCGCACAGAGAGAAAACCTGACATGTAAAATCAGAACATTACAGGAGAACAATTACACATGTCAACTCAGATTTACTGTAACTTAGAAATTTAAACCTGATAAATTCAAAGCCTAAACTTTATAAGTTAAAAAGCCAAACTCTAAACTTTATTGTTGCCTGGAAACTTTGACTTTCTTTATACTTTTTTTTGTCTTTACACTGCACTCACACAGTTATCTCTAATCAAAAGAAAGTGCTTTAGTAATTTTATTTCAATATTGGTACAAAGGAGGAAACCTCATCCTCATCCATCCATCAGGGCGGACTGAAACAATATCTCAGGCCCATCAGACCTTCACTGCTAACTCCTATAACAGGTACCAGACTGGTTACAGTTATTTTAAAGTTATTTTCTGGGGCAGCTTTGATGCCTTCATTTGATATGGAAAGTGGAGAGAGACAGGAAATATAGGAGAGAGATTAGAGCAGTGACATGCTCAGTATGCTCATATGGTATGTGTTTTAGCCATGTTAGCCATTACATATCGTCACAGGAGGAAGTGGAGACTACACAGTCATAGAACCAACAACCCTCTGATACGACCCAGAGCAGTGTCTCCTGAAATAGTGTCGCTATGGCAGCAAGCCTACTGGATCTTGGTTGTCATGGTTACAGTAATAAACACATGGACTAAACTGAGAGTGGCATACCCACCTTTATTGCCATGGTTACTGTAATAACAGTCATGTCTTGGTTAGGTTTAGGAAAAGATGGCGATTTGGGTTAAAATAAGGGACGTCCTCAACATTGGAGGATCTTCGTTGTCATGGTTACAGTAATAACAATGAACAGTCATGGATAATAGAAACAACATAAACTGCTACTTTCTCTCTCTCACTCACATCTCTTCAGTTTTCCGCCCGCTCACTAACACTTATCATTGACGGCCATTATTAAAGGCAGACACAGTGTAGACAGCAGGGCCGCCAGCTCGCTGCTGCTCGTTATATCTTCCCTGCACGGTACCGTCTGTCTAAGACGTCAGGAGCCGTCAGGTCGAGATGTTAACCGTCTTTCTTCAGTCGCCTTTAATCAGACAGGTTCATCCATTAATTTCTACAAGAAACACAGCAGCCTCAGCTTTCGTCTCGCAGTCAGCTTCGCTGGGGGGAAACCACAGGTCGAGGGAGAGCAGGAGCGTTTTACAGACTGAGGAGCTCTGGTGGCTGAAGCACGTTTGAGGCCTCGTTAAAGTAAAACCTTTCTGAAAGTCACTGTGGTGAAACAAACTCCTGTTCTCCGCCACGCTGGGTCATAACTTGTCCTGCGCTTCATCCTGCTGCTGATACAAGGCGACAGTCGGAGAAATGGAAACAGCACACACAGATCAATCACCACGCCGGCTCATTCTGTCTGCGATCGAACCGCTCGGCTCTAACGGGCCAATCAGAGCAGCGGAGGCCCAACAGGAAGGGGCTTTTATTTCTAAATCTCACAGTTCAGAACAATTTAGGTCCATTAAGCTGAGCTTTCAGACAACACGACGAGCTAAGGTGGCACGTTGTAAACTTGAGACAAACACGTGGCGGTCCAGAGCGATCCAGATCCATCAGCTGTTCCTGTCCTCTGCTTGTGTGACTTTTCCCTCAGTTTGCATCTGCAGGGGGGACTGACGCACCTGGTTGACCTCGTCTTTGGGGAGTTCAGGTCCAAATCTCAAATCCTGAGTGCTAATTATCTTAGATTTCTTGGCCGTATAATTAGGGTCATTCAAAAGAAAATGAGGTTCAGTAACGCCTGTCTGCCCCCACGCTAATGGAAGGAAAGATGAGGAAGACAAATATGGCTGCCAGAGTCACACCTCAGTAAAATCTAAATGTTTCTCAACTGAAATGGAACGAGGACACGAAGGATCTGACGAATGGTTGGACCAGATTCTGGAGATTCAAATGTTAGTTTTTATAATGTTTTCAGATCAGGTGAGGAAGGAACGGAGGGAAGTACAACCCAAGGGGAGCGAAGGAAGACAGAGGACGAAGAGAGGATGAAATAAAGGACAGAAAGGACAGAGGGGACGAAAGAAGAAGGAGGAAGGAAATTAGTGACAAAGGAGAGGAAGAATGTCAGAAGCGCTATAAAAGGAAAATAAAAGGCCAGAACCTGAGAGAAAGAAAGAAAGAAAGAAAGAAAGAAAGAAAGAAAGAAATGAGATGAGGGAAAAGCAACAAAGGAAAGGAATAAGGAGTGAAGGAAACAGTAAAATCAGAATGAGTAAAGTAAATGTGGTCTCTCTATCTGAATACTGAAGTACAGCACTGGTTTGAAGTCCTCAGTAACTTTGACCCGTGGCATTATGGGTATTATGGCCATCGCTCACTTATCAATCAATACTGTTCTCCTGACACTGCACTCGTTCATCAATCAGCCGCCGCTCGCCGTCACACCCGTGGCCTGTTTTGAAGCTATTTGCAGTAAAATGGTTTGATGATGAAAAATCACACTATTAGGCGTCCCGAGGGAGTCGGGGGGGGGGGCTCTCACTCACTCCTGCAGCTTTTTAATGAGCAGCCATTTGTGTTTGTTTACTGCAGTTATGAAACCAGACTTATTGACCCAGTTCCAGAGCCGTGAATTATCATCACCGTCTGCGGGGAGCGAGCGTCACGGCGATCAGCTGTCTCCGAGAGGATGTGGGGGGAATGAAAATTAATGTGATGTCGATTGGGTTTCATCCCGTGGTGGTGAGGGGGGGGGGGGGGGGGCTTTTGATACAGCAGGTACCCTCCATGTTTCTGGTATCTGTTTATTTTACATCCTGCACCTGTGCCGACACATTTTCCTTCACACCACGGAGGGAAAGTGAAACCTCACATATTAGGATATCACTTATCGCAGGTTTCATTTATTAAAATCATTTTTTAATATCCTTGACGTCAGTACATGTTTACCTGACGCCAGTGAGCATGAATCATTGACACACATTGGCGTAAACGTTTATGTTAATCTGCTGGAAGCTGTGTATGAACAGTGCATGCTGGGTGTTTTTCGACGGCTGATGTATCTGGAGGAAAAAGACGAGGGGTCAGAGCCGGATCTGGCTTTGCCCAGTCAATGCTGATTCTGCGCTTGGATCGGACCAAATCCCGATCCCGCTTCACAGCATTGCTAAAAAAAAACAAAAAACATGACCCTGAACAGATTATCTCCATCGATGATTCTCAATGTTCTCAACAACACATCTCAGCTTTATCCATTGGCTCCCTCTCACAGCCTCATGGGAGCTGTAGTTCTTGGATGCCACTGAGAATAACAGTGGTTTTATCTTTGTTTAAGTGGCAAGATCCTCAGATTTTACTGTCTGGTACAGCTGTAGGTTCTCAACTGTGCTAATTCATCCTGATATATAGACACAAAACTTGTTTTATTATGACAAATCAGATGAGAAAATGTACCGTTTGTAAAATGCTAGCTAGCAGAGGCTACAAATACAGCAATAGGTGTCTCTGACAGGTGTGTTGACCCATAACATCAAATCCCTCAGCGCTCATAACCCTGCGCTTGGCCCTCAGCATCTTCTTCATCTGATGATGGATATCAACTGTTTGGATGAGGCACCACACACAGTTACATACGTTCAACAGTCCACAGCTTTGTAATTCGGCAGGGCCTCCAAAGAGCCAGGACCTTTTCACTCAGCGCATGTGATCAGCAGAGAGCCTGACTGGGTCTCCAAGGGTTTCGCCTGCCAAAGGCTGTAATTTGTCACCTGAGTGCCCTTGAGGCCGGGGAAGCCATTACCGGCTTGGCAGGGAGAAGGTGTAAGCAATCAGTGTCAGCCGGCCAACAGCGCCGTTCATTAGCACGGATATGCCTCAGCTCGCTAACTCTGAGGTCCGACTGTCTGACTGTCCCTTTGTCTGACTGTTTGTCTGACTGTCTGTCTGATCATTGTCCAGTTTACTGTTCACCTCTTGTGAGTGTTTATTTATCCGCTGTATAACAGGCTCTAAATTTCCCCAATGAAACAAAAAATATTCCCACAATGCAATGCTCCACAATTAAAAAAATTCAAAATGCACCAGTCTCTATGTTCAAAACGATTATTAAAACTCACATCTATGTGTCCCCCGTTCTGCTTTTACTGTGTTTTGATGTTTTTCAGAAATGAAGCATTTCAATCATTCATCTTTTATCTTGTGTGTATGAAAACAAAGCAGGTGGGTGTTTATTTAATTTCCACGGGCTGAGGATAAATGTCATGTGTGGTTAAGGTTTTATATACATATATACACACACACACACACACACACACACAAATATATATATATATATATATATATATATATATATATATATATGTATATATACATACATATATATGTGTGTGTGTGTGTATATGTATGTATATATGTATGTATGTATATATACATATACATATACACATATATATATATGTGTATATGTATATATACATACACACACACACATATATATGTGTGTGTGTGTGTGTGTGTGTGTAGGATCAAAACAAGCACAGATTGAGGTCTGAGGAAAATGTTTCCACCCTGAGAGACAGATGTGGAGAGCGGGAGAAGGAGTCAGGCTTGTCTCATTTCCAGGAACAGATTAGCCACAGCACAGCAGACGATGATCTGTTTTCTACTAAATATTGATTTCTTTGGCCTACGGAGATAAATCACAGCCTCGTCTGGGTCGCTCAGCTTAGTTAGCCTCTAATTCAACGTTCATGTAAACAAACCATTCCTGTCTGAATCAGGTCAACAGTGTAGGAGCTGTTGTAGACGTGTATTTAGAGCTCAATTATCACAGCTACTACAGGCCTGATTTATCTGAATCTTATCAGCTGAAATCAGTGGTGAGAGTTCAACTCCCGACCGGCCTCTCTGCTGTGTCTCAGTCGTAAAAGTGTAAAATGCCCAAAAAATAACCTTAAAAAAAAAAAAAAAGTGTTTTTGTCTTGCAGCAAAAGACAAGTTTAATCATGAAAGAGGGAAGACGTCTTCATCACAGAGAGCGGGGCTCCTGTGAGGGGCGGGAGGGGACACTCAGCCCTCACAGATCGGCTCATTAACGGACACTTCTCTACAGTCAGTGGCCGCTGTCACTCACACTCAGTCTTTTCTCTGGCAGAGCAGAGGCTCATTACGGAGCAAAGAGGCCTCACGTCCACCTGACAGCGCTGGAAATCACCGCGCTCTGACCTTGGCCGGTCGGGGTGGCTGGCGCTCGGAGGCACGCTCATTAATCCTGGAGCTCAGTGGACACGCAGCGCCGCTCCGGCCGAGTACAGTAGAGGCGGGTGACGCAGATGGACAGGAAGCAGCAGGGCTGCGAGGAAACGGTCAGACGTATTAAAGGAAAGAGGACGAGGATGGTGTGAGCCAGAGATGATGAGAAAAAAAAAAAAAGAACTGACGTGGAAACTGTGTCAGCAAATGTATAAAATGATGAAGGAAGCTTGACGTCCTCTGTTGTTTAACGTGTCACTGTAACAGTACATGTTTACAACTGTCCCACCCTGAAGCCAGGGGCCTTACAACTTCTACACTGTTTCCTACAAAACGCCATCTGTCAGAAGAACGGCTGACACCTAGAAACAACTGCGTTTGTCCAATCAGCTCGGTCCATGACATGAATGAAGCCCCCTCCCATATTGTGACCTCGTGTTCGTGCTCCGTCTCAGTCTCTTTCAACACATCACTGAAGGTGCTTCTAGACAGTTTGCAACATGTGCTTTGTTAATTGTGTCGTCTTGTTAACAATTTAAACTACAATCTGCTCTGTTTAGTGATGTGTGGTCCAAGCTGTCCGCCCTGCTGCTGTCCATTCACAGGACATGGACGCTCGCTGGCTGTATAGATGTATATCTATACATATATATATTATATATATTTATATATATATATTTTATATATATAGAGATTTTTTTTAACCCTAACCCTAAACACACAGATGTTTACTTTCATAAAAATGTAGAAATGAGAAGCAGCTAATTTTTTTTTTTTAATATTTAAAAAGCTTCAACCTGTGAATTTTTAATCAATTGATAATCTCACTCTAGTTGATTTTTCCCCCCTTCCTGTATAAACTGGGCTCATTAGAAAACAGAAATGTATTATCTTTGTGTTTGTTATTAAATGTGTGGTTTTGTATTAATGAGGTGCTGTATCATCGCCCCCCCCCCACCTTCATCCCGCTGAGCATTGGATGACATGCATTGTGCGTCTCCATGGCAACAGCTGCTGATTCCACTCTCACTGGAGCATCCCCTCTGTCTCAAAATCACCATGGCGACTCCTGCTCACTCGCCCCCCCCCCCCCCCCCCCCCCCCCCGTCAGTTCTGCCAGGGATCACCAGCCATACCTCGTCCGCGGGTGTTTCCATGGCGATGCTCCATGTCAGCTGCGCCGCGGGGTGAGCGGGTTCAAGGTGCGGCGCAGTGCGGTGTGATGCGATTGGCCGCTTTTTAAAAGGGGGGGGGGGGGGGCTGCTAAGCAGGGGGGCGAACAGAGAATCAACACTCAGCCCTGCACGTAAATACGCGTTAAATTACACCGGAGCAACAGCTGCAGAGTGTCCGTCTGCTCTGCCGTGTGTCCTGATGTTGAAGGTTCAACAGTTTAAAAGACGAAAATATTCAGTTTACTCTCATGTTTGATAAAGAAAAGCATCAAATCCTGACACCTGAGGTGACATTTCTGCTTAGAATCAATCAATCAATCGTTTCAATTCTGTTGCAGCTGTAAAGACCACAAATATGTTCAAGTGATTAAATATATTAGTTAAGAACAAAAAAGACTTTTCTGATCTGCAGGATATAAGTTATAGTAGTCAGGTAGAAATAAATATATGCAGTGATTGTATTTTTGTAATATTTCTTATCTACTGTATATATTAAATATAGCATCTTAAAAATATAAATACGTAGATGAGATAAAGCTAAGGAAAATTATGTGTAGCCAATATACTGTGAATAAATGCAGGTATATGATAGGTATTATGGATATAATAGATTTTAATAAATTGAAATAGAAAATATATACATGTATGTAACAGCATATTTTATAAAATACCCCTTTTTTTAAGACATCTTATATTTCATATATACAACAGATAACATGTCTCTACTACTGTTCCTTTGGCTTTTTCTTGACTCAATTTTAAAATGACACTGATGATGGTCATGATGTGTATAATACTTGACAAACTGCAGTAGGTAAGGGTGATAAATCAGTGATATTGTTCTAACATTCCCGTCACAGCTACCACCTGAACTGGAGAACTGACCTCCAGCAGCGGATGGAGGCCTGCGGTGACCCGGCGTGACCTCAGGCCAGCGGCAGCCAGCAGGCCCCGGGTGTGACTGACAGCTTCTGAACCCCCGACTCTGTCTTTGTCTCCATCAGGTCGCACCAAGGCACTGCCTCTGATCCTCGGTCCTCAGAGCGTCTGCAACGCTGCAGCTAGCGGAAATGCTCTGTTCTGATTGGCCGGAAGAACGAAGAGCAACTAATCACAACGTCTTGTTTGGAGACGGACCCCCACCTTCACAGCATGACCACATCTCCTAGAAATTACGTTTCTACACAACTTAACTGCAGCAAATATGTGTGGTTGGAAATGTAATTTAATAAATGAAACCCCACATGTATTATTATTAATAATTATAATAATAATAATTATTATTATTATTATTATTATTTATAAAGCACTTTTCAAGGCACTTTTTCACAGGCAGTGGCAGCTGGAGCCATTTCTAGTTTGCTCCATGTAACGTGATGCTGTATGTGCAGCCAGTAGAGTCCAGTGTGTGAAGTATTAATTGCTTTCTATTGTGAAGGTGCACAGTGACTCTTCCTCACTGCCTTTAATGCTGCTGCAGTTCTCTGACCTCGCTGCCACGAGGCTCAAATGTCAGGACGTTTGTTTCAGTCCTGACAGAGACGTACACGGTTCACGTGAAGGAGGCGGTCCGGGTTTCCGTCCGCCTCAGTCTGTTGAGTTATTGAATTGAACTCTGGGAAAATGAGGTGAGAGGTTCTAAGGTCTCTCACCCCCCACGGCTCTGCTTTCAGCCGTCAGTGAGGACGATGAGGTTTGGATCAGTGCTGAATGAAGGTGGTTTTGTGAATCCCGGGGCACGATGGTTTTCAGTTTACCTGCTGTTGCATCAGTAATATTCTTTTCCAATCCTCCATAAAGATAAAGTGGATGATGTGTTTTTCCCTCTGTGTGAAGCTACAGGTCCAGACATGGTGCAGTATATTTTCTTGTGTTGTATCCTGAAGGCGAGACCAGCGACCAGCAGGAACCTGTTTCCCGCATCGATGGAGCGCTCTCGCCCGGGGTCATCCAGGGATACGACCGACCCCCTCAGCTGTGAAGGAACGAAAACGCTGCCAGAGCTGTTTGTGTTCTCATTTTCAAGACTGAAAACGCCAGTTTATCACAACACAGAATCTTTTTACATTCAGCCCAAGAGAGAAGATATTAAAGGCACTGGTTTGGATCCTGAAGGTGTGATGATGCAACCATCAGGAAGCTGTTGTCCCCGTTTGCTTGTAAACTCTCTGCAGAGCGCTGAGGTGCATGAGGCAGCTGCATTAAACAGTCGCTGTGTTTGTCAGAAAATATGGCAAAGCTGAATATATCACACTAAAACTGAATGTAGTCAGATCTGGTCTCTGTTAGTCCTGTTGTCCCCGTTCACTCTTTTATTTTGACAGCAACACAGTGACCTGCAGCATCTTGTTCCTTCTGATACTTTACTGTGACATTTTATAGAGTAAGACCCTTAAATACCCCAGAACAAATGCTGACATCAGTCGTGCATCAGGTTCTGGATACACGACCATGTTAGCAAACATGGAGCGGTTGCTGATACAGTGTGTTTCCAGCACACACACTTAACGACACTCAGGAAATAAACGAACCGGTTTCTAACCCGAACAACCAGCAACCCTCTGATACCACCCACAGCAGCGTCTCCTGAAACATCGCTACTGCAGCAGGCCTACTGGACCCTGGTTGTCATGGTTACAATAATAAACTGCAGACTGTACTGCGTGTACCGTGTACCTACCTTTGTCACCACCGTTACTATAGTAACAGTCATGGTTTGGTCAGGTTTAGGAAAAGATGGTGATTTGGGTTAAAATGAGTACTTCCTCAACATTAGACGATCTCTGTTGTCATGGTTACAGTAATAACAATAGAAACAACATAAACTGCTACTGTCACATGGGAATCGAACACCACTCTCCTGGGTCATATTCATCCATCCACCCCAACCTCCTCCTGACGTGGACTTTGTCGCTCTATAACTACTTTTCCCTTTGCTCCTGTCATCATCACTACGACCACTAGATGTCGCCTAGCAACAGAACCTAACGACGGGTCATAGTAACCTGCTGACAGACGACCTGTGGGCTCGTCAGAACAGAACTGATTAGTTAGTTAGCTTGAGTGGAAGAAGCCTTTACTCCATCCGTCCTTTATAATTAATACTTCCTCTCCTGGAACAACGAGCCCCCTCCCCTCCGTGTTGTGGAAAGCAGCCATTCACCCTCAACTATTGTTTCACAATTAAAAAACAAAACTTGTTCAATGTTAAAATGAAACTTTAATTAAGTTAAATCCGCATAATGAGACTGAAAAACAGAATGAAAGACAGAAATATGGAGGAATGAAGTTGTTTTAGGGATGAAGTTTACTTTTAATTGTCATAGTAACGGTTCACATGAACCTAAATACAGAACCCCAGCCACATGATAACCAGTGTTCACATGTCGGCTGCTCATGTTGTGGATGAAAGCTCCACAGGAAATCTAGTAAGTGGACTTTTCAAACTACAATTCTGAAGATCTGAGCTCGATAAATGAAATGATTTGAAGGAAATAAAAGGTGAAACTTGAGGATCAGAGGTCTGGTCACGTTCATTAGACCATGACAGTAAAGGATCACATGTCTGAGCTGATCTTCACTCTGAGTCAGCCTGGCTGGTTCTGGCCCAGATGGACTCTGGGTGTAATCACACATAAATAAACCCAACTGTTCCCGCCGTGCTGAGACCTCAGCTGACGACCCAGAGACGCCCTCGCCCGCCGCCGTCTCGCTCCGATTTATGACTCCGCATCCAGTCTGTGAAAAAAGCTATTTCTGCTGCTTTTAACAGTTTATTTCCCATGATAACCACGCGCATATATCACACTCGCCGAGCCACGAGGGGGTGTGTGTTTCTGTGTGTGTGTGTGTGTGTGTGTGTGTGTGTGTGTGTGAGGGGGGTCTCCTCTCCTGGTGATAGAGGGAATATTTCAGATGGAAATATATTTCTGTAGAGGCAGGTGGAGAGAGGACGAGGAGGAAGAAGGAGAGAGTTTCATTTCTCTTTTTAGCGCAGACAGAAGAAGAGGAGACGCTGCGTGTCGCTCGGACTCGTTGCAGGAAGCTCAGTGTTGTTCTGCAGCACAGTCTTTATATGATGGAACTCAGACGAACACACGCACTGAACCCTGGGATTTTAAAATGAGACGTTAATAAATAAATCTGAGATGTGGAACGTGATGAATAACAAAAAGTAAAGTTTTTCTGCTTTGAGTGAATCATTGTTAAATGCACATGTAAAATGACATTTTTTATTGATTAGAATTATTAAGTATGTAAAAGTATATTCATATATTATTGCTAATCTATAATTACAGTGGCACCTACAGCCTCCAAAGCTTTCGGGTAAAAATGATCTTCATCAAAATAATGAAAAAAATAAACACAATAGCTGCTCCACTGTCACGATTATCATCCCACTGCACTGATGAAATAACACTATCACACAATATGTTTTATTCTTATTGTCAACATGATCTCCACGTCTCTGCTGCTCTAAATCCATCCATCATCAGTGTTAGTGATCGATCAGCTGCTGTGTTGGTGCGGCTCTGACAGAGGCTCAGGATCAGTCTCTTCACAGAGCGGAGGAATATACAGGGAGTGCAGCACAATACAGTAAACACAGCACGACACACTGCAGTTTAAGAACAAAACCACAACATCGATGAAGAGATGTTAAATGTCACAACAAAGAAAAATTGTGAGACAAAGACAACAACAATAAAAAGAAAAACGACAACAAAAACACATTCACCATCCAAACCAGCAGCGACGACGACGACACAGAGACAACTGTTTTCATAGCCGGTGAGTCAGTCAAGATTTTGAAAACACTGTGGGGACCCAACCCTCACCTGGCTTACAGTTACACCAGTATTACCTCTGCAGGGGACAACCAATCACAGCCAGCCTGTCATTATCCTGTTTACAGTGTGCACGTAGATGTACAGACAACTATCACTGACTCACTGTGACACAAGTTCTGAGGTTATAAGGAAGTTTCTCAGCAGGTTTATGGAGGTTTATGTGAGAAGGACGTCAGTTATGAACAGTTTCTGATCCTGACAGGTTTAGTTCAGCAGGATAATCTTCACTAATGACTCCACCTTATGATGTTTGAAGCCTAAATACAATCAGCAGCATTAAAGACCTCATGTTAGGCTGTAAACCAACGACACCACGGTCACATGACTTCACCGTCACCACCACTGACCTTCAGCCTGTGTTTTCATGTTGAACTGATGATGTTTAACACCCCCGACAACCTCTGTCGTCTCATTTAGACACTTGTTAGTAACCAACCTTTTTTAATAGATGGAGAAGCTTCAAGAATCAGGACTGAGGGATTTTTTTTTTTTTAAGATATTTTTCGGGGGATTTTTGCCTTTATTTGACAGGACAGGGGCAGAGAGAGGGGGAATGACATGCAGGAAAGAGTTGAGCCGGTCGGGAGTAGAACCGGCAACTCACCTGCTAAGAACATCTGAGCTCATGTGAAACGCGCCCTAACCCCTCGGCTGCCGGGCCGCCCCCAGGACTGAGGGATTCTGATGGATTTTATGGCTCAGAGGAAAACATGAAAATGTCTTGAGCTTGTGTCAACCACAGACCTTATTGCAGCCATCTAACCAAAAACACAGAGACTTCAGGACCAGGAAACAGGAAGTGCTAAAATGCAACTGCGACCACAGGCTCCTGACCCTTTCACATCACGTGTGTGTGTCGTTGCCTCAGTTTTCTCCCTCCGTGCTCCACCTTCAGCTCGGAGGACACACTACGACCTGGAGACTATACCCCACTACTGTCACGTTAGCAGTGAAAATGACCTTTCTGTGGATTTCAGTCTGGTAAAAGCTGTGTTCACTCTTCAATCTCATCCGTCCAATGACTTTTCATGACCTCCGAGCCGCATGTTGGTTTTTAGTCTACAAACAACAAATTCAACATCGGTAACTGTCGATTTTTGAAAAGACGACAAAACGCTTGTGCAAATTTGAGCTTTGACGGGACAACAACGGGTCAACCTTCAGGCGAGCAGTTTGAAAAACAATCGGCCCCTTTGAAAGACGTCTGAGGGGTCGCACTGTTTTCATGCATGTCAGCAAAACGCCAATACGTCCTGTGTGACGCTCAATGTGTCAACAAATCCTCTGTCCAGTTTGCTTCCATTGATTCAGGAGAAAAATGACACCGTGGTCATAGTAGTTAAAGTACAGGAGGGTTCAGGACCTGCAGTGATCAGCTTTTCTCTACCACTGCGTTTTTAATCAACATCTGCCTTTGTCTTGGTTCTTTAAAGTCCAGAGGATATTTTAGTTGTGTCTTATATAATTGTTATTAACAGTCAAACATCTGGTGGCGCTAAAGAAACAACGTCATCCTGAAACGACAAATACTTGCACCAGTTTATGTGCAAACACTTCCAATAACAGCAGACTGGAGAGGCCCAGTCAGACACCTGAGGAAACACATACAACAAACCAGATCCAGGTTCCAGTAAAAACCTATGTCAATAAAATCTCCTCACCTGGCACAACACTACACTGTCTGCGCTAACTCAGAAACACCAGCAGCACAGACTTCACACGGTGTTCATTTCAGTCAGAGAACAACCCCGGACCTTTTATCCTCTGTGTGACCTGCGAAGAACATCCCGCTCCTTGTTTCACTAATTCCTTCCCGGGAGGAAACACCAACACAGTGTTTACGTGTAAAAACCACACTGACTGCAGCGCCGTGCTGAGAGTCTGAGTCAGTGCGTGGAAGTCAAGCAGAGACTAGCAGAGCGTTTTTGTATTTTATTGAAAATCAGCACCTCTGGATCGGAGTCACGCGTCACGTCGCGTTTATCCAGACACTTAAGGACTTGCATCCTTTCTCTAGAGGCTGAAGATGCTAGGTTAAAATATTCAGGGAGAAAACAGATTTTCTGAGCTGTGTGATCTAGCAGAGGTCTTATTATTATTATTATTATGATACATATTGCACAAATTTTCAATTTTGCAGCTTTTTAGTGATTTATGATTATTGTTGTAGATACAAGGGTCTTGAAAAATCTCTCTGAGTTCTGTGGACTCTCCTGCTTTATGGTCTATTTTCCTCTAAATGGAGCATCATTTAAAAACTGAACATCATGTTGTGCACACTTTAGCACGCTAATTAGCTTCAACAACCCCACGACAGGTGCACGAGGGAAAGGAACAAGGTCATGTGATCAAGCCCAGGTTGTCGCAGTGCTGCTTCAACACTGCAGCCTGTGTAGAAAGTGTTGCTGACTAACGTGCTGATTGAAATTCAGCCGCTCCGTCACAAAGAGAATCAGTTATGATGATTAACTGCAAACGTTTAATCACAAACCAAAGGGAGCAGAGCAGCAGCTGACGGGGCTGATGCAGCTGACTGGAGTGGAGGCTGCTGGTTAAAATCCCTGGTCGAGTCAAAGAGAAACCAGACTGCTGCCTCCTGTTGCTGCCTCCTCTGTGTGAGATGAGTCGCGGTCGGCAGCAGCTCTATTTTCACCCCTCTCCATTCAAAAGGCCCGAATAGACATCTTGTGTGTCCTCGAGGTGCGTTTAGTCTCCTGTAAAAGGTTCAAGAAATGAATCAATGGCCTCTGAGCAGGAAGCCATAATGGAACAACAGCGAAGTGACAGGTGGTAAACAGCTCCTGAGACCGAGACTTAAGGTGGTTCTGAAAACATCAGAACACACATGGTGGTGGTGTTTGTCTCAGTCTGTCCCCTAGTGGTCAAAATCTGCTTAACACAGTCTTAAAGCTCCACACAGTCTAAAGGTAGATGTCCATGTGTTTGTGATTATAAAGCAGGTCTAGGTTCTATATTAATACTGTGAAAGTATCAAAGCCTCAGTCCACAGAGAAATGCACACAGCCTGTATTCAGAAACTGAGCCTTAAAACCAGCCGTCAGGACTTCTGGAACTTTGTGATGTCACAACAAAGCAGTCACCGCCTTGTCCTGTCTGGACGTATCAACTACAGCTGCTGGATGTCACCTACCAATTAAACACAGCTATGGTTTGTAATAAGCTGCTGCACAGATTTTTTACCAGTCTCCTTAAAATATGTATCATGGACCTTGCATGTCTCTATAGTGTCAGTTTGAGGGTGAAATTAACTGACAGAAAACTCAGACTGAGATAAACACCGTATTTACATGTTTTAACACAAATGAAATCAGAGTAAAATCAATAAATAAAGCCTTCGTAAACACTAAGGCTCAATAATAGTTTGTGATTCTGTCGCTGCCGTAACTTTCGTGAATATTCAACTGCAGCTTTTTTTTTCTGAGTATGATGAAATTTCATGTTGTCTTTAAATTTGTTTCCAGAACTTTCTCTTCATAAACCTGCCATCCTGCATTCAACATTCATCTCACCCACCCCTGCTGGAGAGATCAACATTTCACTCATAAAAAAAGCATGTTTGCATTTGGAGCTGAAGAACTGGGTTAATCAGATGCAGGTTTAAATCCTGCTACATCTGCAGACACCGCTTCAGAGAAACATCAGGACTGTGCAGGAAAACCAGCGGCCTGAGGACAGAGATTGAGAGCGGGAAGCTATAGGTGTCTTCATATGCAAATACAGCAGTCCTTAATTGCACCGTGTGTGGTAATGGGAGCTTGAAGTCGTCTGAAAATTCTTCAAAGAGAATAGTTAACGCTGGTGACGGCAGCAGAGCCTCACGTCATCTCCTCCTCTCAGTCAGCAACAAGCTGCTGCTCTCATCCCTCAGTCCTCTGCTGAAACACCAGCGGACACCAACACCAGTGGAATCAGGTCACTGCTGAAAGTCAGCAACAACCAGGTTCGTGAGTGTCAGTGCTGACAGAAGCAAATGAGGTGGCTCAACAAACAACGCTCACACAGAGTAGATGCAAACTGTCAATCATACGTGTGGAACTGATTATTGGTAAATACAGATTATTCACCGAGTTTATATCGGACATACACACTTGACAGAGCTAAAACGAAGAGTCCTGATAACTCCTCCTCTGTGGTTATAATGTTCAGTCTTTGTTGAAACAGTTTTCCAGACGTGTTGATTCAGCTGTGTGATCATTCGAGTGGAGTCCTGATTTTCAGGACCCGAGCACTGACTGCAGCAGGTACCCAACACTTTTGATGGGTAGTAATTTAGGTAATTTGGTTACCGTCTTCCCTAAAGTGATGAAGTAAGGGCTGCTGGGAAATCCTAATCTGACCAATGAGCTTGCTCCCCGTCACCTGCCTGAGTAGAAGTCAGTCTTTGTTTCAACATTTTAGCAGGAAGCTAATGGTGTTCAGCTAATGGACGCTTCAGTTAGCAGCAAAGAAAAAGGGCAGCGTTCAGAAGATGGAGATAGAAGAGAAAAGAGGAGTTTACTGCTGAACCGTGATTCAGAGAATGTTAGCATTGTTGACGTGCAGCTGGAGGCTAACGTTAGCTGGATTGGATAAGAAACATATTGGCACCGGGGCCAATCACAATTATGTTACACAACAGAGACGAACTCACACAATAAACTCCTTTGAGACGATGAGGGAGTGGAGTACCTTAGTCCATCTTGGACCCTTGGAATCAGACTTGGACTCAGGTGACGGGGACTTGGACTCAAACGCTGGTGACTCTAGACTTGGTTTGAACTCGAGGTTTAGTCTCGACTACAACACTACCTCGCTGGACTGTATCATGATTCAGTTCTTCCTCACACAGTTGAATCAACACAAACCGAACGTTATAACCATCATGAAGATGAATCTGACGAGCACAAAAACACAGAACAGAACCAGGACATCAGCTGATGATGTTCATGTCGGCTGAAGCACTTCAGCGAGAAGCAGTGTGCTGAAAAACTGATGGTGGAAAAAGAAAAAGTTACTAAATCTTTGCTAGGTTGCTGCTGAGATGATTGATTAATACTGGGTGACTGTAAGGATGTTCACAACTGATGACAGGACTTTAAGAAGGATGTAGACTTGGCAAAACATCACAACCACTCTGCAGCACCAAAACTAGAAGCAGTTAAAGCACAGTAATAAAAATTCATGATGTAAAAATCATGCGTTTTCTGCATTATTCATTTACTACCTTTTGGACAATTTCACCCAAACTTTTCAGTTCAGGTTCCCTGAGTGGGAACTGAACCCTCAACCCTGACAGAGTTTGCATTACAAAGCCCAAACAGCGTTTCGACCACTTTTCATTCCAACTGCATCATGTTCTTTTAAATGACCGTTTTCTTAAATCTAGGCCAGAGCAGCTTTTCTTCAAAGATTAGCTTTGTGGTCCATTAACTGCACAGATCCCTGAGCTGTTGCCTCAGATCAGACATGTCTGAGTGAACATCACTTCTTAATGCACAAGTCTTGTCCACAGAGAGCTTCAATGGTGACGGAGCAGAAAGATCCAGACAGAGACGCACTGCTGAGGCTCCATACGATGACGAAAGTCAGACTAGCGAACTGAGGATGGACCAATGAGGACCGGGGAGGAAAAGGCATCATGACGACAGAGCAGCGGCCCACGTGAAGATGGGAAAAAGAGTTCAACCGCAGTGAAGTTGGTACAGAAGTGTTTCAGGACTCTGCTCTCTGACGCTGAGATGACTCATCTGAGTTTGGGGGTGTCGCATTTTGACTGACACCTCCTGGCACATGTGCAGCACATCCGGGGGCTCACTGAATTTCATGCTGGCAATTAAAGAGGAGCACATAAAGCCCCAAGTAGGTCACAGCAAATACAGTGATAAAACACACTTGACTAGAGGACATTTCATCGTTGCCTCTGGTTTTTATTCCCACCTCCTCAGTGAGGAGGCAGAGCCCACAACACGACTGAGCCGACTCTATCAGGTGTTGATGGGTCAAACAGTACTGGACTACACCCCTAAGTGACGGCACTGAAAACACAGTTACCGAGGAGAGAAGGCTGAAGGTTCAGGAGAGCACAGGGCCACGAACAGAGAGGTTTTAATGTCAGACAGGACTCCATCACAGCAGTATCCTCACAGTCAACACTGCATCCTGATACAACCTTCGCACAGACACAAGCCAGAAAAAAGCACACAAGACACCGACATCACGACACCACCCAAACCCACCTCACACCTTTACAGTCACGTGGTAAAAAGAAAAGCACTGGTCAAAAAGAGAATTTACAAAAAAGACCAAACAGACTGACACTGCTTTTTAATGCAGCTTTTCACAGGCAGGTCTTTCATAGGTGTATGTTTCTCATGCTGTCTGTGAGATCAGTACCACTGACTAAACTGAACTGGCCTTGGTGGGAATCCAGGCCCAAGGAGGGGTCCTGGAGGGGACCTGAAATCCTCCGCTCTGTGTGAATTGACTGTTATAAAAGTCCCTCTCTGAAAAGACTAAATTAGCAAATAAATTAAAGCTCCATCCAGTCTAAAGGTAGATGTCCATGTGTTTGTGATTATAAAGCAGGTCTAGGTTCTGTATTAATACTGTGAAAGTATCAAAGCCTCAGTCCACAGAGAAATGCACACAGCCTGTATTCAGAAACTGAGCCTTAAAACCAGCCGTCAGGACTTCTGGAACTTTGTGATGTCACAAAGCAGTCACCGCCCTAAACCATGCCCCAAGCTCCACCCACCTGGATCCACCATCCTACCTTTGCTGGATTCGGTTTCTCTCCATTTAAGTGAAGTAAAGTGTAATTTTTTTAATATGAAGACTTTATTGGAAAGAAAATATGAAGAATATTTAAAAACTACTTATTATATATAAAGAATTAAGCATTTCATTCATCCTTAATGTATTCATCAACATTGGAGGCATATGTACAAACACATACCCAGAGAGATTAACACAGCTGCAGTCAGCTCTGTGTCCGAGAGATTACAGTCAAGTATTAATCAACTGCTCTCCTTATTACCCTGTGAGCCATGTAATCTCTGGCTGCATTATGTTCACAGACACTATGAGTGAATGAAGCTCTACATACGACGGCAGCAGGGTCACTGGGAGGTGGTCGGGGTGGACAGCAGAGACCAGATCCACATCCAGAGTCAACGACAGCTCCTTGGTTAAAGTTCAGGAAAGATGGTGGTTCTGGTGAAACGTCTGAAATCACTGTGAACTATTAAACCAGACCAGGATCTTCCCTAAACCTGAGTCTGAACAGAACCATAAAGAGATAAATGTTCAGTATCAACATATCTGTGACCTGCAAAATATGTAAATTCACACCATATCTTCATTATATTAACAGAAAACGTGATCCAGTCTCAACTGTTTCAACCTTCGAGTGCAAGTTGCAAATAAATGTAATTTTCCAGGAAAAGAGCTGCTACAGAGAATAAATGACGAACTCGGGGTCGTCCAGGTCGAGCTCATCATTAGTAACTGTGACTTCACAGGGTCAACACAGTTGTCATTACACTACAGGTAACAGTAGAGAGATTACACAAATTGCGAGGACATAATCAAAATGTAATAAACAATTATGTAAATCACTGAGGGTTAATATAAAGTATTTGGGACCTCTTGTTGCCAGATGAGTGATGACCACTGCAGGAAAACATCTGTCTAATATAAAATCTATATCTATAGTAGAAACTACATATTGTCCTGACGTGTTAACACCTCATGAATTAGTGGGAATCGCTGCGACCCTGTGACGTCCCAGCAGGCTCGGTGCTGCAGAGTTGGGCTGTTTTGGCCCAGACGCTGAACCAATTCATCACCGCCGGCTCAGAGGGAGAAGATGGATCTTGTTGTTAAATGTGTGTGTCCCCGGGGTGAGAGGAAGAACACTATCTGGATGTTTTAGGGATCCGGGTGAATGGAGGTAGCGTGGTCATAGTAGGGCCGTAAACCACAGTGGCTCCACAAATGATGGACAGAGAATCTCGACAGAGCATCTTGAGAGAAAGCCGAGGTTTCTTATCCAAACTTAGAAAGTCTGGATAACAGCTGATAACTGATCGCTCACACACCGAGGTGAATCCCAGTCAAAACCCCCCTGATAGATCCACCGGCCATGAAGGCTAGAGAGAGGGTGAGGAAGTGGGGACGACTTAAACTTAAAGAATCTCCAACACCCCCCATTCACATATCTTGGCACCAAAATGTCATTTGAAGCAGAGAAGTTTCTCTCTTGAGGTCTGACGGTGTTAGCCTACAACCACACAGCCTGTACTCAGAAACTGAGCCTTAAAACCAGCCGTCGGGACTACACTGAGATGGTTTTTGGTTCTTAAAACCACAAATATATCTTCTTATTGATCAACAACAATTTGAAGGAAAATGCAATAATATATATATATATATATATATATATATATATATATAAAATAAATTCTGGCAGCAGCTTGACCTGCTGGTTCTCTCTGTTTTATAACATGGCAAACTGAATATGGTTTTGACACAGGTCATAACAATGACATTTTAATTTCATAGTCCAAACAACCAAATGATTTATGCAGATAAATGTTATAATCACATGACATACATCACAGCAAACATCAGCTCTGGACTCATGCAGGATCATTTGATGACTGCTTGACTCCCAGGAGCTGGGTGCAAAACACATCCAGATTTATAAACACACAGCAAAGTGTTTAGTTGAGATTTGTAGTAAATGAGCTATAACATGCAGAACCGCTGGTTTGGCCCATTCACCTTGGCTGTGACATCACAACGCACACATGGCCTCCAACATGGGAATAATGTATGCCTCATGTGCCAATACACAGGCTCAGTATGCACATTTATACAAAGACTTTCTCTCTGACCTTCTGCTTAATGCCATTCATCCTCAGAATCCACCGCATTCTGCTGCATTCTTCACATGATGCTTTAATATCCAGAGAGGGTCGTTACTTACTCGAGCCGAGGACGCAGAGCAGGGCTGTTTCTTTAAAGATCTCTAGTTTCTGATTTTCTTTATTATTGGTAGAGGAATTTCTCTCATGGATACAGCTTATCCAACATTACGCTCAAGTCTGGTTTGGACGCCGCTGACGGTTCCAACCATCCAGTCCTCAACAACCACACAGGTCAGTGTCTCCTGAAATAGCATCTGCACGGAGGCAGACATACTGGAGCGTGGTTGTCATGGTTACAATGATAACGATCATGGATTGGTCAGGTTTAGGAAAAGATGCTGATTTGGGTTAAAATAAGTTCTTCCTCAACATTAGACGATCTTTGTTGTCATGGTTACAATAATAACGACGAACGGTCATGGATAATAGAAACAACACAAACTGCTCCTGTCACATGGGAATCGAACACCACTCTCCTGGGTCATATTCATCCATCCACCCCAACCTCCTCCTGACGTGGACTTTGTCGCTCTATAAACTACGTCACCGCACTTTTCCCTTTGCTCCTGTCATCATCACTACGACCACTAGATGTCGCCTAGCAACAGAACCTGACGACGGGTCATAGTGACCTGCTGACAGACGACCTGTGGGCTCGTTTTTTACAGGGGGGACAATCTCATTCAAACACATAATTTAAATGTAAAGTCTGTAAACTAATATTAATAAAATTGAACTAATAAAATAAATTCTTCCTGCTTCTAAAGACCAGATGACAGTGGTCGGATAAACGTTTCCTGTAGAGCATCACAAAGTAGAAGACGTGACAGCAGAAAACTGCCACTGTCGGACTGTAGTACAAAAATACACCTTTTCTTTTGTGGCCTGTAGTGAATTGAACTGTTAAGACAGCAGTCCTCGAGACCAGCCTTTATCTCCTCGGGAATATGAAGCTGATAACAGTGAGAACACGACTCCTGACAGGGGCTGTGCAGCACCATCACAGCTGAAAGAGCAAATCTGAGACCGGTTTGTTTTAATTATGATAATCTACAGAAGCCCTGAGAGGTAAGTTAATTATTTTTTATTCTTTTATACATACATTTTTTATATATTAAAACTCTTTTATTTTTGTAATACTCATCTTGGCCACAGGAGGCTTAAGTGCACCAGTTCTCCACTGCCCCCCTTGTATCCTAAACACAAGGTGCATACATGGTGTGTGAGGAAGTTATGTTTCATTGTCTTTCTTTTGCCTGGAAATTAGGGCTGAATGATTTCCAAAAAAAAAACATATTGTAATTATTTTGATGGATATTGCGATTACAATAGGAGCCATGATTTAGTAGCAAAAGTAATTTCTGCCCTCCATCTTTACCAAAAAAAAAAAAGTATTGATGATTTGATTTTTATTGGGGTCTGTATCAAACAAGCACTTGTGGGTTGGGGCGTCTCTGTAGCAAAACTACACTTCATTGCTTCATTTATATGGTCTGTGTCACATTTTACAAAGAATTCATTTTCAAAAAACACCCAGATTTGGGTATCGCACTTGGCCACGCTGCAATTTTGATAATATTTCGATTAATTGTTCAGCTCCTCGAGCAATGTACTTTAATCAGTGAAGAGTTTCACCAGAGAAGCTGTAGGAAGTCAGGTGAGATAGTATCAAGAGCTGCAAAGGGCATCTATCTCACAAATACACAAAATATATTACATATATCTTTTAAATGCAAGTCGCACATTTGTATTATATGTGCAAAAATACTACACATGGAACGGACTATCTCTTCGCAGCCAGGAACATGACAGGTTATGCTCCAAAATGAAGACTGGACTGTTATAAAAACTAATTTGTTTCATCTTCTATGTAGATGTTAACGAGCAACAGTTAACAAGAGGAAGTCAGCGTGGCCACAGAGCACTTTACAGCAGGGTCTCTACTGACGTGCAATAATCTCAGTGATGGTTTTACTGCTCCATGTGAATTATTCTGGTACAACGTGTAAAGTTTGCGCTTTATTACAGAGTCACTGGTTTTAGTGGTTGTATCAGTTTATTGATTTTACATCTGAATGTATGAATCTTGGCTTTTTATTTTAACGATGCTGCTAAGTATGACCAGAGAGGAATTCTTTGTGATGCAGTGATGTCCAAAGATGTCCTGAACTTTCTGTGCAGCGTCTTTTTCTTGTGCTCAAAAATGAGTTATCCAGTGGATGAAAATGTTGCATTTATTCTGTCCGAATGACGACGAAGATGATGAACCTGTCTCGTTAATATTTATATGCCCTTTCATCCAAAAATGTAGTATTTTCTTTGTACTTGTCCTACAGTTAAATTTGATTTAACAACACAGAAATGCAATCAAACTTTAATGAGAAATCACAGCAGTGTTTCCTTCTCTGTTCTTCAAGGATGTTGTCTCCAGTTTGATTTTAATTGGCTTCTGCTCTTAAGTTCTGGCTGTGTCTCTTATCATGAATGTGTGTGTGTGTGCACGTGTGTGTGTGTGTGTGTGTGTTTGTGTCAGTTAACTCCTCTGTGACAATCCGCACGCTAAAGATTGCTACTTTCATTTCACATCCTTTAATTAGTACATAATTATTATGTGTTCTACAAGACACACAATCATCCCGTGTTGATTCTGCATTAGTGCTGCAGCCTGATTAATCCATCATCAGTTTTCCCTCAGTGTTGTCTGAAAGGCCACAGGTTGGTGAGCACTGAACATGCATGGACCTAAGACTTGTTACACACTGAAATTTACAGCTTTACAGCTTCTGTGGAACGTCATATCACTAGTAGCAGTTGTAGTGATTGTTTCCATGGTTACCGCGCTAACACAAACTGCTAATAGCTAATAGAGCTGCAAATTCAGCAAAAATGTGGAGAAACAATAAAGGGTTAGAAAGTTGTCAATGAAATGCAGACGATCAAATCTGTTTTTTTTTCTCAGCACTTTAAAGGAGCAATATGTGAGTTTCTGGCATAGCACGCATTAGCATTAAAAGCTGTTTACTTACTCATCTCTAAGAAAGAGTTCAGCATCAAACTTCATCTCTTCACTCACCACGATTTCTATCACTTCTATAACTTCTACTGAAGTTAGCATGCTAAACAGCTAGCCTGGCCCATATCAGCCCATCTCGTCACTTTCCGATACCGAGTCACTGTAGCCTCCAGTCTAACAGCCCCTTTATGGACCAAACATTGAGACTGAAAGCTCACACTTGAAACAGCCAGCATGGATGAGCAGTCAGTGCTTGTTTGAAGCAGAACGCTGAACAGCTGTGATACTGTTTCGGTCAATTAAATCACTTAAGCTTTGCAGAGCACATAAAACTGTCTTTACTTTCATTTAGTCTGGAGTTTTTACAATGCACGTTCAAGAATGAACTTCAAACCTAATTTAGAATTACATTTCTTTCATTTGTTTTGCATTGTGTCTCATAAACATGGTTCTTACATTGATAAAACACTGATATTCTGTATATTTATATCCAGATATTTACTCTGTGTAGATATACAGGAAAAAATTCTAAACCTTTCAGATTGCATATATATTTTTTGTTATTAAAAGCATCTACGCATTGTTTGCTGGCTTAGACCAGCATGACCATGACCCTCAGGGGCCCCAAAGGCTCCGGGCTGAACCTCTGACAGGTAGTTTTAATAGTGTGTGCACCAGTGAGGAACAAGGTGAAGTAAAATGGCAGGAGCCTGGAGGGGTAACCTGTAGATATGCCCGATCTCGTAAAGTTGCATTTGTTTTAAGTTTTCACTATTTATGACATTTAATAGACCAAACAATGAACTGATTAATTAAGAAAACAATCAGCAGATCAATCGACAATGAAAATAAGTGTTAGTTGCAGAGAAGTGGGTCAATCCAGATACAAGTAGCCCAACTTATTCTGAAAACAACAATATGAGACCTGTAGTGACTTTGCAATAAGCCTGTAAATGATGCAAGTGAAAAGTGAGGGTGATTGGACTCAGTGTATTCATGTACCACTTGCAGTCGTGTTTCACTGTAACACCAGACATCTGCCGCCATCATCATTACCTCATCCCACAGTCTGACTGAATTAAAGCTTACTCCTCTGAGAGTTTTACATCAAGAGCTTCTCCAAAATGTTTGACCTCATTAGATAAAAATCCAACAAGCCCAGGAGCGGGACCAAAAATAAAAAATCTTATTCTGGGTTTTAAAAGATCCCTCCTGCAAAGTGAAAAACTCTCCGCAGCTCCATATAATGAACTGAATCTGAATGTGTGAAATATCTGTTGACCAGCGGCTCAGCTTCACCTGGAGATCTGAGGTCGGATCACTTCAGCACAACAACACCACAAACCCCAAACCGTCAGCATGTGAGCGCAGCAGCGAGTGTTTCGATGCTTTGTAAACACGCCTGACAAAAATAACGCTGGCTCATCAGAATCTGTCCTCGCTGATGGAAAACAAAAGCATCAGTTGCACAGCAGACACAGACTCTCCCTCCCTCTCCACCAAACCTCCAGCTTCCATGGAAATAGTCGTACTGGTAACAGTAATGAATACAACATAATGAACAACTGAAGTGGAAAAGAAGCTTATAAAGATTTCTCACAAACATATGTGATGTTTAACTTCTGGTTCATTCTTCAGGTCATTTAACAACAGTTTCATCTCTCTGGTTTGTTTGTCTTTGTGTCAGTTTGTGTGTATGAGGTGTTTGTTTTGTCGACAGTGAATCTAACTTCAGAACATCAGGCAGCAGAGTCACGAATGGAGGCGACATAAAGAGTTAAAACATATATGACATGAAGGAAATGTTGCTTCTTTTGGTGTAGTTTACATCTCTGTTTAGTTTAACACATGAATGAAAATGTTTAATCCTGTCAAACTGTAAGAGTGAGATGAGATCCAACTCTTTTTATTAAATTAAATTTTGGGACAATTTATTCATATCTTGCGCTGCACTGTAATTTTTATTCTTTTATCTCTGTCCACACATCCTGAATCCTTCACTAGGATTGGTGGACTGTATCTGCAGCCACAGCCCCACTGCGATAGTTGAATCAACGTTTCATAAAGGTACTTTCACTGGAAAGGTGTTCAGGATGCAGAAGATAAGGTGCTGCCACTACCTACAGCTTTAGATCAGCACATCTCTCAGCAGCAGCCACGAGTCTAAATGTAGCCTGATAAAGTCACAGGTGTGTCACTGAGCTTTAACACCACAGATCAGGTCACAGAGCTTTTATTCTGAAAAGTAACAACGCTGACACATTTCTCTGAGTTTGCAGTACGAAGCATCAAATGAGGTAATTTCTATTTTTTTCTCTCCACCCCTGATGTGTGCCATTTTCTGAGAGCGAAGCACCGCTGCGTTTGGCATTTTAGTTTCCATGGTGACTAGAACATGGCAGCCTGGGAAAAAAAAAAAAAAAAACAACACAAGATTTTGCCCTCCCTCCCTCCTCACCATGCAGTCATTTCTGGAGCACAGAGCTGCTCACTGCACAGGGAGTAAATATGACAGTGTCTCTATTTGACTGGACGCAGTCAGACTGCAGTCATCTCTCAACATTTGGATTTTCTGTGGAAACTACAGGAAACTGCTACGCACTGTAAAATCTGTGTGTGTGCATTTCATTACTGCTTTTCCTGAAACTATGACTGAATTAAGTCCTGTTGTTGGCTGTCAAAGCCTTCTGATGATCACAATACCCACTTTACCCTTTGCTTAATTCATTTGCCACCATTTCTAAATATGAAAGAGCATCTTTGCCAGTTTCTCCTGCGAACACTGCAGGCTGACGTCTCAGCTGACGAGCAGATCTGCACACACATGAAAGCACTCTGCCTCTCACTGAAATCTTCTGTAAAGTCTCTATAAAACAGAATAAGAGCATGATGAGCTCCCTGCTGTGCTGCAGAGATGCATCAACAACTGAGAAAAGCAGTGATGCACACACATCGTCCACAACAACACAACAGCTACTGTGTATAGTTCAAATCTGCTGCAGAATCTTAATGAGGGCGGGTATCAAACCTCGACCAACACTGAACAAACACGCGGCTCAGCACAGGAGGACCAACCCCTCAGCAGTTGAGTCAAGTACAACCTGGATTTTTAAACATGGCTTCTGCAGAGTCATTTGACCCAGGAGTGAATAGATTGTAACCTTTTCCAATGAAAGCCTGATGTTAGCTGGTGTTAGTGGACTTTCTGAGCAGTGTTAAAGGGGCTGTGGATAGAGAGGACGGGCGGTTTGAAAGAGGAGTAAAGGAGGCCGTCTACGTCAAAGTAGTCAAACCATCCTCCCACAGAGGACGAGGTCTACAACACCACCTATCCCCCTCCTACGGTGCCGTCCTTTCATCCCTCCCCAGGAGATTTAACAACAATTCACACTTGGCCTCAGGTGATACCAACAACTCTCAAAAGGTGTCGTTGTAACAGCCAGGAGCACAAACAAGGTTAAAAACCCAGGTCTGCTCACTGGTCAGTGGGAAGTACCTACAACCAACTACAACTACAAGCTCGATTCAACTTTTATTGGGACAAACAAACATAATACATTTTCACTTGGGTTTAAATGGAGCAATTTCTTTCACGGAAATTCATCTGGCAGAGTGGGGTCCTGTGGGCCTTTGCTGCATGTCCCTCCCTCTCTCTCCCTGACTTTCAAAATAAAGGTAGAAAATGCCCCCAAACCTGGAAGTCAATAATTAACTCAACACTAAAATAACAACTTTGAACAACCTTTCCCTGTTATTAGAACCAAACTACATGGTGCTTTCATGAAATTATTAGGAAAAAATCAGGTCTAAAGTAAAGTGTCAACTCCAAACAACCTCTTCCTCCATCTTTGTGTAGCTCCGCAGCATGTTGCCTCAGGATGACTTTAACTTCAACACTTGCTTCACAGAGAGAACGAAAGAAGAAAAAAAAGAGCCGCTGCTGCTCTCAAGGTTGCTCACCGGGTTCAAATAAACGTGGAGGAGCATAAACCTCTCAGCAACGCCGTGTCTCAGCTCCCAGTTCGGACTGCACAGTCACTGCAGAGGGAGGCTGGGACTCGTCGTGACAGCAGGAGGCTTTTAAACCTGTCAGAGACTGAGTCATTTTTTTATTTAGAGTGTTGTTATTCCATAGATTCTCAGCTGCAGGCTGTATTTCATGGTTAAAACCAACCGACCCTCCAACCCAGCTTTGTCTCATCGAGTTCTCAGAGGTTTAGAGAATATCTCGGCCCCTTTAGCTTTGCTTTGTAGTGCCAAGAAATCATAAATAAAACATCGAAGAATGGTGGAAGTCTTATTTCAGAGAAGCAGATAAACGGCAGAAGGATTGACTGAAGTTTTAGTCAGGACGAGCTCGTTCTATCGACTTCCCGTCAACTCTCCTTGACCCCGAACACATCTCACCTGATAGATTTATCATTCAGGATCTATATGCTCTGGACTGTCTGAGTAATTGATTAGCTTTGGCTGATCCAGTTTGTTTAAACTTCAGGTCTGAGCTGAGAGAGCATCTCAGGTCACAGAGTCTTTTTTTAAATTTGACACTTTGAGTCTAATGTCACACAAACAAGGCTGAAGTTTCTGTATTTTTCTTGAGACTGTGCTCACTAGATAAGATGACGCCATTGGGCCTTTGTTCAAACATTTATATGTTTTCCTGACAAGCGATGGGGGAAGTTGCAGTGGGTGCTTGGGCGCACAAAGTGTCTTACTTTGACGACAAAAACCGTGTTTGTGTCCCATCTCCAACAGTCAACGTTGGGTTCCTTTAACCGTGAAGAAAATCTTCTCTGGACCTTTTCTGAGTAGCTTTAGTTGCATTAACTTGATAAAACTTTAGCACAGAGGTAGAAGATCAGAAAACAGACACATGAAGTGCTTTGGAAGGTGCTGACAAAGGCTGTCAGCTTAGAAACGTTCGATGTTCTTTGAAGAAGAATTCAACATTCCTGACACTTGATGGTAACATAGTTATTCAGACATTCTCAGACAGAAGAGTTATGTTGGTTAGAAACAGTTCAATGCTGTTTTTCCTTATTACTCTCATTAAAGGTTAACTTGACACTAAATCTGCTCTTTTTTGTAAAGTCACTTCATTACACTCTCAGCCAACGCTGTATTACTCAAGTCCAGGACTCGGACTTGAGTTGACTTGGGTTCTGATTTTCTGGACTCGTGACTCGACTCGGACTCGAGCATTGGCTGCTTTCAGACTCTGATTTCTTTCTTTGTTATTTTGTAACAGGCCAAAACAATTTTGGAGATAAGATGTTGATACAGAAGTATATTAATACTGTACTATATTCAATGTTGAAACGGTGACTGTCTCATTTGTGTTTAATGTGGAACACTGGAGGCCATTTTGGAACTCCACTCGAGACTCAACCTTGATGACTAAGACTGGGACTCGGGTGATGGGGACTCAGACTTGGACTTGGACTCGAACAGTCCAAGTCCAAGAACTGTGGACTTGAGACCTGAGGATTAGTGACCGGACAACACTGTTATCAGACGATTGTGGTCTTTGACTTCAGAGTCACTCTAAACCAAACTAAAACTGATGAAGAATCTATCTTGTATTTCAGGGGCACAGTTTGTTCACCCCTGACTTTCACTTGTGCTGGTTGCCATTACTGGTCTTCGTGACTTCAAACTTGTTCAACAAGGTAGGAGACGATATGAAATAAGACAAGCTGGAGAAACTGTCTTTGGTTAGAGTAAAAAATCTCATGTAAATATAAGGATATATTGAGCTTGCTCTTCATCTGGATATAACGATAATGGAGGAAATAACTCAACCAAGTCTTTCCTTTCTATTAAAGCTCTTCAGGCCCTTCAGGGTGCCACCAGCAAGGAAGAAAGTTCAGTAAACTCACGAAAACCTGCAGGAGTAAAATCTGCGTGTGTTTGTACTATTCATATGCAAATCCAGGCATGTATTGCATTTGAAGGCTCAGAGTAAATGAGTGACGGTTGGTGAGTGAGCTGGAGCAGGATGGTTGGAGAAGTCAAACTTTAAGTGGAGGTTCAAAGCTACGAAGAAAAAAAAAAGCCAAGCGACAAAATGTCCTGCAGCGAGATGATGAAAAGCTGCTGGCTCACTCATCCTGAGTCACTCTGGGAAATAAAATAAAACACACACACACACCCACAGTGAAGACAGTGCAGATATATATTGCATATAAAGAAGCAGTGCAGACTTTAGAGCTGGGGTGTGTTGGGGTTTGGTTTGCAACTGAAACCAGAAGGCAGTGTTTCCACCGGGGAGCCTGGATCTCTGCGTCTTCTGAGCTCAGTGATTTAATGATGTGGATGTGTTATGGACTCGGCAGTGGGTGGGTAGCGAAGGCGGGACACAGACACCGGACAGGAACGAGCCGAGAGACGGAGGAGGCTAAAACAAGACTCCCCCGCAGTCATTCGTACCGACTGGCTGTGCTCTCATGTAGGGGTGAGGTGCACAGAAAGAAGAATACGTTATCAGGAGCATAAAAGTACAAATCCAACACTAGAAACAGCAGCTAAAACTAATGAGCAGGAAGAGGGAGTGTAGGACAGATCGGTCAACTAGTTAAAAATAAGTGGAAGTCTGGTTCATGCAGGGAGAAACAGCTGTGAGGAGACGACTTTGATCAGTTAAATCAGAGTTTAGAAGGCAGCAGGGCTCCTCAGAGAGACCAGGCCGTCAAAAAAGATGCACAAACACAGTGTGGGTTTGGAGCACATCCATCCTCACAGTGGTATGCCGGATCTGTTCATCTAAAAACATGTATATCTGTAAGGTTCAGTGGGTTTAAACAAGTTAAAGGTTACTGTTAACCCCTTCAGTCCCATCATTTCCTGTTTGAATTGATCTGCCAATGAAAATCACTCATTAGCTTTAAATATGGTCAAATCATACCTTTACTTTGTTTTTTAAGATTGGTTATTTGACAGTGAAGAATATCTGATATTGATAGTTGTTGTCTAGGTTGTAATTGAATTGTATACATGGGGAAATGGAGATGAGTCTCTCTCTGCCCCTGAGTGAGAGTAGTTTGGCTAAAGAGAAATTAGAGGAATTACTGGCAGTGATCGATAGCTTTATGATAACACAGCTTGAAAGGAATGACAGTGAAGTTAGTATGTGATAGTGATGAATCTACAGAGAGACATCAGCTGAATCTGCAGACATACACAGTGGAGCATTTAGCAGCTGCAGAGCCAGATGTTTGGAGGAGCTGGAGGAGACCAAACCCAGAGCTCAAAGTAACTGCTCGATGTCGGAATAATGTTGTGTTCACAGCTCATTGTCAAAGTGGCCAAAACATCAGCTGTTGTCGGTTTGAGTTGATTCTTACAGTAGATAGAAAACCTACTAAAATCTAATGATGCATTCAAGTGCTCAGAATTTTCCAAGTTTACCACTGTCTGTAATAGACGCTGCTAACAACAACAATCACTGGAATTTATGTCTTCCTGCCATTTTTTCCCCATTCGGCAGAGGCTTTCAGAGTCACAGCAGGAAAACACAGCTGCAGCTAGTTACATTAATGAGGGGGGAGTCTGATGTAGGTGTGCCAATAAACAGCATCCATCATAATAATAATAATAATAATACTGAGGACTGACAAAACCTGCTCATTATCTTCACCAGCTGCAACTGTGTTCACACTGCTGCCACATCTGGGGCTACAAACACACACACACACCCAGAAACCGAGGATGATGAAGAAAGATAAAAACTAATTTACACATTCAAACACTGTTTCTTCTTCACAGATGTGAACAGTTTGTATGAAGTATTTGTTGTATTTGTTATTTTCACAACTTTTTACACCGTATTTACCCAGTTCTTGACAGATATACTCTACTGTTCTTATCAGTTTTACCAAGACCCTCATCAGTACTTTGTCATGGTTCTCCTGCATTAAATTGTAAGTTCAATGCTTATTTCTGTGTAATGGCAAACATTTAGGTCACCTCACATGGGTTTGCACTGATGACAATCATCATCTTCCAGTAACACACACTGGAAACATCAATCATTACAACATCTGCATTAAAACAGCTGCAGATCTCATGATTTCTAATCGTTCATGCATCAAAATGGCAGAAGAAAGAAGAGAAATGCTACATGTATTTTCCGCGTAACTATCTAACTCCGATGTTTCAGAAGTGACAGCAAGAAAAAAACATTTTTGTGTTTAAAAATCTTTGAGTTCACACAAGGCCACATACTCCACTACTCAAGTCTGCTGCATCAAAACGACACTTTCATGTGGAGTTCCTAACCCTGATCATGTGGTAATGTCAAATAAAGCTGGCTGCTGTTACAGGATGAAGCTTTAAAAACATGTGGTTTACATTTACAGTATGTCGACGTTATCAGGGCTGCAACTACAGGATGTTCCTATTGACTAATTAAAACTGGAATTTAAATTCAGACCTGTCGATCTGTCTAAAGGTAAGAAAACACTCTACATTAACTTTTCAGACCAACCACCTCAGATTGGTTTGCCGAGTTTGTCTAACGTTAGCAGTGCTAGCACCAGCAGCCTTCTCACCTTGCAGGCTAACGTCCACACAGCTGTGCTGAATGTTACACATTGCTCCGGTCGAGTGGTTATGAGCCAGTTCATTCGGACACAGCCTACATACAACCTTACTTTCACTTTCCAGACCAAAATGCTGCCAAACTGTGCTGGTTTTACAGGACGGCATCCAGGTGTTAGCATGGGGGGGCTGCAGCCCCAGCTAATGGCAGGCGGATGTCTAACATCTTAGACGCAACACTTAACCCATGTTGTACAGACTTGTACTTCTGGTCCCAGCAAGAGAAGGTAGCAACGTTCAATCATGCACATTCGAGCTGCAGCATAAATTATCATCCATTTATCTGCTGATATTTTATTTCAATTAACAAACTAATTGTTCTGGCTATAAAATGTATTTAACATCATTTAATTTAACATTACAAGACTTGTTCTTCTCGAGCACCAATCCAAAGCCAGAAGATTTTCAAATTTAAATGACATAAACCAGAATAAGACCATTTCTGGTTATTTTCTAGAAAATTTGAGACATTTGAGAATCTGGACCCAGAAAATCCTGATTGCCTAATCAATTCATTCCCATTTCCTCCATGCTTGACCTCAGGAGGGTCATTTCCCCCCAAAAAACAACATCATTACACACACACAGTAACCTCCAGTGTATAAAGCAGCACTACTGAGACAAACAGCTCCATATGTCCCAGAGTTCCCTCTGGCTACAGAGTCGTAGCAGAGTCCATTACCCCACCTTCCTACAGGGATAACACCAACATCAGCCACAGCGTCCAGCACCTTAAGGCCACACAGGTGGTGCTCCAAGCTGCTGTGGAAGTGGAAAAATCTTTGCTGAACTGGATTGAAAGAAGTGTTAAAGAGCCTCATCCCTGACACAGACGCTGTCATCACCTATTTTAAGAAAACATTTCAGGCCACTATCAGATTAAATTATTCATTATCTGGGACATTTTTTTGCAGCGTGAAGCCCGTGGGGAAGAGTCAGCGTGACGCCGGCGGCGGCTTCACACTCGTCCTCTGTCTCACACCGAGCCAATCGCTAGCGTTTGCTCAGCTATCAATACGGCGTGTTATCCTGTTCCACCATCACCAGAGCTGCTCGCCATCCGTGTGACTGAACAAGAGAACGGAGAGCATACACCAGACTGAGGAGAAGAGTGTGAGTGAGGGAGAGATACAACCCCACAGTGAGCGAAACATAATATGGAGAAAGCCGGAGTGTTGTCACGCTTTGTCCCAACAAGACTGAATCTCTGCAAAACATAAACGGCACAGTTTCCATCTGGTTGACTGGTGCATGAAACCAAGCCCCTTCTCTGCTGTGACCAGTGACAATGGGCCACATCAGATAACAACAAGGATCCAACAGATAAGTCAGGGATAAAACCCTCCAAGTGTACGTTCTAGGATTGTAAGTAATGCTTTATATCAGATGGCTCCTTAGTCTCAGAGTGTCCTAAAACCTGGACATTAGTTGTATTTTAGCGCTTCCTGCTCCCTCATCCTGAAGTCCCTGGGTTTCTGAATGTGTTTCTGGTTGATGACTGAAATCAGGTCTGTGTTTAACACAAGCTCAAGACATTTTCAGGTTTGATTCTCTGACATCAAATCCGTCAGTAAATCCTTCAGTCCTGATTCTTGAAGCTTTTATGCCTGTTAAAAAAAAGCCAGTTGCTAACAAGTGTCTAAATGAGACGACAGAGGTTGTCGGGGGCGTTGTTGAGGTTGTAGGGGAACACCACCAGTGTTTCCCTTCTTCAGTTCAGTAAAGTTTTGGGGGCTCATACTTCAGTCGTTCATCAGATCGGGCTCATTTTTTCCCAGTTCTCCTGCTCACAGCACGAACTCCTGTCAACAACAGACCGTGTCATCAGATTTAAGATATCAGTCATTCATTTACTCACACTGCTTAACATACTGCACGTGCAAAAGAGCCTAGTGTGCTGGTAAATTGAGTTTGTCCCAAACCAGCATGTTTACTCTACAAATGTACAAACCACCTGAAAACCACCGTTAATCACAGTATGAAGACTCCTGTGGCTGGAGCAGAGCCTCAAACAGCTGATGTGATGAATATCTGATGAATAAACTCTCTGTAATTTCTACCAGACCTTATACAAGTCAGCTGTACAGGTGGAGTCTGATCTGAGAGTCGGGGTGAGGGAGAGACACTGAGTCTCAGGCTGGTGTCACAGATCAGGCTGAGCGCCGTCTCACAGGACAGAGATGTGCTGATGCACGGTTTGTCATTATACAGGCAGATCACATCATTGAACCATGGCGTCTCAGACAGGCGGACACCTGCGTGGGTGTGAGGTGCTGCTGAAGTTTGGCTCTCAGGAGACTCTCTGAAACCACAGTCTGGACTGAGCAGGACAGAAATAGCAGCTGCAAGGAATTCTGGGCCGTTTGTTTCAGGCTGGCTGGAAGTGTGACGTTTGAAGCGTTCGGGACAGATCAGGGATCAGTGCAGCTGACAGCTGCACTGATCCCCCGACCCAAGATTCTCCTGGTCGTCATTAGTTCAAGCACATTAGTCGACTAGTCATCACATATTTATGACATTAATTTAATTATTTTGATATATGTTTTTAGGAGGCATCAGAAAATGGTTTGAGACATTACATACAAATACAAAACCATAAAAAACAACAGACAAAAGGCGTAATGATTCTGAACGTCAAGGTAAGACCCAGCAAAGGATTTAAAGGCAGCCTGACAGGAGGTGCTGCCTGCGAGGGTCAAACCGGGGCAAGAACAGTCCCCTGTGACTTCCAGGTGGCAAGACACCACCAACCATCCCGTCAGGTTGATCCTTCACCTGGACTGACATCAACCTGGAAGGTCAAGGTCGCCGTGGAGGGGGCGGAGCAGGGAGTTTCTTATGCAAGTTTCTGCTTTTATTTCTGACCAATCCTCTTTCTCTTTTTTTCAGTCTTTCTGTCCCAACTGTCCCCAAGTCTGGATCCAAGCATCATCCCTTCCACATCCACATCATCCTCTCGCATTGTACCCAACCTCCATCTTTTCCTCCATCCCCTGCAGCTTTTGCTCTACACCTCCTGACATCTATTTCCCTGCAGGTTCAGTTCTCCTCCTCCCGGCTCAGACTGCACACCACCTCGCCAGCAGTCCTGTCCTTCCTGGAAACCTTGGCTCCTTTTCCTCCAGAGGCCAAATCTGCTTACCTGGACTCTTTGGTTCCCAGGTCTCTACTGAGCAGAAGTTGTTTGCAAACACTGACACTTTGTAAATTTAAATTATTATTATTATATGTACAATCAGGGCTAATGAAAGATCCCACAGCTTCAATATGTAAAACAATGACCTCTTCTCTTTGAAGACTGTAGAAGAAAAACCCTGACTTGTCAGTATTCAGACGATGATATCTGACCTCTCTGCTGCCGTCACACACCCATCAGAATTCAGCCTGCAGCCATGTTTTTGACTGAAACTGCTTCTTCTGAGGCCAGATCAGCATTATGAGACTCTGGACAGACGCTTTGTGTGCTGCTCTGCTCTCAATAATGTAATTAACCAAGGTCATTCTCCAACTACTAATTACTCAACTTGGCTGGAACCGCAGTGCAGAGAAGAGCTGGAAGAACTTTCCAGGGCAGAGAGTGACTTGAACTCCTGCCACCGGCCTCTGGAGGTCATCGAGGGACAGTTTCCCCTCCAGAAAGTTCACTGTGACGCCGCAGGTTTCTTCAGTTTACAAAAACTGGTGCACATTTACTGGGAACGTAGAGAGGTGAACCATTTCAGGAAAGTCCATCTGTCTCTCTATGTGTGGTCCAACCAGCCCCCCGCCCCCCCATTCTGCTTTTGAATGATGCATCTGCCCTCGATCTGCCAGTTTGGGAGAGACGTGTTTTCATAACAGGTTTTATTGCAGCAAAAAAAAAAAGCTTTACAGTGGAAAACTTCACGCTCAGTCCCACAAACCCCACGGATTAACTGTTGTCTTCACATTATTCATGAGGAGCTGTTGTCCGTGAGGATGCATGGTGCTAAAGTGTCCTGATATTACATTGCCGCTGTTTTGAGGTATTGTGTCCTTTCGCTGTCAATGAGCTCCGTGCTGGGTTTGGCATGTGGACAGGTGGGTGGGGGCTTCTGGGTTAGCTGACCACAAAAAAAGAAGTCACAAGGTTACTGCTCCTGCTGCTCATCTCTTCTCACTGTGAGTGAGTCTGATTTCATTACAAAGCTCCCTTCATGTGAACATTGACATGTTTCCAGAGGCTGCTCTCAGGAATCAACCTGATCCTCTGTAACACTTCAACTCCTCCAGCTGAGAACCTGCTGCTGCTGCATCCATACTATATTTTGGTTAGTGAGCGTTTTCAGATGGGGTTGCCTAGCAACTGAGACTTTTTGTTGTATATGGCTGTGTCATCGTGCTGTAGCAAATGCACACACACACACTCTCTCCCTAATCTTAACAAGCACACCCACCAACATGATAAATATAGACGGCCATTGATGGAGTCAGCATACTCGTGTTGTCTCGGGGGAAGCGGAGGGTTGCAGCTCCGTGTTTTATGTATGAACAGCTCTCCGCTCCTGCAGCACAACTGTTTGCAGCAACAGCACAGATTAGCATCCTGCGACAGCTTTGATCAACCTGCTGCTGCAGAGACTCAGCAGCAGATCAAAAGTGAAACAAACAAAAAAAAACGAGCATCATGAACCGAACCGCCGAGAGCGGAGGACCAGAGTGAGAGCAAAACAGACTCCCTGCCTGCTTGCCCATCCAGTGGGGTTACCTTGGCAACGAGTCACATGGTTACCCCTGGTAACTAGTGCAACTGGTCCAGATGCAAGTGGGGGAGCTGAAAGCGGGGGGGGGGGGGGGGGGGGGTAAGATGGGCTGTTGAACTGCAGTGGACGGGGATGACAGGCAGAGAGAGGGAACAAAGCTCCTTCAGTATCTGTACAGATGATAAGAGGTCCACAGGAGAACGGGGCTATAGGGTAAACTGGGGCAGACTGGGGTAAACTGGGGTTTACCCCCCCTCAGTTCAGCAGGTAGCCGGCAGTGTGGCTCTAGTTTTAACCGCTTCACTTTTGCCAGCTTCTTGAAACTGGAGGTGTTCAGGAGGTGATGGGTCAGGTTCGTATTTTCATGCTCGGTGCTCCACAGTTACACACTGTGAGCTTTGTGTTGTTGTCACTCTGCGTGAAGAACTTCGCTGACCTGCACATTGTGCGTGTGTCAAACATCGTGAACATAAATTTGACACAGAATCAGATATGAGGCTGATCACTGATCACACTGAAAACTGATAAATGTAAATCTCTGAAACACTCGCCCAGTGACACTGATATATATATAAGCTTGAGTTTTAAGTGTGGATGATGATGGCAGTGCAGCAGGGCGTGGTCACAGGGACGCCCTTTTATTGTCTCCATGACAACAGCAGAGGAAAGATGGAGACAGAGAAGTAAAGTCCAGAGGAAAGGTTTTAGACGAGGAGAGCAGGGTGGATGGAGTTTACCTCCGATGGCTCCTGACAGAAAAAGATAAGAAGACAAAGAGGCAGAAGTGGATGGAGTGTGGGGGGAGGTTTGGGGAGGAGGAGGGAAAAGCCGCTGGGGAAATGAGGAGGGAAAAACAAACAGAGGGGGGGTGAGAGGCTGGAGAGAGAGAGAGAGGGGGAAAGAACTGAGAAGCAGAGACATCTGACAGCCGGTGGCAGAAAGAGAGCGAGCGGTGACAGAGGCTGATAAAAGAGCAGAGAGGGGAAACTGAGAATCCTCAAATACCGGACTTTATTTCCCATGAACTGCTGAGAACCAGGCCTTTATTAGAAACAGACGTATATTAGGGACAGACCTTTATCTCCAACATCCCCTGATTTTATTAAGTATATTTCATTATATAATTTAGAGAGAAGCCGTGCTGTTTTCTGATCCCCTCCTGTTTTAATTTGCCGTTGATACAAACTCAGCACTTCCTCCCGTCGTCTCCGTAAATTTAGCTTAATATCCGCTGAGAACACAAACATGATTAAACACAGAGGAGGTCGCTATGTGGTTGTTTTACTGTAACAGCACAAAAAGCAGCAGCGACAACAAGTTGTATTAGCTTTCTACAAACTTTTAGCCCCGATGTGCGACTGTGTGGGAGACGAGGCCCGAAGGACCCAGAGAAAAGCTCAGGGAAGCAGCTGCGTGTTCTGTAACGGAGGGGGCTGGATAACCAGACGTCCTTGTCCTTAAGTTCTCCTCTCTTTAAAACCAAAAAATACTTTTCCAGTGTGTTGTCTTCGCCTCACTGTGGTGAGCCAAACTGTATCAGGCTCATTACTGCCCCCTGCTCATTACTGCTGGCCACAAGGGGCAACAGCGAGCAAGTCAAGAATGCTTTCAGAGTGATCCAATAAAGATACAGCAGATTTCAGGTAAACACTCAGAAAAACCAAATCCTGCAAGGTTGGATGGTGGGTCCAGGTGGGCGGGGCTTGGGGCGTGGCTGAGGGCAGTGACTGCTTTGTTGTGACATCACAAAGTTCCAGAAGTCCTGACGGCTGGTTTTAAGGCTCAGTTTCTGAATACAGGCTGTGTGCATTTCTCTGTGGACTGAGGCTTTGATACTTTCACAGTATTAATATAGAGCCTAGACCTGCTTTATGATCACAAACACACAGACCTTTATTTGCCTACGAGCCTTTATAGTACAGATAATGTTAAGCGTTTTTAACTTGATTTTAATTTCAATCTCGTTTTATCATTTGAATTATTTGAGGATTCACGGTGCGACCTTTGAAAAGCTCTGAGAAATCCTAAAAAGGTTTTTTCAGACAGACAGAGCATGAAGATGCAGCGGAGGAAATTAAAATGAATGACAGAATGGATGCAAAGACAAGACGAAAGTGAAATATATTTAAATGAATAGAGAGAATGAGAATGATTGACAGCCCAAAGGAGGGGTGGGTTGGACGGGAGAGTGAGTATCTGAGGGCGACTAACACAGACTCAAAGAGGTGAGGTCTGTGATCAATTATTCACAAGCCTGGGCAGGCTGGAAAATGTCAGCAGGCTCTGCACATGCTCAGACCACACCACTACAAACACACACACACACACACACACACACACACACATACATTGTGGATGTGCACATAAGAGCATCTTCCCTCTGCGTTCAGGAGGAATCCCTCTCTGCTCTCTGATTGGTGGAAGATAATCGTGTCTTTGTGTGTCTGAAAAATCAACGGTGCAGAGACGCATCAAAATGTAAGTGACACAAAAATGACAGAAGAAGAAGGATGCAGACACTGCAGCACTTTGCTAAAATAAAGACGATCCTGTCTTTACTGTGCCTGAGCTGCAATGATTAGAACCAATTCATCACTCAGAAGAAAATTAAAACAAAAAGAAACAGCAAAATTGGTAATAATGCATTAATCACGTAGTCACTTTTCAAGCAAAATGGTGATTTATGGCTTTACTGTGTTTTTTATCTGATAGTAAACTCAGAGTCTTTGGACGTTGATTGATGAAAAGAAGCTTTCTACCACTATTTCTAGTGATAATAATCAGCAGATTAATCAATAATGAGAGCAGTCATTAGCTGCAGCCCCACACTGTCCTTTATTCACCTCTGCAGTGCTGCTCTCCTTCCCCACAGCCTGCAGTTCAAGCAAAAACTAATGTGTGAAGATGAAAAATGATTTGGACGAGTTCTGACATTGAGGTTAACATAATCAACAGATTCAACAAACTCGGGGTTGATTTATTTCTCCTGTCTCCTTCCTATTAGCAAACATCAGCATAGAGCAGACTCTAAATCTGCAGATACACAATATTAAAGAACCAGGATCAGGATCAGGGCCAAAGAAACCTGATCGGGGCATCCCTGCCATTTGGTACCACGATTAATTATTGCCAACAGGATGAAATAACGTAGTGCATTTCTACTGTGACATTGATCTGTGCACATCCACGTAAAAACAAAGGAAAAAAACACAGCTGAGGGTCAACATAAGCTTTTATCCAAGCTGTATGAACCACGTTTTTCTGAATCCTTTAATGTGAAACAGGACACCAGCTTCCTGGAATCAGATTACACCTGACAATAAGGAATAATCAGATTACTACAGAATGTAGAGAGTGACTCTATGAGCTCAGCAGTGGAAGACACCCTACAAATCTGTGATCACAATGGAGTACAGGTTTTTGGTTGAATGGTGGATGAATAGATTGATAGGGCAAAATATTCTGTATCACTGGAGGTTTTCAGCTCAGGGGTGCGGTCTGCTATCTAAATGATCAGTGCCATCTGTTCTGCAGATTCCATTATGCCAGTAAGAAAAAGACATCTGCACATCCCAGAGCCCAAATGTTCTCCAGATTTAATTATCCCTTAAATTATCCCTTAAAGGCTACGGAGCAGGAAGAGTCCTCAGCCTCGTCTCATCCCGAGCTCCTCATCCATCATCTACGAGACGGTCGTGAACATCAGCAGACGTCAGGAGGAGGAAGGAGGTGAACAGACAATGATGAAGGAATCTCTGTTGAGGCTACTGTTGTGTTTTGGGTTAAAATTTGTACGTTTTCGCTCCGGCTGAACGTATTTTCTTACCAGGAGCAGGTGGTGGTGATTGTCGCTTGTTAAGAGGTTCAGCCATTGTCGTCTTTATATTACAAGAGGTTATAATGTGTCCTGAGGAGCTACGTCTTGATTGGAGGCTACAGTGATTCACTATGGAAAGTAATGAGACGGGCAAAAAGCCATGAAAACAACCTGGTGCAAAGATTATTTAGTCAAACTGTCTCTAAGGTTAAGAAGAACCTTTGGTGCTCTGAGTGCTGTGATGATCCGTGGTTGTGTGGTTTAGCATTTAAAGAACTATTACTGCTTTGACCGTGTTATTCATGTCTGTTTCTTCACTACTTTATCTGCACAAGCTGGACTCAAACATCCAGCCAATTAATTGTATGAAGTTCAGCTCTGCTGCAGTTTGTCTTGGTCAGCAAACAAAGAACAGAGGAAACGATGCTCAAACGTCACTCAGGGCTTTTCTGACTCCTGTGAGAGTGTCTTTATCTCCTTGCACTGTAAAAATGTGGGTCAAAGTTGAAAGCTTGGCTTGTTATCGTAGATCACCAGGATGTGGAAAGTGGAAAGGAAGAAACTAATAAAGCGTTTGAGCAACATCACTTTCTATCAGTTAATCTCAAACACAAAAGAGCGAGGGCTCAGTCAAACCTCCTGGATCTGATTCCAGCTGCCCCTGTCTCGCAAAAGGCAGAAGAAAGTCGATCAAACCAACCAGGTGCAGTGAAAAGACACTGTCCTGCCACACAGGAACTGCTGCTGCCCTTTACAAATGTTTGGAAACGGAAAATCCAACTTGTCAAGTCAGCAGTCCCCCCCCCGATCCCTCTGCCATCGTCTCCTGCTGTGTCCTCTCCTGCCCTTCAAACACCACACGTGAGTCGGCATCTTTGCCAGCGATTTGGCCTCAATATGTGTTAAATATTACCGGATGCACCCCAGCTGCCTCTGCTGATCCAGGCCTGATCCATGCTACCCTGACACCTCCCTGCCCTGATCCAACAGCTCACCTTCCCAACGACTCTCTGAGGTAAAAGCAGGTTGTTCTGCCAAAAAAACACAATCTTCTTTAACTCTGGTGTTAAAATGAGAGAACTGCTTTTTTTCCCACTTCAAAAACTGTGATAAAGAAAGTGTCATTTTGGTTCCTCATTATGCAAAGATTCAAAAATGTCTGATCCTTCAGAGGAAATATATATTCACTGACAAACAGCCGTGTATATCAACAATATATACCACTCACAGACAAAACAGCACTTATGCAAAACAGCTGCAGCTTTGAAGTAACTCGATCTCTTCTCCAAACTGTGATGAGTCATTTGATGAGAGCTAATTAGCAGCGTTTGTCAGCTGTTAAAAACGGGTCCGGTCAGCACTCTGAGCTCCCTCAAAGCCTTAATATCTTCTTAATGAAAAGATCATTTTTAAAATTACTGCCAAGACACTCATTGAAAGAGGTGTTATTAAGAGTCAGAGCACCTGTGGAAAGGTAGGTATTTATTCCACTTTTTGAAGAGAAGTTTAATGAAGACTGATTCATTTTCCGACTCTTTTACTCCAAACCTCATGACCTGTCTGTTAAAACTGGGAAGTCCATGTCAACAACACACCTACAGCTGGAAACACTGCTTATTATTTTTCAATGAATGTATATTTCAGTCTCCCTCTTTTTGAATTTCAAGGATTTGGTCCCTTTGTGGGTTTTTGGTGAGTTTGTAGTTTTTAGCCTGATAAAATAATATTAAAGGTACCGTATAGTATTTAAATATGTCATTAAAAAGATGAAGTTCTGATTAGGGTTTTAGTACAGAAACTTTTGTTTTTATGTAAAACTGGAACTGGTGGAATCAACCTTTTTACCTGTTATTGACTATGATATGCTGTATATGAATGCATCTGCTCATTGTCCTCAGACGGTGTCTATCATGGGGCGCTGAGATTTATTACAAACTGTGGTTCTCTCACTCATCACGATGTTCTCTCACTAAAGTAAAATTTCTTCTTACTTCATTTTTGATATGGAAACAAAGAAGTTACAATCTGCGATCAATGGACATTTTGAAACAGGTTGTTCCAAAAGTAAGAACTGAATTGGGAAAGAAAGCTTTTAGGTTTTCAGCGTCTGATGCTTGGAACAATCTTCAATCTGAACTTCATCTGCAAAACATAGTATCCTTGACTGAATTTAAAGCTCTGGTGAAAACTCTGGGGTCCTGGCTGTCTGTGTGCAATATAAGTAATATATAATATAAGTGTGTTTTATATAAGTATGTCTTTGTGTAGTGAACTTTTCATTTTTTCTTTCTTCAATACTGTAACTGTGTTGCTGCTGTCTTGGACAGGTCTCCCTTGTAAAAGAGATCTGTGATCTCAATGGGACAAAATAATAATTATAAAGCAGGTCTAGGTTCTATATTAATACTGTGAAAGTATCAAAGCCTCAGTCCACAGAGAAATGCACACAGCCTGTATTCAGAAACTGAGCCTTAAAACCAGCCGTCAGGACTTCTGGAACTTTGTGATGTCACAACAAAGCAGTCACCACCCTCTGCCACGCCCCAAGCCCCGCCCACCTAGACCCTGATTGGTTGATGGTGGCACTGGATGAAAACTCACCAAAGTTTTTATAATTCAACCTAACAGGAACATGGATGTCTGAACCAAATTTCATCCATCCAAGAGTCAGAGGATCCCCAAAGCCGTTAGGAATCATCCTGTGGGGACCATGAATGACTCAACGTCACGGCAACCGCTCTAACAGTTGTTGGTATTTCAGTCTGGACCAAGGTGGTGCTCTGTCTGACTGAGCCACCGACGCTGCCGCCCCTAGAGCAATGCTGCTTGCAAATCATCTTATTGCACATGCTCCTTCTTGAAGCTACAGTATATGATGTTTACACTGGGTGTAATATTGAAACACAAGACAGGATCTACAGCATGTTTGACACGTCCTGATGTGATCTGAATGCACAGATTTCCAGCGTCTTCAGCCTGCAGAGCATCAGGTCGCCCGGCTGCTCTCATTTCATATCCACACCAGTGTCTGCTTCACACATGATTCACCCCTTTGTTGACTCTCAGTTGGCTCCAAAGCCCAATGGAAAAACAACAGAACCCCTCCGCAAACACTCCCTTCTGTCTCCTCGCTGCCAAAACAAACCAACTCCCCAAAGAAAAAAGAAAAATGAGTAGGAGACAAACCCTGTTGGCACAGACAATCACCTGAGGCTTAATCGGCAGCGTTCGGGAATGAAGGAAGCATTATGGGGAGAGAGTCGTGTCTCAAGATGAGCCTCAGAGGAATTGGAAACGATGCTCCATTACGGCCCCGAGAGAGCAGAGGGGGGCACAGAGAGAGGTGGAGGGGGTAGAAAGGGTAGAACAAATGGTTCCTGGTGCAAAATAAAGCATGAATAAATGATGAGAGCGTAGTTCACACTGGGGCTAAGTGCTCTGTCAGCTGCAGGGAGGGTTAGCCGGAGAGCAGGTCTGCAATTTGATGCTCCAGTCTCACACATACTGTTCTCCTGTTGTAAAATCCCCCAAAACCGAGACTCTACCAAAACCAAACTCCGCGCTGAGATGCAGGAAGTCGCTATTCTGTTGATGGTTTTCAGAGGACTTCCTGCTAACATTAACTTTTAATGTTTGAGGACTTCATTACTAAGAGAAGCCAGTGAAACCTGATGTCAGGTGGTGTGTGTACCTGGGGGGCAGTAACCAGACTATTCAGGCAGTGATCTGATTGAGAATCAGAAACCTGGCTTCCTTTGAGGGATTAAAAACAACACATTTGAACACCTTTAATTTAACAAATATAAGACCTTTGAATCCCATAACATGTTTAAAGTGGATTTACACCAATATTACGAATGAGAATCAGTTTACATACAGCCTGGATTCAGAAACTGAGCCTTAAAACCAGCCGTCAGGACTTCTGGAACTTTGTGATGTCACAACAAAGCAGTCACCGCCCTGAACCACACCCCAAGTTCAGATCCTCTCTTCTGATTGGCTGACTGACCTGTTGTTATTAGAGCTCCAGAGAGAAGCCTGAGAGAGGAGATGTAAAACTACACTGAGATGGTTTTAGGTTCTTAAAAACAAAATTATATCTTCTGATGGAGATCAACACTTCAGATAAAACACAAGAGAAGTTAAAATATGGACCTGTAGTGGATCAGATCAACCCTAGGGTCAGAAATGGTGCCAAAATCAATCCAGTGAACCAGTATCAGTGCATCTCCAAGTCAAAGACTGAGATGAAATGAACAGAGTAAGACAGAGCTGTGATTATGTATTTCACACACTGATGGAAATGAAGGTGAGAACTGACCATCGTCTATCAGCCTCAAACCTGCTCAAACACCGAACTGGAACTCGTCTGTCGTCTCATTAATGAGCTCTCTGCAGGCTCGTGTCTGTCCTTGTTGTTAGGTTCATCTCTTTGTCTTCATTAAAAGAAATGAGACGTTTTTATTCATTTCCTGAGGTATGAGACAAACCGACTCCAGACTTAAAAAAAAAAAAAAAAGTGCAGCATCTCAAATGAGACACTCTGTTCTGCTCCAGGAGCACTTTGTGATTCAGACGGAGGAGGCAGGTGGGTTTTCACATAAAAGTGTCTAAATGCACCATTAAAATAAAAAAATTACCCCTCCAATCAGCCTCATCTACCACAAACACAGGAGAGAAGGAGGTGGTGATTTTCACCCGGAGGTTTTCAGAGGAAGCTTTTAAAACAAGTCTGGGAGCCACAGCCTGGTTAAATACTGTCGGCTTCAGACCGCAGGCTGTCACTTTCCAAAATGGATCCCAGGGAGGAGGAGACCCAAACACCAGAGAAACACACACACACAGTGTGTGAGAGGAAGGATGGAAAAGAGGCTGTGTGTGTGTATCATAAGGTGGTAATGGTGGCTAATGTGTCCTGTGTGGAGAGCTAACAGCTAATGGAGCACGCTGAAGCTGAACTGTGTCAGGACGCGTGTGTGTTGTTGTTATTTAAAGGAACCTTCCTCAAAGATCAGAAACTTTCCTTCTCGCTGATCTCTGAAAGTACAGATGGATTATTACATAAAGGGACCTATACTAAAGCTCCAGCGATTAGTCAATCAGTCACATTACTGATCGTTGTAAATCGACTGTTTTTGGAATTTGGGCTGTTGTGATGCAACCTTGTGCTCTTTGACTGCTTCCTGATATTTTACAGACCACATGATTACTCAGATATTCAACATTCCCGAGTCCGTCCAGCAGAGTCCTGATAAGGCTGTTTGTTAGCCGCCTCTAGGGTTAATTATTTCAGACTCTGGAAATGTATTGGTGAGGAAATGGTGAAAATCAATAATATTACAGTTGATAAGATTAAGAGTATACAGCCATGCTAGCAGCTCTGTGAGCCTGTACATAACCACAGCAGTGCTTTGAGCTAAATGCTAACATTGACATGCTAACATGCTCACAATGGCAACATGTTGATGTTTAGCAGGTTTAACGATTACAGTCTTCATTATCTAGTGTAGTGTGACCTGATGAGGCGCTAGACGACACCTCAGTTATTACAGTTCATCCTGAGGGGAACAAGAATGTCTGAACTTCTTTTCATGACAGTCCATCCAATAGTTGATTAGATATTTGGACCAAAGTGATGGATCACATGACGAACCAATATTGTCACCTGAAAGTTAACCGGCGCTGCTATACTTTACTGACAACCTGTCAACTGATGCTCTTAAAAATGCTCGATTTTCTGTTTCTCCGGAGCTTCCTGTCAGGACCTGCAGCTGCTTCACAGTAAAGAGAGCTAACAGTAGCTTTTATTGTGAAACAGCTGCCTGCAGGAAGTGGTGGGTCACCTCTATCTGCGTGGGTTTTGTTCAAGGTGAGAAGCTGGTGTACGATTGGATGATGTAGCATGTTTTTTTTTTTGTTTTGTTTTTTTTTTTGTCTGAGGATCAAGGATTTGATAGGAAAACTGATGACATATGCTGGAGTTCAGACACACACACACACACACACACACACACAGACAGACAGGAAATTACTCCTGCAATGTGCACCGACTCAACCAAATTGCATTGCAAGAAAAAACAGATGTAGAGGTTAATTAACTGCAAATTCATTGTTAACACAAACTGTGTAAAACCCTCCTCCTGACCAGAACACACACACACACACACACACACACACACACACACACTGCAGTCAATCCTCTTCCTTAGCTTGTTGATCAGGCAAGACAGGGAAAGACGCTAACACAGTTAGCATGGAGTAGCTCGGCCAAACCAGCAGCCCAGAGCTCCTCTCTGATTGGAGCAGCTGCTTGCGCATCATCGGCCGACGAAGAGGAAGCTCTCGACCGAACCTGCAGAGTAACCACACTGAGCCTGAGATGAACTGGCCGTGATTCAGAGGCAGAAAGATTCAGCAGCGCGCTCACCGCTGCACAGTGAGTTTATGACCACAGAACATCTACTACACACTTTTATTCTTTTGTTTCAGGCTCAGAAGCTTCGGAGACACACACCAGCTTCTTCTGCTACAGCATGAGGCTACAAAACTTTAACAACTCACTGAACCTTCCCTCAGATTAAAGAGGGAATTAGAGGCGAACACCTAATGACTCAGCTGCTGCTTCTGGGTTCCTGACACTTCCCTACACGGTGATTCTTAACAAATCAGAGGAGTTTGAATGTTCCAGCTTTTAGTCTGTCATTTGCCTTCTCATTGATTTTCCTGGTGGGCCGATGCTTTTGTGCTTTAGGTCTTTTTCTCTCCCCGTACAGAACAAACATCGTTTCTGATGAAACTCCCACGGCAGGGAAGGAGCTGGAGCCTTTGAGCGTTTGCATCATGCACCCTCAGGCCAGCAGCACCCGAGGCCGTCCTGACCCACTTTCTTCATAAACACACGATTAGAGAGGCAGCAGGTCTGTGGCCGCGCCTCAATCTCCCTGCTCTCAAACACTCATCCATTAAATATGTTTACACACGTTTAGTTGTTTATTTCACCCTTCATTTATTCAGGAAATCCTGTTGTGATTCAAATTCTGTTTTATATGCTGAGTCCTGTTACCTGTTAGCTTTTTGGTATTTTTATTTTGTCTTTACATAGCACCTACTGATTCTACATTCACACACATCCCTTAATCCACATATTGTGTTTCTGCAGATAGATAACCCAAGAGAAATCCTTTCAGCCTCACAGCATCATCTTGAAGTGAAGAGACTCACAAAACTACATTATTGTGAAAAGATAAAAAGCACAAGAATCACTGGAAATGCACAAAAAGCTTCTGCAACAGTCTGACAATGAAGCAGCACAAGAGTGTTTCTGCTTTACATGCACTGTTTCCAAACTCTTTCAACACTTTTACTGTGTTTAGTGCAAATTAAATTAAAATACATCTGAATGCTTCTTTTGCTTTTTTTCAAGAGTCCCATCAAATATATTTGTTGGGATATAACACAAGAAGATATTAAAGAACTCCTTCCTGGTTTTATTCTGAAAATTTTAGGCTGATAACTCAGCAGTCCTGTTCCAGGTGAAATGCTTTGATGAGGCGGGTTAATGCTCAACACATGAACACATGCAAACCAAAGCAATTTCACCCGAAGTGGCACAAAGCGATGCAAGACATGTCTGCAAGAGCTGAAAATTTCAACTTGAATTTAAATTCAGATGTATTTTGAGGATGATGTAAACAAAAATAATAATTAACCCTCTGCACACATCAGATTGGTGCATAGATGGCTAACAAGCTACAGCTAATGAATGTAGCTTAAAAGGCAAGGGCTGAAAAATGAAGTGATAAAAGCTGCAGTTCCTCTAATGACCACTAGAGTCTGGCTCCAGCAGTGAGTCAGTCCCCACAGACTCCCATGTTCAAATGTGCAACTTTACAGCAGAAAGAAACATGTTTACAGCCTGGTCCAGAAACTGTTCTGGTCTCTGGAGATCATTTCCTCCTTCATGACAACTGTACGGCTGAATTTTATAGAACTCACCCCGTTACATCTTCTTAAGGAGTAAAGTTATGGAGAATTGAGGGCGGGGCCACTTTGACTGACAGGTGTTTGAGCACCATGCACCACCCATCTAACCATTTTTGGATTAGCCGGGAGTCAACCTATGGGTGATGTCACGGAGGCTACGTCCATCTTTATGTACAGTCTATGGTGAAGAGACACAGACTCAGCTTCCTCATCTTTGCAGAGGAGAATAAACAGGTTTGAAGAACAGCGCCCCCCATCGGCGCTGAGCTGTGACCTGGTGGATGGCGTCAGAGTGTGAAACTCAGCCTCAGGGTCCAGAGACACTGGTTTACTGTAGTGATGCTGCGGCGCTAACACAGTGATGATTTGTCGGAGTGCTAACGTGCTACACACAGCCCTGTTAGATGACTGGACTCCGCAGGCTAAATCTGTCCACCAACCACACACAGAGCAGCAGATCTGCTGCTCTCCATGACTCGCTGGTCCAGATCCACGGAGGCTCTGACTCATCCCTCTGTATCATGGAGAGCTGGGGGGGTGGGGGTGGTGGAGAAGCGGATTGGTAATTGTCTCCAGCTTGTACCATTTATCTTTGTGTCCACAGCAGCAGGTGTGCGGTTTACCTAATCTAACGACACGTGTTCATAACGAGCGCCACCGTTCACCAGAACGGTGAATGAATGACTCTCCGCTCAGCTGCATCAGTGTGAGAGGGGAATACGTCGTCCTGGTGTCTGGTGGTCGGGCAGACGGTGTGTTGATGCACTTATACACAAACAATACACAAATCACTTTGTGTTGTGGGAACTTTCTATGTCATCATTTTTCTATAGACCTCTCACTTTGAAGTGAATGCTGCTTTCAAGTGCTGTTTGTAAAAATGAGTTCCCACACAAATTGCCGCTACATTTGTCAAACTGTGAGAATTGGCAGGTCGTGTGGGACCAGGTTATTTTTACCAACATCTTACGGGAAGTTGAAGACGTCGCAGGACTGAGGCAGTCTGTGAAAATCACTGACACGGCAGATTCAGACAGGACTGAAATTACAGACAGTAATGATCAGTAATGATTCCCCCACCCCCCCCCCCCAAGCTCTGAGCCCCTTCCAAACAACTCCTCACTGACTCTAACTCAGAGCATGTAGACCACACACACAGTCACATACACACAGAGACACAGCTATACTGGATTACAGACTGTGGCTGAGGTTTGGTGTTCATGCTGATCCCTTTCTCCAACAGTGGAGAAAGGGATTGTGGGATTGGAGGGGGGGGTTCCCTTTACAAAAGTCAGATCTCCTTTCTCCTCACGGTAAGATCATCCTCCTCAGGGTCCGACTGCTCCACCTGCACTTATCGATCCCTGTCTGTGGGCATGAGTGAGACTGTGTGTGTATGTGTCTGTGTGTGTATATGTCTGACTTAGGCCACTTTTAGGGACACAGGATAAGGACCAGTTAACTGGGAACGGCTTGTTGAATTGGGGACAAATGCTGGGTCCCCAGTTGGGAAAAGCTGATTTCTGCGTCAGTGGTTGAGATTAAAGTTAGTGTAAGTCTCCACAAAGTGAATGCAAGCCTATGTAATGTCCCCAGAAGTGACAAAAGTGAACACTTTTACTAATTTTACTACAACTTTAACACTACTACTGCAAGTCCTGCTGTTGGTGCTGTCAATAAACTATTAATTCCACTACTGATATTATTCTGAATTACTTCATGCGACTTTTGTATAATTTCAAATTTGGATAAAATCAAAATATATGAGATTTTACATCACAATATAATTAACTAAGAATTAAATACATGATGACAAATCAAGATAATTCTTCATATTGATGCAAAAATCCTGAGTCCTGTTAAATGACTGGCAGCAATGTTAACAATAGTCTATCACAGGGTTCAGTATAGACACTGACATGTATATTGTCTCATGATAAATTGTCCTTGTGCCCATCCCTGGTTTCTTTCTTGACGTTCTGACAACATTAACTGTAATGTTTTTCAGGATGTCGGAGCTTCCCTGAACTCACCACCGAGGAGTATTTTCAAAAAGGTGAAGGTCTGAAATTTCATTACCATGTGAGAATAACTGTAATGAGAACAACTGAGGCCTTGAGGCTAAGACTCGCACCAAGTAAACCCCCATGCCCCCTGTTTAAACCCAGGTAAGTTATTAACCTGCCTGCCTCTCCACTACACACAATTAAAAATGCACACACTAAAAAAGCACACTAAAAAAACGTGCTGGCATTTTCCACGTAAGGTTTTAAGTATTTTTCTGGTCTTTTTTGTCATGTATTTTAGGTGGAGTGTCCCTTTAAATGTGAAATATATGCTTCCTTATAGCCATACTAAAAACGATTGGCCTAATGTGACCTTTACCGTAGCTCACCTGTTGCCATCTGTTTGCTCTGCCTCCTGCATGTTCCTAAATACAATCATCCATTCACTCTGATAACATGAACATTTGCACAGGAATCAGGCCAATCCAAAGGGTCAGAGTCCACATCCAACATCACCCATCACCGGCCGCGTGTTAATTATCAAACGCCTTAAACCTCTCAGCAGAAGCCAAACCCAGTGAGGATCATAACAATAAAACTATGAGTAATGCTTCATTTTTAACGAGACTCGGGGAAGTTACTTATTACTCTGTTTCCCAGCATCCTTCACCTGAGCCGTAAACCTCGCCTCTCTGTAGAGACAAATGAGCCGAGGAATCATCGTTATCCACCTGCTAAACTGCAGCTGTACTGCTCCACCAAAATCACTCTGCAGCACCACAAACATGAAAGAGGTCGACGAATGTGTTCGGTCCTGGCATCGACGTTCCACTGTGGCCTTAAGACAAACGTGTTTCTTGTGGTGACTAATCTCACTTGTGTAACTTCAGCCCTGTGTCACTGCTTTCAATGGGCTTGTGTACTCACAGAGCACAAACCCAGGACTCAATCATCATCATCATCATCATCATTTTTAAAGCTGGAGTTTACATATAAATGAACATTACATTGAAGCCCTTTGTCAAACGAGTCCACACAGTGTTGACTGAGCCTGTCAGCAGCAGGTAAACCTCTCTGTGTTCTGCAGAACAGTATATAGGAGTTTTAAATCTGGTGTCTGTGGTGACTTTCCCATGCTGGAGCACTGGTGATGAGTTTTACCAGCAATGACTGTTTTGCCAGAGCAGCGGAGATGGAGTAGGTGCAGCGATGGAGGAGCCTACGAGGGAAAGCGCCTGAGAAAAGTCTCTGATTCTCTAGATAAAAGAGAAACTAAGCGTTCAAAGGAAGGATTAGAGTCTGAAAACTCACTGACAGAGGAGAAGGGACGGAGACAGACATGGATGGACAGGTTGGCTCTTGTAGAATATTTGGAGTAGGCTACACTTTCTCCACCTAAACAATGTCTGACTGTAACGGTGGCAGTTTGGGGCCGTGGTGGCTCAGGAGGTAGAGCGGGTCGTCCACTGATCAGGAGGCCGGCGTGTTGAAGTATGTTTGGGCTAGATACTGAACAACTACACCTATAGTCTATACTATATGTTGTTGAGTTGCGTTCTTACATCAACACAGATGTTTCCATCAATCCTCAGTTTTAATCATGGTAACAGTCCATTTCATTGGTCGCCTGTCTATGACGTCATAACCTCGATGCTCATTTTTCAGTGGTTCCCCTGAATGTTTTTCAATAAAGATTTTTTAAAAAAAGAAAGGTTGTGGTTGCTCAAAATGGACTTTGATCCTGTTTTAAGCCACAATTTAATATTTAAATATATATTTTAACCAGATGAAGGATTTTAGTCATCAGATGTCTGGATTGAAGTTATCTGAGAAAACAGGCAAACGTTGGTCAGCTCATCCATCCACTCACGGTTGTCTCTTCATCAAGTCTGATGTGTTGGAAAGTCACAGATTTTTAAAGTGAAACTGTTTTATTTGTTGTTTCTACTGGTTTTAATTCCCTGGTGCGTTTGATACGAGAGGAGGAGACCTCTGTGGAGAATCCAGCTCCAGGTAAAAACCTCCTGAACCACTGAAGCTGATGGCAACAACTCCCACGATCCAACGCTACTTCATGATGTCACAAAGATAAACAAAGCTCAAATTTCCACCCAGACTTGGCAAATCTTTTCTGGGTTCATGAGAAATTTCACAGCAAATCAACAGGTAACAGACAAGAGGTTGGAGGTTGGAGCCTCTGGGCGCCATGAACACCACAGTTGTCTGGGTCGGTGGGAGGAAGGGAGGGAAAAACACCAGCGCACAGAGGGAGGGAGGAGAGAGCGGAGAGAGCATCAGGGGAGGAAATGTATAAATACTGATAACAGCAGGATGATTCAATTTGCTCTGGTGTTTGGGGTAATTGCGCACGCGAGGAAGACAACACAGTGCAGCCCCGTGGTATCGTCACGGAAACGCCAGCTACTGTGGATCAGAAAGGGTCGGATGCTGAATCACAGATGAAGTGAGTGATTATCGAAAGTGACGCACACACAGAGCACGAGATCATCAGCAGCGTGACGGGTTCACACACACACACACACACACACACACACACAGAGTGAGGCAGCACCGCTGTGCTCCTGCTCAGGCCTCCTCGTCATGTGATCACTCAGGACCAATGAGCTCCGACACTGTCTGTCCTCGCTTAGCTTTGACTCAGTATCCAAACATGTCGGCTCATTGTTCTGGAGGAAAACTGCTGGGAAAGTGTCACAACTATAACACACCTGGATTAAGATCTTTTTAACTACAATATGATTACACATCAAAAAAAAAAAAAAGGAGACTTCCTGCCGCTGTTGTGAGGGATGAACACAATAATGAGTTTGGTGTTTTTTGACATTATTGTTTCCATTTTACCTTGAAGGCAGCCAACTGTTCAAGTCCATGACATGCAATATGTCAAAGCCACCCCCAGCTGTGGAACCAGGGAGCGCTGCTTTCTCCACACGAAGGTGCTGAATTTTCCTAAATATTTTATTAACCTCTTTATATGTTGAGTCACGAACACTGAGGGAAACTAATGTAGAAACCACCTCAGCCTCAGTCCAAAGGTTTCATAGATGTGTTTGAAGCCAGAATAACTGTATTTATCCTTAACATGTAAATCAGATAAAGTTTATTTTGTCTCCATGTTTGTTGCTAAAAGCTCATTGCTGTTGTGTTTCTGCACTGCACACAGATCACCTGTCAATCAAACATTATGGGTGGTACTTTGACCTCTTCTCATTTCTGGTTGTGTTGATGTTTGACTTTGTTCAGGTGGAGCTGGAGCCATGGAGGATATCACTGCTCATCATCATGTTTGTTTGACCTAAACTCACATTTGTCCACATGAAAACACAAACTTGTCTGTGCTCTAAATGTTTGTTGGATATTTGTGTTGATGTATTTGTGTGTTGTTGTTTCTCTTCCACTGCATGAGCCTTAACAGAGAAATCAGCAGACCTTCCTTTATCACTGATGTTTTGTTCTCACTGTGTAAAGACACAAATCTATAATTACATTCACATTGATGTGTTTGTCAGAACAAATGTTGTTGTCGTTCAAATCAACTTACAAATAAGGTCTATGAGGTTTTATCAAAGAGTCTTTATCATGATAATAATCAATGAGGAGACGATTGATTCGTTTCTTTTCCGTCTCTGAGATTCAGATGAAACAAACTGATTGTGTTGATGAAGTCAATCTGTTCATTTCTGAAATGAAGACTTTACATTTCATTCTTGACAAATGTTTTTTGATATTAATATTTTTGTATGTCTGTATTCAAATTTTTTCTTGACCTTAGAAACAGTGGTAGAAAAGCAGTGGCTCTTGAGTTAAAGGTGCCTTATTTTACTCCTTTCGTGTCTTAAATTTGAAGAATTGCTGAGTGATCTAATTAAAAAAACGTAGATTTCACATGAACGCTCAGAGAAACTACATCCTGTGAGGCTCAAACTGTGTAAATTTGACTCATGTTGTTATAAATAAAGATTATTTCTAGATTTCCTACAATTTCGGTGTTTGGTGTTTTTGTACAAAATACTCTGTGGAGGAAACTGAACACACCCAGCTCCCTTTAAAAAACAAACTCTACCACCTGTTGCATTATTTAACATAACTGATCTGCAGATTCAGACGCTGTACATTTGAAGGCAATGTGCAGTGAAAACAGGATAAAGCCAGTGTTTGGTTGGGTGTGTAAGTCAACCCTTACACTCTCTCCAGGGTCCTCCTGCTGTGTTAACGCCCTGCCGCCCCCCCTGAGGAAGACCCAAGGGCTTCATTATGTCCACCATCATGAAAGACATTTTTTCTGCAGAGATAAGTGCCTTTTGACATCTGCACATATAGTGTCCACTCATCAGGACGGGGCGGACGCTTTAAAGACGAGTCCCAGCAGAGCAGAGGAGCGTTTCCACACACACAGGTCTGAATCATCACCTTCATCCACTCAGCAATAACAGATATATATGTAGCCATATTCCCTTTCTCATTAAAAAGACACAAAGGGAATTCCATGACATCACCCACAAGAGAAGGAAGAGGTTGAATCAGATAAAACTGCACGAAACTGAACGGTCGCACGATCTGGCAGCAGACAGTAACCTCCTCCCAGCAGCAGCTCCACCAGCTCGGCTCACAGCCAGCTCAGTGGGAGCGACTCCTGAATGAACATGTAACTTCAGACTGTCAGAGCGACTGCAGGCTCCCATCGCCAAACAGGTTCTGCTGCAGGACCAACAACAACGAGCCGAGAGGTAAAGCTAAAAAAAAAAAACAGCTGTTTCTCCTGCACATCAGTGATTCAGACCTGCAGCACTGATCCAGGAACAGCTGGTTTGTTTGTTTTTTCTACTTGTCATGCAGGAAACACACAACTTATCCATGCTCCTTTACAGACCTCTGCATCGCGGCCCAGCTGAGGTTAGAGGAGAGGACAGAGAGCTGAGGTGAAAACAGAACTTCTGGTCCAGAGGTAAGGAAATGTCTTTAATTTGTGACTATGTTAAAATGTTTTGCAGCCTTCAATGAACACCGTTTCCCATGAGCCCTGGATGTTTGCAGGCTAAACATCGCGGCTCCACAGAGGAGGCAGGTCCATGAGCGACATTAGAGCAGAACCAGGTGAGGTTTGTTACAATCTAAGATAACGACCGTTAATGTAAAGCTAATTAATGGTTAATAGAAAACCTGTAAAGCGAGTGACACTTGTAGTTTAAAGTCCCAGTGCTGCTGTACTCAATATCAGCACTGATGGAATGACTCTCGTCCAATCAAATGACTTGGTCGCAACTAACTGTTATAAGTGTATTTTCTGTTTCAGGTCTAAGAGATGCTGCCACTCAACAGCAGCAGAGCAGATTATTTTCCAATATTGAATATATTTGATATAATCAAATATCAGCCCAGGCTCCATCTTCATTTTTTCAAAAAGACAAATGAAAGAAATACTGAGTGAGAGAGTGGACTGGAACAGAGGCTGGATGTGAAGTCATGACTGTCCATTAAGAAACGTCACCTCCTAACAAGTCCAGCTATCAGCCTCACTAAAAGATTTTACAGAAACCAACGGTGCCTGTGTGCTGGAGGAGGAGACCTCCCAGGATAAACTCCTGAACTACACTGAAGGAATTCAAGGAAGACAACAACTCCCATGATCCCACACTACTTCATAACATCACCACACTCTGTCTTTTGTTGTTCCTGTTTTGACTGAGAGCCTCCTAGTGGCAGAAAATTCCACAGAGTGTTTTAAAGAAATTTTAATTTTAAGTAAAAGTAAAATTACTTGTGTAAATATCTACTCAGAAAAACATTCGCTTTTTCTTCTGTTTTCATGTCTTGAATTATATCAACAAATAATATATAATAATAAACTAATCCACAGCCCCCACCTCTCAGACTGAGCATGAGATGAAATTTCTCATTAATTGAGCCTCGGCCTTAAAGTCCATCTCTCCATGAGCGACCACTGAATGACTCTCCCACTGGTACAACATTTGCCCAAGATAAATGTCATTACTCTAAATGACCACAACCGCAGAGTCCATTAGGAAACCATGAGCTGAATCCCCGACTGGTAAACATAAACAGGCTGCGATGGTAAAACTGCTCCACTGAGAGAACAGTATTAATGAGACTGTTTCACTGACTCAACACACGAAACAGAAATCTGCAGTTTACTGGAAATTAACATGCTGTCAGTAAACACCCCCAGTCCCTAAGTGGTACAGTCCAACCTGAACTATCAGTCTGATTTAATTGAAGAGAGGCTCTGAGTCTCTCTTCTGATTGGCTGACTGTTTTCTGAGTGATCCAATCAAAATATAGCAGATTTCAGGTAAACACTCAGAGAAACCAAATCCTGCAAGGTTGGATGGTGGGTCCAGGTGGGCGGGGCTTGGGACATGGCTGAGAGTGGTGACTGTTTTGTTGTGACATCACAAAGTTCCAGAAGTCCTGATGGCTGGTTTTAAGGCTCAGTGTCTGAATACAGGCTGTGTGCATTTCTCTGTGGACTGAGGCTTTGATACTTTCACAGTATTAATATAGAACCTAGACCTGCTTTATGATCACAAACACATGGACATCTACCTTTAGACTGGATGGAACCTTTAAGTAATAAAACATTGAATATAACATGAACATAAACTGAATAAATAATAATCAATAATGAATAATAATGAATAAAAATGGAGGCAAAGCCAAGGTGATCAAATAATCACAACACCAATGCATCTGACAGGTGTGGAAGTATTTCTGGGTTCTTCACCGTAAATGACCTCATTACTGCACAATGAAAACAAACCTGCTCAGATTCAGGATTTTGTTCAGACTAATCTGAAAGTTTAAATTGGGGCTTTGCTGATGGATGGTGATCTTGGTGATCTTGTGATCAGAGCGATGGCAGAAAGCTTAATGTTCTAATTACTTTGGACAAAATCAAAACCACATGCAAATTAAAATTACAGTCAGTTCCCATTTGTTCAAACATGATTTCTTCGACAGCCCCAGTCTCTACGTTGATTCGTTTTCATCTGATGAAAATTAAATTCTAAATCACACCTCTGTGATCATTTCACTTTATTTCCAAAACAGAATCTTTGCTGAGACTGGACTCACAGTCAAAACTGTTCCTGACGGTCAAAACTACAGTTTGCACAGCAGCCGTGTGTCCTGCTGATGGACCATTAGCAAAGCAGGGCCGCGCTGGTTTATGAAGGTAGCATCTGCCATAAATGTACAATATTCTGCACGAGCCTGCTTGAGGCTAAAATATTCATAGAAACCCTGCCACAGCTTTATTGATGCACATCATTCAGTGTCTCAGTGTCAGGACAAAGCCATCAGTGTTTGCTGCACTCGAGCTGCAACCGACATGCAGAAATCAATCTGCTACACCTTAAGAGGGACTGCACGTCTTTCAGCGACAGATACAACAGATAGTGCAGCCGTGACTGATTGAATTCAGGAACCGAGTCTACCTGCGTTTGAATACTCCACATTTAATTCACCGAGAGCCTTCGGCCATGCAGGAAACAGGAGCAGCCAAGGTCTGGACTGAAGAGACGAGGGGTTCGTTTTAGAAAATATAACTCTGCCTTTCTGCTGAATGAAAATGGTGAGTCTACAAAAATGTTTTTCAAACAGGAGAAAATGCCTAACAAGGCTTTTTTTTCTGCAGTTTGTGGTAACAGGGATCAAACCATCAGCCTCTGGACAACAAGCTGAGACATGAAGCTGTCAGCTGCACTTCAGAGAGACACTCTGAAGTGTTCAGGCTCCGAGGATCCTAAAAGTCACTTCTATCAGCATCTAATCTTTCAATCCAAATATTAAAGATAATCACCAAGACTGCAATCTGCAAGTTATTTCTTCCAGGCCAGAGGCATTATGAGTTGAACTGCTTCCTCTTGAGTCATCTAGTTTTGAGCTCAATTAGCTCCTTGCACTCAGCTGTCGTGCACTGTCACCAAATGACTCTCGCCCTGTGGAATCTGCTGCCGAACGCTATGTAGTGAGCTACTAATTGCTAATGAGTGCTCATCATCGGCCCTAATGAGTGGCGCACAGTGCTTCCGGTCTCTAACTCCACTCATCCTGCTCCCCTTTGATCAGGTCGGTTTAACCCACGAGCAAAGACTCCTGTGTCCATCTGAAGAAAACTTTAAGAAAGGTCAGAGTCGGGCCAGTGAAGTCTGCTCTTATTCAAGTATTTCTACTAAAGTTTCAGAGTTTAAATCAGGGGAGAATAAAACAGAGAGGAAGGAAAAAAGTGGTAGTATATTTTATCTCTCTGAGTTTGAAGAGTATGTTATGGCTCATACTTAACATGTACTTTACAGCTTCGAGCCACAGTCGTCTACCATCTGAGAAAAATCAGTCCTCAAGCAACATCTCAAGAAGGCAACAAGAGTTTGGTTAATGGTGATCTGTATCTGAGCCTGAATATGGTCGGCAAAAATAACTGTGCCACATACATTTGATTGAAAAACCACACATCCGTCCATAAGAAGATACATTTGTGGTTTTAAGAACCAAAAACCATCTCAGTGTAGTTTCTCCTCTCTCAGGCTTCTCTCTGGAGCTCTAGTAACAACAGGTCAGTCAGCCAATCAGAACAGAGGCTCTGAGCCACTCTTCTGATTGGCTGACTCTTTTCTTAGTGATCCAATAAAAAATATAGCAGATTTCAGGTAAACACTCAGAGAAATCAAATCCTGCAAGGTTGGATGTTGTATGTTATCTACATGCATGACTGCTAACTCTGTGCTCCGCTAACATCATATCTGAGCTGTATAAAGCTACTGCTAATGCTAACCCAACATTTCATTCTTTCCTGCTTCACTCTACAACCTCTCAACCTGCTGAGCACAGGCTGGCTCTTACAGTGAAGGAGCCACAGACAGTGAATGTATTTGTCACCAGGGTTAAAGCTGAACACAACTGTGCCGACAAAACGTGGGTTTGTTTGGCTGCACTGGAACAGATACACCAGCTGCTCCTCTGATGCATTTCTGACAAAGTAGCTGCAGATTTTGGGGACCTGTGATATTAGACTGCATGTGATGATACCACCAGTGACCCTGGGTCTCATCTCATCAACCACCTTCATTTCTATTCTTCTTTCTATTATATCTTTTTTTTTTTTTGACCAAAGTTCAAACCTGTAGGTACCATGAGAAGTTAGACTGAGAAATGCCAAACTCGAACTCAACCATTGGAAGGAGACAAAGTGAATCATATATCTAAAGAGCTGCACAGACAGCAGGACAGTTCATAAACAGGTGTGTTCAGCGCCACTGGAGCACAAAACTAGAGTCTTCTGTCATGACACCCCAAATACAAGGCTAATGGCCAATTAAAACAGCACATACCTTCAAACTACAGGGAAATTTCAGGCTTGTTTTGTTGATGTGTTAGGTGCTTTTCCACCCAATTTCCTCATTCAGTAACAAAACAATTCAAGTCGAGGACAAAACAAGGACACACCAGCAGGGAAACACATTCCTTGGCCTCCAGAGCCTGTACGGCCGCTCTCACTAATAGGAAGTTAACAACATGACCACTCTGCCTGTTACTAAATGCATAATGTGTTGTTCTGAGACAGAACAAAGGAGACAGTGGCTGCATCTGGAGAGGCAGATGTGACACCTAAGTGTGACATTACTCTCGTGCAGCCTGAATTCAGATGGTTATTCGCTGAGGTTTGAGGTAATTATGTGCAGGGCAGTTTTCTGAGGGGCAGAAATAGATTCGCTGGGCTCAGCAAAATCAGAGCAGATTGAGAGTGAATTGGAAACTGGTCAGTGAATTGTCAGCTTCCTCTCGTCTCAGCTTGACAGCAATCAGAGAGGTTTTTAAATTACGTCCTGGTAAGAAATAAGAGCAGAATACTGAGCTGAGTGGTGTAGTTATATTTATATTTTATATAGCATTTTATTATATATTTTTTGGGGCTGCGCTAACAATAATTTATTATCTTCACTAAAACATCTTCACTAAAGGCATGACTTGAGACTTTTTCCAAAATCAATTACAAATTTTTACTTTTATTTTCTTTATCAATAAATATTTCCTTTACTTTTATGGTTGATCAATTTATTGTTTGGCCAATAAAAATGTCAGAAATGTGTAAAAAAAAACAAACAGTCCAGAGCACAAACAGATTCATTTAACAATCATATGACAGAAAGAAATCTGGCAAACCACCAAACTGGAGAAGCTGGAACCAGAAAATGTTTAGTAATCTAATCATTTGTCAAGTTAATTTACCAAAATATTACCTGACTAATCAGCACTATCTGTGCTATTACAGGTGTAATTTTGTAATATTCTTAATGGAGTCTGGCAGCCTGCTCAGTCTTGTTATGTAGTCACTGTCCGTGGTGCTGAAATCTCTTCACTGCAGACCCTCAAGTTCTCTTTTCAATTTCTTCTCCAATAGCTTTCAAGGTAAATGAAACCTTTGTGTCCACAACAACGTCACATTTATATGTTTTCCTCTGCACGTGCTCATTGTAGCACATTCTCAGAGCTGTGTCACACTTTAACTGACACAGATAATCAGATCTGAGACACCATTTCTTTCTGGCTGCAGGATCAAATGGAAAGATCAAAATGTCCTGTGCAACATTTCATGCACATTATAGTGTAATTTAGACATTAATATTTGCTGTATTTGATATATTTGAAAACTCTGAGATGTTGAGCAGAATCTAAAATAAGTTCCAGCCAATATATGAAGCAAAGAAGTCTTTAAAAAAAAGAGTTGAAAGTGGAACTTAACCTCTTTTACTAATGACTAATCATCTTGAGTATTTTCTCAATGAATTGTTTCATCTATAAAATGTTAAAAAAAAATCCCTGTTCTAATTCAAGACAACATCCTCATAGGTCTAAGATGTAGAGTTTATTATCATGTATGACATCAAATCCTCCTGTCTGAGAAGCAGTGACCAGCACATTTTGAGCATTTTTGCTTTGATTATCAAGACAATCAATCGACCATTGCAACTCAAGGAATATGTGCACCTGCCAAACTTCCTCCTGTCAACCTGCTGTGAAAATGAAACCAGCATCAAATTTCTACTGTAGAGCTGAGGGACCGAAAACAGACTCTGATGGAAGGAAGAAAAAGTAAAGACACCTTCTCTTTCAAACGTATCACACACATACACCATCCTGAAACGTTTAACCTGCATCAGTGTGTTGGTGTGAAGATGAGACGATGGTGCATGTGTGACGTTAATCCAGAAGGTTTTGAAAGGATCCTATGAGCCTGAGAGGCTGGAGAATCACCCTGCAGAGGAGCGTCTAATCCTGCAAACTGATCTGAAAACATCAAAATCACCAACACTGATGACACACGGCTTTCATCTGACTGAGATGATTTGCACCCACAGCTGCTGCTGCTGTTGTTGTTGCTGTCGAAGGGAGGGAGGGGTGAGAGAGCACAACGTTGATATCAAAGAGACAGAGAGAGAGAGAAATGGGAATTCTAGAGCCGTGCATTCTGGGAAGCAGCCCTCCTGTCAGGCTTGTCAGGATGCCAGGACGAGGCCAAGGTTCACCACTGATCTGCCACCGAAACTGCTGATGTCGAACATCTCTTGTTTCCCTCGCTCACCCTCCACATCTCTATCTGTCTCCGTTTATCTCCCTCTCTCTCTCTCTCTCTCTCTGCTTTCACACAGGCTCGCTCTACCTGACTCCCAGCCTCCACTGTAGATCTGATTTCACTCTCCTCCATGTTGTTATGGAAACCAAATTTTCGGTAGTACAGTTCCTCAGTCCTGTAATGGTAGCTTGAATGTGATACTTCTGCAGCCTGAAATTCCCTCACAGTGCTGCCTCCAGGGGGCGCACACAGGGGGAGGGGGGGGCAGGAACTGATAAAAGAAGATATAAAAAATAACCACAAAGAGACACAAGATGACTACAAAAAGACATAAAATAACCACAGAGACATAAAACAAACACAAAGAGACACAGAATAACCACAAAGAGACACAAAATGACCACAAAAAGCTGTAAAACAACCACAGAGACACAAAAATGATCCCAAAGACTGGCTGCGTGGGCACACTTCCCTCTTCCGTTACCTCAACACAACATCGTAGACTTTTGTATCACAGTTCTAGTCACAGATTCAAAACCATTACACCCGTAGCAAAAAGACGCAAACGACACACAGCTTAGTTTAACAAACAGAAGACTGACCCAGTGGGAAACGGCTCCGTCTGAAGTTCAGAAATACACCTACAGCTTCACAGCTCATTAATGAACACGCTGCATCTCGTTAGTTTAATCGGTGCACAAGCAGGAACCTGAAAAACAAGAGGTGCACACACAGACGGGCGGAGAAGGGGCACTGGGCTCCTTAAACAAACCTCAGTCCGATCAGGATCGGCTGTGACCCCCTTCACCTGTGAAACAGCAGCAGGTCTCCTCGGTACACCTGCACACAGGCTGTTCCCGCCTGCCAGAGAACCTTCTGTGGATTCTCAGCTAAATTAGCTGCATTGATTATTCACGAAGACTGAAAACGCAGCGGCTCGAAGCTTCAGCCAGCTTTCTGTTTCCAGCCTCATTGTTCAGTATTGATCAGTTATTGGCGCAAAGTCTTTTCCTCCTGCCAGATGTGGTTGAGAGTAAATCTGGGATGCTACCGCAAATTTACGGCTCTGATCAAGAGAATGAACATCTAGAGAAATCACGGTCACCTGTTACATTCTCAATAACAGTTAGTTGGTTAATTGTGTAAAAACAACCAACCAGTTTACAACCAGAACGACCAGTTTACTGTCACAGATGTTTAGAAAATGGTCAAATCTTAAAATCTGAGAAGCTTTTGCTCGTTTTTGCATAAAACAGGATTTTAGGTGATTAAATAATCAAATATCACTTAATTCCCTGTCAACCAGCTAATTGATCAGATTCCAGGAGTCACTGTTGAATCTATGAAACATTTGTTCAAGCTATAGAGATCTACTGAAAGAAACGACTCCCAGCTTTAACGTGAGTGATCTGGGTTTTCGGTCGAAGTGCCTGAGGAACTGCTGAACAGACATTTTGAAGCACCTGTGGAGGAATCTGGTGTCCTCTGGGAAACCTCTACTGAACTGCAGCTTTATTTTCTGTGACTAGATTGTCATGTTCAGTCATTCAAAGACTTGATTTGTCAAAAATTGACCCAAGATTTCATGTTGACGTTGGTTAAATGAAGCAGGAAGCTGTTGGAGGGGTTTTCTGTTTTCTGTTGAGTTTTTAGACGTTAAATTTGACTCTGGTTTTCTGGCAGCGCGACGTCTCTCTCCTCTTCATGCTCCTGTGTTTCTCCCTGATTCTTTATCTCAGTCCACCCATCTGTTCCTGCTCTTTAATCCCGTCCCACTTGCCTCTCCTTCCTATACATGTGTCACGTTGTTGAAGTGTTGCCTGTGCATCATAATCTGTGGGTGAAGAGTGTGAGTAACGCTTCCCCCTGCTGTCGACACGAGCCGCTGAAGTGCCCCTGAGCAAGTCAGAGCATCAGTAAAGCTGGACAGTGGTTGGAAGCAGCAGCAGATCTGAGATGTCGATGTCAACACTTTGATTTCGGCTGTAAATAAAGATGGTCGTCGCCCACAGTGCGTAACTCTGCCCCTAACTCCAGACTAATCCAAATATGGGCAAAGAGGTGGGACATGTGTGGAGCCAAGTACTCAACTCAAAGAGGCCACGCCCTCAATTCTCCATAACTTTACTCCTTAATAAAATGTAAACAGGTGAGTTCTATAAACTCAGCCGTACAGGTGTCATGAAGGAGGAAATGATCTCTAGAGAGCAGAACAGTTTCTGTACCAGGCTGTAAACATGTTTCTTTCTGCTGTAAAGTTGGACATTTGAACATGGGAGTCTGTGGGGACTGACTCACTGCTGGAGCCAGACTCTAGTGGTCATTAGAGGAACTGCAGGGTTTAATCACATCACTGTTGATGCCTCATGTTTCAGCCCCAGAGGTCGATGCTTTATTTTCACTTATTTCATGTGTGGACAATTTTTTTCTCTTGCGTCTGTTGCTTATAGAGCATATATATAAAAACAATACAATAATTATCATTTTAAAGGGTCACTTCACCCAAATTGCAAAAGTCATTCAGGGAGTTTTGGTTAAAATAAACTGTTGACACTTTATGAACTGAAGCAGTAACATTATCATGCAGGAATTTAGTGCAATCAACTAATCTTTTCTCATTGACTTCACATAAATGTATAAGTTTTATTAATTCCACATTAATCCAACTTATAGTTTTCAGAAACCTAGACTTCAGAAACCTAACTTGTTTTCTCAAGTTCAGTGAATTTAAAGTTATAATCTGTAACTTTTCCTGATTAAAACGTCTGAAAACAAAGAGACATCTGTTCTACATGTTGTTGAGTTGTGTTCTTCATCATCACTAACGTTTCCATCAAGTCTCAAATCATAGTAACGCTCCGTTTCATTGGTCACCTGTCAGTGATGTCATATCCTCTCTGTTGTGTCTCATTTTTTCAGATCTTCTTTCTCCATCTTGGGGGTTTTCAGCTCTGTATCTGAACCAGATGAAGGATTCTAGTCGTTGAACATCTGGATATGAAGTTATCAGAGAAACGAGCTGAGAAAATGTTGGACATCTAGACTGTTAGACTGTGGAGCGTCGACCAGGACGTGTTTTTACTGGTTCTGATCAGCTGCTCTGTTTGTTGTGTGGAGGAGGAAACCTGGAGAACAACAACTCCCATGATCCCACACTAAACTCCCACTGGCAGAAAATCCCAGCTTTTGCGTTTAACTCATAAGACATCTTTGAAATAATTATTCAACCAAAGTTCAGATATGTCACATTTTTAAAGCGGCAGGAAAGTTTTCCTGTTTTGAAGTTGAAGCATCTTGAAATGATTTGCACAGACTTCAGTTCAAAAACAAAACCCTTTGCAAATTAAAGCGTAACTATCTGCCTGGTTGGAAACCACCTGCTGTCAAGTATATTTTCAATGTCAGTTTGTGTGAATGTAATTTGGGTAAATCAAAAATGTAGTTTCTCAGTGATGTCATAGTTAAATGATAATAAAATATTCCTACAACATACAGCACTGTGGATGTAAATAGATGATTCAAACACAGTCAATAAATTATGTCAGTTACCTCGACCTCGTGTCACAGCTCTGGGTTCATCACTTCCTGTCTGCTGAGAAGATTTCACACTAAAACTCGCATCACATCAACCGGGGCGGGACCCTCCTGTCTGTTGACTCTGCTTCACGTGGCACAGTCGGTCAATAAAAGGCAGAATTGTTTTTAAGTGTAGCTTCATGCTCAGTGCGGCTCTGACACCAGCAGCCCATATGGAGCAGCCATATTGTGTCAGAGAGAAACACGCGTGCCGTCAGTCGAGGGATGAGTCAGTCTCTGCGGACTCGTCTGATCAAAGTGTTTTCCTCGCTCGTCTCTGAGTTACTGAGCCGAGAGGAAAATAAAGAAACGAGTTGCCCCCGGGGGCAGCAGGTGAGAGGAGGATTTCACTGCCCTGAGTGAGGACTCTCAGGCAGTTCCTCCTGACAAACTGAACCTCCTTCACTTTGAGGCAAAACCGACCACCCAACAGACTCGACACACTAACTAACAACAGATTAAAAATCAAGTCACTACAGGATCAGAAGAGGGTTTAAATCTGTCTGACTGTTAACATGACGGGTTTCCTCCAGTTTGATCATTTATCATCTAAAGATTTACAGGACTTCATAAGAAAAATGCAAAGTATTGGTTAAATTTGAATTCTGTCATCAATCACAAGACTGAATGTTGCAGCTTCGTGTTGAAACTTGACTTCCTGAATTTCTATAGGAGGTATCTATTAAGATATTAATCTGTGATTTGTTCGTTTCTCCATCAATGGAAAAGTCTGGTAATTTGTGAAAAACCAACTTTTCACCAGAGTCCAACCAATAAGACAATTTTTGGAACAGATACTTACATCAATACATCAAGATATATGTCTTTTTATCAAGAAAATGACAAAAACAAAACTGACAATAGACAAAATTTCAGGTAAACTTAACTTTTAGCTACTAGTTAACAGCAGCCATTAACACCAATGAATAGTTGGTCAATATATATATATATATATATATATAGACAGAATTATGAACAATGATTCCTTTGATATTTATGTATTTTGTACAAGAACGTTTTACTGCTGTTCCCTGATTTATATGTGTCTGTTATGAGCTAAAATCAGCTGATTATAGATGAGAAATCAAGAACAAAGCGGATCACTTCCTGTTGCTTGTGGCTGCAGCTGATGAGTTTGCGCCTCTGTGTGGCTCCACAACCACAACAGTGAATTCTGAGACGTGCAAGCTGAGGAAAAACAAGCTCTGAGATACAGGCTGAGAATATTAATCACTGCTTCACAACACAACAGCACCA